>NC_142068.1:26948750-27257343 GCF_059756535.1 Pantherophis guttatus | reverse complement strand
ATTGTATGTTTATAAGAATATGTTAAAGCGTTTCGGAACAGGAAAATGTTCCCATATGTGATTAACAGCTGGAAGAAGGGTGGGAGAGCAGAGATTGAAGAAATAGAGGTGGAAGCAAGATATTTGAAGGCTGGTGGTGGCTGATGGGTGATCTTGTACAGGTCATACTGGGCTGAAGGATTGAATGGATTGTGTATTTAAATCAGATTTTAAAAAATAGATTCATGTGTAGCTAAAATAAAACAACTATAGGAAGTTCTGTGAAGTAAATTTTCCCTCAAACTACCACCTAGATCATTAGAATGCCTTTCTGGAGTTTCAGGGAGCCTCAATAGCCAACTTAATTCATTCCACATTGTTTATTTTGGCCCCTCAGTCCTCCATGTGGCACTGGTGGCTGAAAAAGGAGGATGAGATTTTGCTAAATTTTCTTAATTCAATTATTTTAGCATTTAAACCATGTTGTGGTTTGGATCCCTTCTATTAATTATATCAGCCAGCCAGATTATCTTCCACCCATTCCATATTACTCCCACAGACAACATTCTGTGGTTATTGACCTTGCTCAGTTTACGATAGTTGCTTTTGTGTCCTTTTTCCAAAGGATGTCTGGTAAACCAAGTCTGCTGATCCCATATCTCTTTCTGTGTTTTAAGAGAAAGATCCTAACATATTACCCCCACCCTCCACATCTGGCTATCAGGAATAAAATGACCCTTCAGAATCCTATGCTGTTAGGTGGTGGTTCAAACTGGTAAATACCATCTCTGACTGGCCCCTACCCTATCTATTCTCTACTTCCCAAGTCCCAGCTGATCGGGAGGAAATCGGGATTTTGCAGTAACCTTCCTCTGGAGTGGGGAGGAAATGGAGAGTTTACAGTATCCTCCCCTGGAGTGGGGAGGGAATGGAGATTTTACAGTATCCTTCCCCTCCCATGCCCACCAAGCCCACAAGGCCATGCCACGCCCACAGAACTGGTAGTAAAAAAATTTGAATCCCACCACGGTGGTGATTTGTCACTGAAATTAAATAAATTAATTGGCTTCCTTGTGATTTGAATTCTAAGCTGCTCATAAATATTTTGAGAGAAAAATACCATGTGAGAAGCAATGTGATGTAATTATTTGTTGCCATTCCAACTATGTGATTCATGTTCCCCAAATATTATAGAAATGTAAATAATTTTTGATGCAGTGAGTGCTGTGCTGCAGTTGGTAATGTCCTAAGTGATTCTGAAAATGCTTCAGCAGTTGGTTTGAAGATGACTTGGAAGATTTGATGCATTATAGAAAATGGCTAAATGTTTCAACTAACAAGTCCAGGCAAATACTGTGGAAGTTCCAGAACTCAGAGAGTAAACCCAATGAACTTTGATTGTTACATACATGAAAAAGAATTCAGAAGGTGAGACCTATCTTTAGACTTGCAGTAAAATCCTTCATCATCTGAAATTATTGGAACTGTGCATATATGAATAATATACAGTACCATATATGGTGGCCCAGAACACTAATAAAAAGATTGTTGTATTGTGGGAGCTGCTTAGCATATATGAATCACACAGAAGAACAATAGCTTTCTTGATTAGCCATAATTTTCATTCAGATATATTTGGTAAATTTCAAGGATGTCAGTACCCCATTAACATAGCAGAAACCATCATTAATAAATAATTCATGCAGTCATATCTATAGTTTACTGCAAATCAACTTCAACCATAATTTAGCTTTTTTTTATTTAAATAAACCTTACCAAAGATTAAGCCATAATGCAAGGTTAACAGAAATATTCATGAAAACTTTGAATCTTCTTCAAAGATATGGTACTACAGTGGTTTAAAGCACCCTGTTATTAACACAGCTGCCTGCAATTTACTGCTGGTTCGAATCTCTCCAAGGCTCAAGGTTGACTCAGCCTTCCATCCTTTCTAAGGTAGGTTAAATGAGGACCCAGTTTGTGGGGGCAATAAACTGACTTTGTATAAATATACAAAAGTATGAAGGCTATTGCTTAACGCACTGTAAGCCGCCCTGAGTCTCCGGAGAAGGGCGGCATATAAATCAAATTAAAATAAAAAATAAAAAATAATAATAATAATAAAAAAAAGATATATGTAAGAAAAACATCCCAAACATGCTTTTTTCAAGAGGTAACTGGTTTTTCTTTGAAGATGTTTTGCTTCTCATCCAAGAATCTTCTTCAGCTCTGGAGAGAGAGCTGAAGAAGCTTCTTGAATAAGGAGTGAAATATCTTCAAAGAAAAACCAAAAAGTCCAGTTGCTTCTTGAAAAAGAACCTTTGGGACAACCAGGACCTGGATCACTGAGAATCTCCATAGGCATGTAACAAAGCCAGATGTGAAGACATTCATGAGCCCAATAGTTAAAAACAGCTATCTTGTCTTACTTTTCAGTTCACCTTTATATCTCAATGCTGATAGAGTAGATTCAAGAAAGAGTGTTTTTACCATGATAAGATTGATGTGCCAATAGTGTCCATCCCCAGGAAAATAAAATCAACCTAAGGTGACATGTGCTTTAATTATATCTAGATGACATTATGGCAATGCTCTCAACATTTGTCTATCTTTGAATCTTTTTTCAGAACTCCAGACAATCCAAAACAGTGCAGAAAATATTGATGAGTACATGCTTATGGAATCATCTTATACCCATCATGTAACAATTATGCTGGTTACAAAAGAATTTCTCAGTGGAATTCAACATGTTAGTGATGATCTCTAAAATGCTAAATGGGTTAGGTTAAGGGTAGATGAAAGACTGAGTTGTCATTATTCTGGCCTGTTCTCCTATTACTATCTGAAAGTGATTACCTTCTGTTAGTGCTTCATAATATGTTAAAATATTTTCCTATTTAGATAAACTGCTTTTTTGCATGTGAATTATAGCACACCTCTCTCTCTCTGTCTCCTTCTCTCCCTCTCTCTGTTTCTCTCTCTCTGTCATAGCAAAAAGCAGAAAACCATCGCTTTCTTAATCCAATGTGTTTTCTTCATATTGAAGAGTTTATTTCATTATGTTTATACACATACATACTGTATATATTATTTATTACATATATTGCCCCAACTTCTGATGAACATCTCTTAGCTTAGCTATTGTTTATTCTTTCATGTTTTGAATTACTATTTTTAATTCTGTGGGTGCAATTGAAGTATGAGTAAACATATTAAAAAATAAATAAATCCAGACACATGCTTATGCATAAGAGCATTGACATAATTTGACATAGTTAAAGCATTACTGAGTTGTTGGCTTTTTTAAAAAAAGAAGAAGAGCAAGAGAGAGAAAGTTTTCCATATAAGACAAAAAAATTGTAAAGTTTATGTGCTTGAAGATTTAGAAGTCTTAAGAATGAGGATTGAAGAAAAGCTTTAGAAAGTCCTTGAATAAACAGCATGGAGTGAAATATTGTGTTAGTGTAGGGATAAGTACCATAACTTTTTCTCTTTCTCCTTGAGGAAAGGAGAATTATATAATTTTAGAAAATAATACATGCTTTGTCCAAAATTAGATCTCATCTGGATTATAGCTTTCTTCTTTTTAAAAAAATGCAACTAGTTGTAGCACTTATTAGAACATTTTGTCTGGTGATAGCACAAGTAATGCAGGACCACAATTGTTCTGACAAAGAATTAGGGGTTGATTTTCCATTTGTAACCAGTAGGAACTAATTTTGCCCAGTGACCTTTTAGTTTTATTTATTTATTTGCATTTTGCATGTGGTTTTAGGAAAATAGTCTATTTTATTTACATGAAGGGGGAAGAAAAATAGAAATCAAGATGAAGAAATATTCTGCTTACCATTTCATTAAAAAAATACCTTTGGCAATAAATTGTGTCACTAGTAAAAGGACTCCCTAAAGCAGTGTTTCTTAATTACAGCAACTTTTAAGATGTGTTGACTTCATCTCCCAGAATTGCATAGCCAGCTTAAGCTCTCAATTCCAAACCAGCTGAGAAAGGCTTAAAGAAGGCAGAATTATAAGTCTGAGGAACTCCATTTGTAAACTGGAGAACCAAAAATATCTATCTATTAATCCCATTGGAAACTATAGGTGAAAACAAATAGAGCTCAGGTAGAAAGAACATACTAATAGTGTGATATACAGGATACAGAATACAGAATAACAGATTGGAAGGAACTTTGGAGGTCTTCCAGTTTAACTCCTTCTATCATTCTGGACAAATGGCTATCCATTGTCTTGTTAGAAACCTCCAGTGATGGAGCCCCACAACTTCTGGAGGCAAGTGATTCCACTGATAAATTGTTGTCACTGTTTCTTCTTAATTCTACATTGGCTCTCTCCTTGATAAGTTTCCATTCATTATTTCTTGTCTTGTCCTCAGGTGCTTTGGAGAATAGGTTGATGCCCTCTTCTCTGTGACAGCCTTCAAATATTGGAAGACTGCTATCATATCACCCCTAGCCTTCTCTTCGTTAAACTAGACATACCAGTTCCTGAAACTATTCATCATATGGTTTAGCCTCAGTCATGTTTGTTACTCTTCTCTGCACTCTTTCTAGAGTCTCAACTTCTTTCTTGTATCGTGGTGATCAAAACTGGATGCAGTATTCCAAGTATTGCCTTACCAAAATGGTACTAACACTTCACTTAACCTTGATACTATCCCTCTGTTGATGCAGCCTAAGACTGCATGAGGCTGCTGAAATGATGGTGGTCTGAGAATCAGGTTACTTTTGACTTTTCAAAGTCACTCAAATGCTCAGATAGAATAATGCTGTGCCTTCATTGACCAGAAGGGCTGAAACTCAAAATATTCCAGGCATCTCCCATCTTCATTTCCCCAAAGTAGGTACTTAGTTCTGTATAATATATGTATGTGTGGGTAGCAGATGGTTTTAATGATACTGTCATACACTGTATTTCCAAACAGTTTGTTCTCTTGCTAGTTGCAAATACACTGAAATAGTGGTAGGGCAAAGAATCATTTGCAGGTATGCTAGAAATAACATCCTGATAGAGATTTCAACATTGAAATCTTAACTGTTTATTCTTTTTTTCATAACTGTTGCAAAATGTCCAGATTAAGAGCATAATGCTGATAATTTACCTTTTTTAGAGCTGAGGAATAGCTCATATTTTCTATTATTTTTCCTTCCTTCTCAACCTGTATGCCAATTAAAATTGGTAAAATATTTAGTGACAAAACTTTCAGATGTTAAACATTAACCTGAAAGATTCTCTCAAACTCCAGAGCTGGGGGGAGAGCTCTTCAAAAAAGCCCTAAAAGGGAAGGGATAGGATTTCACTTGCGAATACGTCAGGACTGAAATGTTCAAATAGGAGAATAAGGCTGTGCACTCATTGACCGGAAGGGCTGAAACTAAAAGTATTAATATTGTTCGAGCTTAACATTTTCTTGACATAGAGCAAAGCTATGGCTACAGTCCAGAAACTGGTACAGATGACCTAATTACCTAAAAACATATTTCTCCTGTTGCCTTCAGCTAACTGAATAGTCTTACCCTTAAATAAATGGTCAGGACAGAAAATTTATTTATTATATAAAACATCTGTATCCTGCCTTTTCAAAAGATCATAATAGTTCTATGTTGAAATTCATAAATTAACAGAGGATTCCTATACACAGTTGCTGATATGTTGATTTATTACTAAATTGTCCTATAGGAGTATATCATAATTTTAAAGCAAGGTACTGAATATTGCACATGATGGAGGAAGCTCAGGCTCACATGCTGATCAGGTACACTTAAGAAATTTTGCATCTGGTCTTTGTCTAAACCTAGAGAAAAATAACCTGGAATAAAACATTGTAAAAAAGGAAATACAATCTCCTCAAAAGTTTGGGGTAGATTTCCACAGCATCCCCAAAGATCAACACCAAATTGTAATTGTTAATGTGATGGGAAAGTGACAGTATTAAGTATCTTTGGAATAATCATATTCTTTATTTATTTATTATTATTTATTAATCAAATTTCTATACCGCCCTACTCCCGAAGGACTCAGGGCGGTGAACAGCCAAGATAAAATACAGATAATACAAATATTAAAAAATCCCTTAAAATTATTAAATATTTCGGCCGAAACACAGATTAAAACACCCAATTTGTAAAATCACGAATTAAAAAATTTAAAAATTTAAAAGATGGGAGTTAGGCCAGGCCAGCTTGCTGAAATAGAAAAGTTTTGAGAGCACGGCGAAACGTGCGCAGGTCCGGGATCTTCCGTATCTCTGGAGGGAGCTCGTTCCAGATGGTAGGTGCCCCCACAGAGAAGGCTCTCCCCCTGGGGGCCACCAGTCGACACTGTTTGGCCGACGGCACCCTGAGGAGCCCCTCTCTATGGGAGCGTACTGGTCGGTGAGAGGCTATTGGTAAGAGCTTTCATAAGAGCCAGAAGACTTGGTTATGTCAGTTGGCCTGGGCCCCCAGTGGGGGAGGTGGCTACTAGATTGATAGCAAGTCCCACTTTCCCCTCACTCCCTATTTCCCCAACCCCTCACCTCTCCTCTTACGGTATATCACTATGTTCTTGTTTTCCTTTTCATTGTTTACTGCATTGTTCCATTACTTTGCTACTTTGTCCTGCTTTAGTCCACACACACACACAACACACATGAAGGTTTTAAGGGTTTTATTGAAAATCCAATCCCCTAATGTGAACCCCCAAGACCTCACTCTCACCCACTTGCAAAATCCTAGGAAGTCCAACACTGGTACAAGACTACTAAGTTCAAGGCAAAGGCAAAGGCAAAGGCAAAGGCAAAGTCCACAGAGTCCACAATCCTCTTCCAGTTCGAAGTCAGGACAAAGGTCCAAAATCCACAAACAAATCCAAGGTCAAAACAGACCGTCAATTGTAGCTCAATCCAGAGCCGAGAAAACCAAGAGCACAAGGGCTCAGCATGCACACGACAAGAGAATAGGCAGTTGTTTTCAATAACCCCCAACTCCACTCATCTGATTAAATAGGCACTTTCCTCACGAGTAGCCGCACTGAATTCTGTTGTGCCTGCCTCTTATTGGCCTTGTGCTTTCTCAGGTCAGGTCAAGGAAGCAATTCCTCCTCATCCCTGTTGGCGAGCTGCAGCTGTGCACCTTCTTCATTCTGTGCTTCCAGCGAGGCTGCAGTTCTCCTCTCCTTTTACTTCTTCAGCTGGCCATTCATCCAGTTGCCCCTCCAGTCACCTCTCCACTGTGCCTGGCCTCACCACTCCTGGCTCAGAGCCCTCAGCAACTTCCTGATGCTCCTCCATACCCCTCTCTGAATTCCCTGAATTCCTGGTTTTCCTTATCATCTGACCTGGCATTTGGGAAGCTGTCACGTATTGTTATTTCTACACTACTTTTCATTTCCCCATTTTTATTGTTATAAGATGCCTACTCTCACAGCAAGATAGGTGACAGATAAATTTAACAAATAAATACATAGAAAATAAATAAACCTGTTTGTGATTTAGTGTGAAGTACGTTTAAAGTAGCCTTGTCCACTTTTTCCATGTACTTCTCCAACATGGTATTTAAAGGTATATGTGGGCAACACACCTGTACAACACACATTGGTTATTGTATTTTTCCTTGTTTGTAAACCATTCTGTATCTTTGGAAGTGTACATTCAGGCAGGCACAGCCACACACCTCTGTGTATTAATGATTCAGCTGTGGAGATGGTTAACAGCATCAAGTTTCTGGCTGTGCAGCTGACAAGTAGGTTGGCTTGGTCACTCAACAGTGAGACACTGGTGAAGCGGGCACAGCAGCATCTGCACTTTCTGCCTCACATGAGGAAAGCACATCTTCCTTCTCCTGACCTTACCGCTTTCTATAGAGGGACAATTGAGAGCATCCTGTCATATTATATTACTGTCTGATTTGGAAACATTACTTCTTCTGTGCAGAGAGTGGTGAAGATGGCAGAAAAGATTATTAGTAGTTCACTTCCTTCTATCCAGGACATGGAATATAAGCGCTGCTTATAGTAGGATCCACAGTATTGTCAGGGACCCTATACATTCTCTCCATGACCAGTTTTCATTGTTACCTTCTGGGAGGAGGCTTCATGGTGTCCTAAGCAAAACATCTAGATCCAGACACAGCTTTGTTCCATGTAGTATCAACCTTGTGAACTCTCAAGTTTCTCTTTCCACTATGTATTCAAAGGGGACAGTAATTAATGTTATGTATGGGTATGGGTAGATCAGTGGTGGGTTTCAAAAATTTTTACTACTGGTTCTGTGGGTGTGGCTTGGTGGGCATGGCATGGCTTGGTGGGTGTAGTTTGGTGGGCGTGGCAGGGAAAGGATACTGTGAAATCTCCATACCCTCCCCACTCCAGGGGAAGAATACTGCAAAATCCCCATTTCCAACTGATCAGCTGGAACTTGGGAGGCAGAAAACAAATTAGGGGTGGGGCCAGTCAGAATTTTTACTACTGGTTGTCTGAACTAAAATTCAGAATTTTAAAATTCAAAATTTCTGCTACCGGTTCTCCAGAACTGATCAGACCTTGCTGAAACCCACCTCTGGGGTAGATATAGACTTTCTTTTGAGAGTGGGCAACAGAATTTCATTTTTAATGTGTGCCAGTATGCTCACTGTAAAAATGACAACAAAGGATATCTTATCTTATTACACTTCCATTATGTAAATGACTGCATACATAAATACATAAATAAGTGTAGCTTTTAACTTCCAAAATACTGAACTCTACTATGTTAAAGGTAAACACATTTCTTCTTAATGGTGATGCCTTATTATGGAACTCTGTTGTAAAGTTGGGTGCAACTCACATAATAACCATCTTGTTTATCAGTGGACATTCTGGTCCCAATTGTGACCTTTCAGGTAGTTTACCTGTATGTTTTCAATATGACCTTGATACCAACACTGGGTGAATGGCTATGCAAAGGGAGGGACAATGAGAAATTCTGAGCAGTGGGAATATTTGCTACTTCTTGGAATGACTCATTGTAAGATATGAATCTGCTTTACAGGCCTGTTAAAGATTAAATGAGGAAGAAAAAGAATTTTGAACTGCCATGGGAATTTGAGGAAAGTACAGAAATATAAATGGTATGATGCCAGGCTCATATGAAACAGGCTTGCCAGCATCATTTATTTATCTGCAGCTAGGTTTTCTTAATAGCAACTAGTTGGTGATTTTTGGCTATTTCTTCAGATTTCTCTCAAAGTTTTGCAGGATGTGTGTAGCTTACAATGTTACGTTTCCATTATAGTGATGACTCTGAGAATAAAGTAAAGTAAAATGCAGCTTCAATATATACAATAAATAATAAAACAATCAATTACACAATCACTAAAAGAGACTAAATTAATCAAAGATAAAAATACCTAAAAATACCACAAAGTGGCATAAATACAGAAAATGAAAGGAGATTAGAATGAATTCCTATTAAAATCAGCAGGACTAAACTTCTCTATAATTATGTAGAAAAAATGGATATGTACAAGAGAATAGGGAAGAATAGGGAGGAAGACTAATCTAATATTTGCATATGCCAGTTTATTCTGAGAAATTGCTGACTAGAATGTCCAAAGTTGGAAGCTTATGTTAAAGACTAAATCTGAAAGCTCAGCCTTTTTTTTTTTTTCAGAATTAGGAATGTGATAGTGTTTTCTACCATTCTCATAGGCAGAACAATAAACCTAATAGGCAGTTTTCTCCATCTTGTATACTTTCTAGTGTACAAGTTATTCAGAGTACCTGAAGTAGAGAAACCTGACCATCTAAAGCAGTATTTCTCAACATTAGCATCTTTAAGATTTCTGGGCTTCCCAGAATTCCTCAGCCAGCATGGGCTTGAAGTCCACCAATTTTAAAGTTGCCAAGGTTGAAAAACATGACTCATAATTGGGAAAAGATGGTAAAATAGTTTTCACCATAGGGGTTGGCTCAGTGGAGACAGTGCTTTGTTTATTTATTTATTTTTATTTTATTTATTTAGTTTGTCAAAAATGTACGAGATAACAGGAATAAATATAAACATGGATATTAATACAGAAAATGGGTATGAATAAATGGGGACAGTAGGACAGGGACAGAAGGCACGCTGGTGCGCTTATGCACACCCCTTATAGACCTTTTGGGAATGGGATGAGGTCAACAGTAGATAGTCTAAGGTTAAAGTTTTGGGGGTTTGGGGAAGGAACCACAGAGTCAGGTAGTGTATTCCAGGCATTGACCACTCTGTTACTGAAGTTGTATTTTCTGCAATTGAATTTGGAGCAGTTTACCTTGAGTTTGTATCTATTGTGTGCTCGTGTATTATTGCGATTGAAGTTGAAGTAGTCATTGACAAGTAGTATGTTGTAGTGGATAATTTTGTGTGCTACAGGTCAAACCATAGGCAGAGTAGTTCTAGGTTGTCCAAGCCTAAAATTTCAAGCCTAGTGGCATAAGATATTTTGTTGCAAGCAGAGGAGTGGAGCACTCTTCTCATGAAATACATGTGGACTCGCTCAATTGTATTAATGTCCGATATACAATGCAGATTCCAGACAAACTGTATTCAAGAATTGGTCTAGCAAAGGTTTTGTATGCTCTGGTTTGCTTAACATAACATTGCTTGTGCTAATTGTATTAGTTTATAGAAGCAATGGCTGTTGTCATACCTACAGCCTGTAAATGTATGCAAATCTGCTTATTACTTAAATTATTATTTCTGAAGAGTTGTATTTGTATCAGGTGTAAAGAAAAAGTGAGATGTGCCATCTTCCTGAAAAGAGAGAACCAACCAATTGGGGAAATATTATCTTTTTCTCCAAAAAAGGCAAGAAAAGAACAAGTTAGATTTCCTGCACTGAGCATGACTTTCCACAGCACTTTGCTCTTCGGGCTATTTTCTAATAGGAAAGAGTTGAGCTGACGACCTGGCTTGCTTAATGCTTGTTGTAGTGAAGGTAGAGAAGCTTGCAAATGTCATACCCAGGACTGCACTTGCAGTGTATTGCATAACGACAAGTAATTTTAAACATCCTTGAAATCTATGAGGCTGTGTTTTTCTGATAAATTTTGAAGGATGGTGAGATTCTGGCATTTGTGGAGATGAATGTCTAGCATCAGAAATGTTTCCAACTCTGGTCTTCTCATTCGCTTCGTTGCGTCATTAATTCTATTTTGTCTAAACAGAGCTGAATCTGACTGACACTAACCAGTGCTAGCCTGATAATCTCTGCAGTTCTATACATGTGCTTTCAAAGAGATGGCTATCCTAAGCTCGGATCAGTTCTTTGGGTTTATAGTCATCTATTAAAACAAAACATTTTATATAGATCACAGCTAGTATGTGGCAATGGTTCATTGGGCCAATATAAGGTAGGACAGTAAGGAAGGAAATTGTTTTATTTGGGAAAAATCAAGGGCATTTATCACAGTGAAATTAATATTTAAAATATCCTTGAACCAGAATGCAGACATTTAGAACACTGTGAATGAGAATGTTGGTAATTTAATGCTGTGTGTTTGTTGCTAGGCTGCAGTTACTTGATGCAAATGAATGTTCTGCACACAGGGAAGGTAAGATAGAATGTTTGATATCACTGATCCATTTCTAATGTTTGTTAACTGGTTTTGCTAAGTCTATTTGATGATAAGCAGGAGAGCCATTATTTCAACTGTAGACACAGTGGACACTTCCTTAGTAGTATATTCTAGCCTTAACCATCTTGGCACTCTCCAGATGTATTGCACCAGCATTTCTCTTCCCTGACTGGCATGATTAATGTTAGCCAAAGAAAAATCATGGTCTTTCCCAATTTGAATATCTTAGCTAAATTACAGTATATCTTTTATGAATTCATTTTTTCTTTACACATTCCCTCTTTTTGCTTGACAAAACGTAAGGGCCATCTGGAACAGTAAAAACACTATACCAGTCAGTGGTGAAATGTAAAATTTGTTACTACCGGTTCTGTGGGTTGGTGGTGGTGGGGTGTAATGTGACTGGGTGGGCGTGGCCAACTTTTTTTTTAAACTTTTGAAAGCATTTTTTCTACAACCTCTTCGGCCGACGAGATTGTAAAAAAAATGCTTTTAAAAGGCTCTGACGATCCCAGCTGAGCCGCATGATCATCAGAGGCTTTTTTTTTTTACTTTTAAAAGCATTTTTTCGGCCGAAGAAAAAATGCTTTTAAAAGTTAAAAAAAACCTTCTGATGATCGTGCGGCACAGCTGGGCATGGGGGGGGTGTAGGGATTTTTGCTACTGGTTCTCCAAACCACCTGCCGCCATCGCTATTGGATCGGGTGATCCGGTCCAAACCGGGAGTATTTCACCCCGATACCAGTGTTTCCAACCTTGGCAACTTCTAAAATGGGTGAACTTCAACTCCAAAAATTCCCCAGCTTGCATGCTGATTGGGGAATTCTGAAGAGTTGAAGTCCACCCACCTTTAAGTTCCTGTGTTAAAAAAAAACAGTGATCTAATCTAACATTATATTTCCTATATGTTTCCAGAGCAGTGTTTCTCAACCTTGGCAATTTGAAGTTGTGTGCACTTCAACTCTCAGAATTCTCAGTTGGCTGGAGAATGCTGGGAGCTGAAATCTGCACATCTTCAAATTGCCAAGTTAAGAAACACTGCTCAAAAAAAATCCATAAACTAAACATGAGACTACTATCTTGAAGGTGGTTTTATCCTCCACTGTTTTATTTAACGTCATCTAAGTTGTGATCTTAATATGAAGCTTGCATTCCATAATAACAGAACATAAAGAAGTTTAATGCTGGTCTGACCAAAAGTCTGTCTTATTCAGAAATCTGGTTCCCACAATGGTTTACCAGATGCTTACAGAAATCCCACAATTAGGACAAGCAAAAATAGTTCTGCCAGTTAATCATAATAAGTAATACTATTTGGAACTTTCTGCTTAAATCCTTTATTGCCTTTATCTATTACATCTCTTGATCATCACAGTCTATATACTAACCTCGATATTAAAGAAACTTATGAAACTTTCTAATTAGCAACATGAGTTTGTGCCTATGAGTTTGTATGTAATGTAAACCAGAATGGGGAAGAATAAATATCAAGTAGAGAAGGAAGTATATGAACTTTTGAACAATACTTTGAAAAACAGAATATTTTGGCCGAAATATTTAGAATGGGACATATATCATTGTGGCAATGTTCCTTAAGCTAAACAAATAGATACATTATCATTAAGATATTGAGGTTTGTGTCAATATTATGTTAGGATATTGAGGTTTATCTTAATATGTTGTTAAGAACATGTTAATATTATGTTAATTGTTAATTTTATTTTTGAATTCTGACATTTAGACATTTTTAAAAATCCTAACATTACTTATCTCTGATGGTTCTTATCCCCATCATGGATAAATGAAGGTAAATCAGAAGTAACCATTTACAGCATTCATGCAGGAAACTTTCCCAGGAAAATTATTGTGACTATCATTGGTTTCAGGGACCTTGATCTCAAAGTAACATTGTGTGGCTTTTACAGAACTTAGAAAAGTAAGACAATTAAAGAATCAACTCGGATGCTATATCAGAGGAATGCTGCAAAGGCAACTTTGGACATTTCTTATTAAGTTTTAGGAAAGATGTCAGAAGAGCGTGGATACAAGCTAGTTGCCATTTTTAACACTTCGTAATTGGTTTTGAAGAGTTTATTGAAGATGGTAGCAAATATACACGTAGTCCTTGCTTTACATTTGTTCATTTAGTGACCATTCAAAGCTGAAAAAAGTAACTCATGACCAGTTTTTCACATTTATGACCATTGCAGCATCCCTGTGTTCATGTGATCAGAATTTGGACACTTGGCAACTGACTCATATTTATGATGGTTGCAATGTCCCAGGATCATGTTTTGTGACTTTTGAACAAGCAAAGTCAATGGGGAAGCCAGATTCACTTTACAACTCTCTTACTAACTTAATAATGCAGTGATGTGGTTCACTTAACAACTAATTTTTTTTATGCTTTAATTTATATGCCGCCCTTCTCCGGAGACTCAGGGCGGCATACAATGCATTAAGCAATAGCCTTCATATTTTTGTATATTTTATACAAAGTCAGCTTATTGCCCCCACAATCTGGGTCCTCATTTTACCTACCTTTGAAAGGATGGAAGGCTGAGTCAACCTTGAGCCTGGTGAGATTTGAACTTGCAGTAATTGCAAGCAGCAGATGTTAATTACAGTGCTTTAGTCCACTGTACTACAGGCTCTTGGCAAGAAAGGTTGTAAAATGGGACTTAATTTACTTAACAAATCTTTCCCTTACCAATAGAAATTTTGGGCTTAATTGTGGTTGTAAGTCAAGGACTTATTGGGATGCGGTGGCTCAGTGGCTAAGACGCTCAGCTTGTCGATTAAAAGGTCAGCAGTTCAGCGGTTTAAATCCCTAGTGCCATGTAACAAGGTGAGCTCCCGTTACTTGTTCCAGCTTCTGCCAACCTAGCAGTTCAAAAGCAAGTAAAAAATACAAGTAGAAAAATAGGGACCACCTTTGGTGGGAAGGTACAGCATTCCGTGCATCTTTGACGTTTAGTCATGCCGGCCACATGACCACGGAGATGTCTTTGGATAGCACTAGCTCTTCAGCTTTGAAACAGAGATGAGCACCACCCCCTAGAGTCAGGAACGAGTAGCACATATGTGGGAGGGGACCCTTTCCTTTACCTTTAAGTCAAGGACTACCTGTACTGCTTATGCTTGTGAGGAACAAACTTGAAAATGGTTTGGAAGAGGGCATAGGAAACCTGATTCTGGCTAAGGCTATTCCTAAAATGCCAGTAGTTTCTTTGAAGGAAAGGACATTTCTCTTTGCTCTGCAAAAGACCAACGCATAAACAAAAATTAATTAGCAAATATTGTAGATGCAATTAGAAACCTGGCATGGTCTATTACTTAATGTATTAAAGGCATGCTTTGTGGGAGGAAATAATAGATACGCATTTTCTGCTGACATTCTATTTGTTTAATGACCTTCAAATTTGACAAAATGAGAAAGGAATTCATTATGATAACAGAGACAAAGCTAGAATTTATCTCAGGATTTATGACGCATCCATATATCCCAGCAATGAAGAGGAAGATGTCAAATGATCCTGTAAAAGCTCAACAGAAGAACATCTTTTTCTAATCACCCAGGATCCAGTTAGAAGGTATTATCAGAAACTGGCCAGTTTAATATTATCAGGTACTTCAACCTCCATTATATGGAGAAAGTGAACAATAAATAAGGACTGAATAAGCTTGATTTCAAATGCCAATTCAGTTTTCTGAGTAATGATTGATATTTGAGTTTAGCTACCATGTTTCCCTGAATATAAGACCCTTATTTTGAACCCTGAAATAAGCGCTTGGCCTTATTGCCATGTGCTCAAAAGCCCGATTGGTCTTATTTATCAGGGGATGTCTTATTTTGGGGGAAACAGGGTACCTATTTTTTCTCCAGCATTTAAAAAAAAATCTAAGAAGAGGTGAATCTTTTGAACTGACATGGAAATCTGTTTCACATTAATAAGCAGAGTTCATATCTTTTCAGTAAAATCAGAAACTGGGTAATGAAACTTTAGTTATGTGGATACTTACTTAAGAAAGTACAATGTCCTTTAGCAATGTGGATTATTGTCAGGATTAAAAAAAATGGATGGATGGATGCATAGTATTTTGTGCAAATTAGGTTTTATAGGTCAGTCAATATACAGTATGTGACCATTTCAAGTTTTCATGTACTTACTATGAACTTTGGTTATAACATACAGGTGGACCAATGGGAAGATATTCAGTTAAGAATTTACATTATGTTATGATCTTAAAGAAGATTTTTATAAAATGATGTATCATTAGTATATGACAACCGGAAAACTAACTAGAATATATCAAGGCAGTTTAAATGTATGTTGGAAATGTAAACAACATGAATGGACATTTTATCATTTTAAGTGGACATGTAAAAAAGCTAAAAAATGGATTCAAATATATTTGATGCATAAAGTCTTAAAGATTAATATTCAACTGAAATCATAACGTCTCCTTTTAGGACTAATGGATAAATGGTTAGAAAAAAGCTATGAAAGATTATATCAATATATGATTGCTATAGTAGGATTATTACAGTATATGCAGAGAGATGGAAAATTTTGACATTATGCACTTTGGAGGAATGATTAGTGAAATGAACAGATCTTGCTGATATGGATACACTTTTTTGGTTAAAGACACTATATTTATTAGGAAACCCCTTATGGACTTTTTGCAGTATGAATAATATTGGAAGTTACTTCTCTGTATCTTTTTTTCTTTTCTATTTTTTTAACTGTTAAAATTTTCTTGCACAGTTTGCTTTCTCTTTTCATTCTTTCTTTTTCTTTTTTCTTCCTTACTTTATATTAGTTTGCAATAGTTTTTATTGTCATATCTATATCTACGTCTAGGTCTGCGTCTACATCTACATCTATCTATAAAGTTTTCTTGTACTTAGTTGCAACTTTGGTCAATCAAATGTTTATATCATTCTGCAATTCCCCTTTTTGAAAATGAAAAACTAATTAATTGCTGACCTTGGTTGATCTTGAAAGGTAAATAAGTTAAGACTAAGATAATAATTTTTATGAGAAACCACCAAGAATGACTATGATTGTAGGCTGAACTGGTTAATCAAAATCAGCACAGAACAAAGGAATGAAGAACCTTCTTCCCAAGAGAATTATCATATAAGACACCCTTCCCCCCCCCCCCAAAAAAAAGAGACTGAAAATTTGGGTGCATCTTATACTCTGAAAATAGGTTTTTCGAAGCTTTTCTCCAGCCCTAACAAGGCGCTAGTGAGTGAAGCGATCTTCCATACCATGCTCAGCTGTGCTTTAGAAGCTTTTTTTCACCTCTAAAAAGGCACTAGCGAGGGAAGCGATCTTCCGGTTTGCTTTTCTCATTGCTTCTCTCTCCAAAGATCAGCTGTGCTTTAGAAGCCGTTTTTTATCACCAAGTATGGGATAAAAAGCAAGTACGAGTGCTCAAAACCAGCAAATAAAATGTGCCAGACAAAGGACACTAGCCAGATGAATACCTGGTAGGCAGATTTCCCCCCCACAATTTTCCTTCCCAAAAACTAAGGTGCGTCTTATACTCCGAAAAATACTGGTAAGTAAATAAGGAAAGACAAATCTGACTTTCGCTCTGTTACCCTCAAATGCATTTTTTTTCTAATTATATTGCATATTTCTGTACTATTTTTCAGCTCCTTACAATATCTGGACAACTCAGGGATTTTTGTGGTTGTAGGTCTAAGTAAAGCACTTGAAGCATTACTTCATAAAGATTGTTTGTGAACACTTTGTGTGGACAAAGTGGCTCTCTTTTAATCACTGAGTAATCTGTGTCCTCTGGAATATTCAATATAGCTACTTAGGCTTTCAAATTTATATGCATATCTTCAACCATTGACAATATTTCTTCTGGACTTGCCAGAGCAACAAGGCAGCTGTGCCAGCAAAGTGCCCCTCTAATGTTTTGCATGAACTTAAAATGAAAAGATCAAAATGCTTAAATATACAGGGCAACTACAAGTTGTCTGGATTTCATTTAGGATTATTGGAGTTTAAATAAGTCCAAATTTGAAAGCTAGTGGCAGTCTTGGAGCCAAAGCTTAGATCTGAGCTAACTAGCTTGTCAGGCTTATGTTTTTAACTTTATGAAGTTAAAAACATGCAATTGACTTCTTAATTAGCTTCTTGATTGATAGCAAGCTAAACAGATGATTAGATGGAGATCCTAGCAGGGGAGTTGCAGCAATTGTATCCCACAGACAGGGTGCATTCCTTCTATCTGGAATGGTCAACCACTGAAGGTTTTTAAGAAGAGATTGGACAGACATTGACCTGAAATGGTATAGGGTCACTTGTTTGAGCAGGGGGTTGGACTAGAAGACCTCTAAGGTTCCTTCCAGCTCTATTAGTTATTCTGTTATTCAGTTCATCCTCTTGCAGCTTTGGAAAAGTTATACATGGAGCAGTGAGGGAAGAAGGGGATACCCACCTAGCCAACCAAATCAGCTGATCAACCCTGACCATCAATGGGGTGACAGATGTCACAGCCCAATCCCCTTCATATCCAATGACTAGATGAGAAAGTAGCAATTGAGCAAAATATTTCACAAGGCTTAACACAAAGGAGACCCTTTGTAAAGTCAAGTATCTAGCATCTTTGGCAGATTTCCAGCAATCCCAGAGCTATCCAACTCTCTTGGTAGGTCATAAGGGTATCTGTAATCCTTCAGTAAATAGTCAGCATTTCTGACTTCAGCTTTGATTAAGGAAACATTAAGTTTTCTGCTAGGAGATTGCAGAATTTCTGCCTATGTCATGTTATCACTACAAATCGGATCTGGTGTAATGATTTTGAATAAGGAAACCTGAAGAAAAGGTTTAAAATTTTAATTCTCTGATAACGCTATAGACAGGAATTTTGTGTGCACTAAGCTGTCTCGCCATTGTGCACAAGACTGGATAGACCTATATTTGGGTACAGCTGCTAACGAGGTATGCTACAACCTTGAAATATGACCAGTTAATAAAGCTAAAATGGAAAGCAGGTTTTTTTGGCAGGAGATTACTGAATAGATCAATTGGTAGCAATATCACTTCTAGGAAAACTTTGTAATAGGCTTTGTAGACTTTCAATAATTAGTTTGCATTTTTTGCCTTTAGCATTGACTAAAGAACAACAGATTAGGTGCCAGGAGGTTGCAGAATTTCTGCCAGCATTTTGACACCAGAGAGTCTGCTTCCATGCCAACTCATGCTGCAGTTTGAGAGGCTGCTATAAAATGTATTCTTTCTGGGTTTTTTTTTTTCCCAATGATCAAAAGTCTGCAGTGAAAACCTTGCCATATTCTTGTCACTTTCTTATAGGCAAGTTCATTCAAATGCTTTCCACACAGATCAGTTGATGATACAGATTTTTTTGAGTGATTCTTAATCTTTGCAGTAGCTCTTCCCAAGGATGCTGCAGTAATATTAGCAGACCCAAAATAGCAATTAATTCTAAAAGCTGTAACCATTCTAGATATGTCACCCAATATTTTTTTATAATTAAAACTTGAGATGGATTATGAGTTAATTTATATTTTCTTTTAACATCACAGCTTGCATGACTAAGCATCTAAATTTAGTCATTTGGATGCAGATCTATGCCAGATGTTGGTTCCTGAAGAAAATTAAAATTACTCTTTTGCAGTGCACATTCATATGGAGGGATTACTTGAATCCTTTTGCTACTTTTGTCCAAACCTTGGTCAGTTTAAATGTTTGACTCTGAAACCATACAAACAATCACATTTCAAGAAACAGTAGACTTATAGTGATAAAAGGCAATGGTGATATCACTGGCTAACCCTTTCACCATGGCACCAAAATGCTTCTGACACAGAGGTACAGTATAGTGATAAAAAATAGACATGAAAATGGCCAATCAGAGAAGGGTTTATTGTTATGCATATATTTTGATAGACAAGGGAACATTCTATGCAAATTACATTCATAATATCTGGTTGGACATGAAAAAGTAAAAATACCATATATTGGTTTCTTAAGACCATGAAAAAATGAGAACATGATCAAAATAAAACAATTATAATGTGTTTGTAGAGTTGCCATGCACTCAAAAGCCCGATTGGGCTTATTATCAGGGGATGTCTTATTTTGGGGGAAACAGGGTAGTTACTCGAAATTATGGGATGACATTAAGAAAACTAAGATAATGGCATTCAGCCCTCTCAATTCTGGCAAATAGATGGGGAAGAAATTGAGGTAGTGACAGATTTTATTTTCCTGGGCTCCAAGATCACCACAGATGGGGACTGCAACCAAGAAATTAAAAGACGCTTGCTCCTGAGGAGGAAAGCTATGGCAAATCTAGACAGCATACTAAAAAGCAGAGACATCATGCTGCCAACAAAAGTGCGTACAGTCAAGCCTATGGTTTTCCCAGTTGCAATGTATGGCTGTGAAAGTTGGACCATTAGAAAGGCTGAGTGCCAAAGAATTGAAGCACTTTGAACTATGGTGCTGGAGAAGACTCCTGCGAGTCCCTTGGACTACAAGGTGATCAAACCAGTCAGTCCTAGAGGAGATCAACCCTGACTGCTCTTTAGAAGTCCAGATCCTGAAGATGAAACTCAAATACTTTGGCCACCTAATGAGAAGGAAGGACTCACTGGAGAAGAGCCTAATGCTGGGAAAAATTAAAAGCAAAAGAAGAATGGGACGACAGAGAATGATGTGACTGGATGGAGTCACTGAAGCAGTAGGCATGAGCTTAAATGGACTCCAGAGGATGGTAGAGGACAGGAAGGCCTGGAGGAATGCTGTCCATGGGGTCGCGATGGGTCGGACACGACTTTGCAACTAATAACAACAACATGGGATGCTACAACTTCTGGCTTGTCTCGCAATGTACATGCTTAGAAAACAAACTCTTGTCATGGTAGCCAGCATATAAATAAGACAAGCATTACAAATCTACAAGCAGGAGATTGTAGATTTACAATTAGGAAGGCAGTCTCCTTTTTAGGATTTCAGCCAGCAATCTTGTTTCCCATAGTAGCATAAGATGCAACAAGTGAAAGATGGCAAACAACACTAGCTCCTCACCCCACCCCTTTTTCTGTTTTTCATACTAACTGTCAGTGTGCATTCTGTGGCTGATGCACACAATTCCGCCTGAAAGGGTTGATTTGTGGGGGGAGGGGCTGAGGGGGGAGGGGTTGCGGGGTCAAGATTGCCACTTTCAAATTGTGTCTTTCGTTTTCTGTTCTCACTTTTGCAAATTTCAACTTCCCTGAGCATGCTAATATCTACTCTTGTTTCTTCGTGGCTCATGTTGGCTCAGTTTCTCTCTCTACTTTCTGCCATCGTTGGCTGTAAAAGAGTTCAATATCTGTAAAATATCAGGTTGCAGAAACTGCCAAGCCTTGCACCTGCTCTGCAGTGGGAATTAGCTTGTAGTTAGTAGCAGTTTCAGTTTTGCAAGAAGTTATCAGTTGCTGACACATGAAGAGGAAGGAAGGGCCTCAGAACAAAGCAGGGGGAGGGGAAAATACAGCTTTTCCAAGAACTTTTGATGTCTTGTCAGTTAGTTGGTATAAATTGTAGGGCAGATGTCAGTGGTCAGATTAGCAATTAGGTCAAATGATAAACATCTTGAATGGGTTAGGTTTAAGGCGGAGTTACCAACCCTGGCAACTTTAAGACTTGTGGACTTCAACTCCCAGAATTCCCCAGCCAGCGTAGCTGGGAATTGAAGTTTACAGGCCTTAGAGTTGCCAAGGTTAGACAGTCCTGCTTTAAGACAAAAAAAACCCCCAAATAATTATGGAATAATTTTCATCTTTTAAATTATACATATTAAGTCATATATTTAGAAGTCTGGTGTGAAATACAAAAATAACCTCTATTTTTTTTAAAAGAATGAATAAAAATATCTTCTAGTCTTGTTTTTTAAAAAATGCAATCCAGAGTTATTTTGCTTGGTTCCTACTAAATTATGTTTCTGCAAACAGCTAATTCCCCATTTGTAAGGCTACAGGTTTAGGAAAGAGAATTGTTTTGACCTTTTCCTCTGCTTTCCTTGAAGCTCAACTGCTGTCCCTCTGAAAAGGAGAAAAAGAACAAAGACTTAAAAGTGAAGCCATTCAAAGCATACTTCAAATTGGTCTGGCTACTGCTGGCTACTGTTGCACTAAATTGTTTGAAAGGCTCCCAGTATCTACACATGAAGGTAGATTTGTAGGAAATACCCTTTTGCCTGTAATAGATTTGATGGAAATTAATGTTACTATTGTAGGAGAGTTAAAATGCAACTCCTTCCTATAGCTGGCCTTCTTCCGCCATCATTGCCAGCTACCTCTTTTTCGGGATGCAGATTTGAGCACGGTGGATGTTTGGCTGACCTGGTGGACCCACTAATGCATACAGACACAAATATAGTAAAATAGACTTCAACTCACAACAGTTCATTAAGTGATTGTTCAACGTTACAACAAAAGTGACTTATGACCGTTTTTCAGCGTTACAATCTTTGCAGTATCCTCATGATCATGTCATCAAAATTCAGACATTTGACAACTGGTTCATACTTATGACCGTTGCAATGGCCCAGGGTCAGGGAATCACTTTTTTGCAACCTCCTGACAAGCAAAGTCAATGGGGAAGCCAGATTCACTTAACAACTGTGGCAGGAAATGTCATAAAATGGGGCAAAATTGACTTAACAAATTTTCACATAACAACATAAATTTTGGGCTCAATTGTGGTTGTAAGGACTAGCTCAGAGGTCTTCAAACTTGGCAGCTTTACGACTTGTGGACTTCAACTCCCAGAATTCTCCAGCAAGCATAGCATAACTGGCTGGATAATTCTGGGAGTTGAAGTCCACAAGACTTAAAGCTGCTAAATTTGAAGACCTCTGGACTAGCTGTACACACAATACAGATTGCCTTTGCCGTTTACCAATTAGCAATTAAGGCTTCTCTTATGCCCTAAACAAATAAATGCTGACTTTCTTTTTTCACAGCAGGGTGCACATAAAGAATGTTGAGAATAATTCTTTTGGTTGGGTCCTCCAGATTAATACCAATACCCAACAAGACGTGGACGTGAGATGAATACCTTCTTAATTAATTTCATGACATCATCTGAAAAGTCCTGTAAAAATCTACATATGCTGGAGAAGGACAGCAGTGAGATTTGTGGAAAGGATATGTAATAATCTCCCAAATGTTCAGAGAGAGGATCTTAAAGCAGCAGACGTCAACAAAAGGGCTGTAAGTAATGTTATGTGTCATGGGTATTAAGTCAGTTTTCTGCCTTCTGTTGAGATGATTTATAAGTCAGGTGCAACAAAGAAGAAGCAAACATGATGAAAGCAGCTAAATGTATATACATTTGCATGTACATGTGTATGTATATGGATGTGTATGGATGTGGATATGCATGTTTGTGTGTACATGTGTCTGCATATGAATGATCATCCTAGACACTTAGTCAAATAAGAAGTCCTTAATAAATGTGAGGCAATTTAAAAATAAATTCTTTGGAGACTAGATAAACATGTCTGAATCTCCAAGTGCACTCCATGTGATCGTATCACTCTGATATTTTGAGTCAATTAAAATAAAAGGGGTCACCTAGTCAACCTGAAAGAAACCTGAAGACAGCAAAGGAAAACCATTTCTGTAATATTGCCAAGAAACTGCAGGGTTTTCCAGAAGTTGAGCTCAATTTATCTTTATCTTTTTTTTTTTTAGAATGCCATAAAGGGCAGTTACATCTTAACCTATGTAAATAATTCATTTTTTCCTGTTTTTTTGAGATATATATTATGTATAATATTTAAAACAAAAACTTCTTTTAGTTATCATACTTTTTCTGATACAAATAATGGTAAAAGTTAAAGGATTTATCCGCAACAATTGTTCTCTTTTGTAAACCATTTTTAATATTAAGTTAATCTTTAGCCTGATCCCAGACTTAAGAATCATTCCTGGGTCAACAGAGAAATTTATCAATAAATATAGCTATGATAAAGAAGAATCCAAAGAGGATTTTTTGATATATTATAAATGATCTCTTGATAATTGTGCTACATGGAATGTACTAAATATATTAGGGGTCTTACATTCTTTAGCACAAGGTATCGTTGTATGAAGTTCAACTCCTTGAATGGTTTTAGTACAGTGATGACTAACCTTTTTGCCATCGCGTGCCAAAAGCGGGGGAGCACAGGGGGTTGTGTGTGTGTGTGCCACACCCATAATTCTATGTGCCCTGCCCCGCACATGTGTGCATGACCCACCCTGCGCTTCCCTTGTTTTTGGCATGTGATGGCACAGCAGGCCTGTTTTTCACCCTCCCCAGGCTCCAGAGCCTTTCTAGGAGCCTGGGGAGGGCGAAAATGGCCTTCCCCAGCCCCCTGAAGGCCCTCCGGAGGCTGGAAATGGCCTGTTTGCTGACTTCCAGTGGGCCCAGAAGGCCCGAAAATCAGCTGGCTGGTGCATGCATGTGTGCCAGAGCTGAGCTCACGTGCCCACCAATATGGCTCCGTGTGCCACCTGTGGCACGCGTGCCATAGGTTCGCCATCACGGGTCTGATATATTAACTCAAATGAGAATTCATAGTTTATCCAACTGAATAGAGCCCTGATATTGTATCAAGGGTCCTATTCTCAGGTAAGACTAACTGGAAGGAATGATATTCAGCAGGATTTGAACAAATTCAAAAAAGAATTAAATCCTCTAATAGTGTTGTGTGTATATATATATATGTACACACATATATATATTGTTACTTATACTTGCTAATATGGCATAAATTCGTTAAATTTCAAGAGAAACTTCTGCTTCTTTAAGGTTATTGTATCAGGATTGCAAAATTCCAAATAACCGTTCTATATGTCTATAGAGATTCTCAGTCATTAGGTCCTGGTTACTCCAGAGGTGCTTTTTAAAGAGACAATTGGAATGAAGAAGCTTTTGAATGAGAAGCGAAATGACTTCAAAGAAAAACCAAAAAGCCCAGTTGCCTCTTGAAAAAGCACCTTTGGGATAGCCACTCCATGATTGCAAAGAATTGTCTCTGTCTTTTTACCGACATCTGATGGTCATCCAGACTTTCCCAGCCCAGATATGGTAATCCAAGAATCACTCTTTTTGTTCCAATGGGCTTTCTAAACATTATTCAGGACTTCTGCAAGATGTTTTTCTAGTAAAATATTTTTTTTCTTTTTAAAACAGTTCAGATCTAAGTGAATATATTAACTATGTGCATTTAACATATATATTACTCTCTCACCCACACCACTCTTTTTATAATAGTGACCTTCAGTTAATTGAGGTTAGGCCTTCAGTACATAGGAAGAGAGAATAAACTTCCTTTCCTACTCGCTAGGTTTAAAAAATTATTCCAAACTGCTATTTAGAAGGGAAGTTGCTATTAACACAATAGCAAAAGGCTGTTTGTGATTTTTCTCATAACTATGTGGAAAATGTTAACTCCTTCCTTTCATGAGACAGTCCCACTGCTTCTGTTGTTTAATAGGAAAGAATGTACACACAACTGCTTGTAGTTTGTCCCTTTCAACTTTCCTTTAAGAAGAAATATTTACCTTCACCATATAAAAAAAGAGTAGCAGCCAATCCTTTGTCAAATTATGACTTCCTTACCAGCTCAGCTGAAGATCTTTTGTGACTGCCCTTTACTACACACAATACAGTAAATGGTTGGATAAATAATTCAATCATACTTCAAAAGTGACAATCATCATCATCATCCACTGGTCATTATGTAAAAAATACGACTTACCTGTATCCAAAAAGTCATGGGAACATAAAGTGGAAAAAGTTATCGAAAATGAGAAGGTGAAGATCTTGTGGGACTTTCGAATACAGATGGATCATCATTTGGAACACAACATGCCAGATATCACAGTTGTTGAAAACAGAAAGGTACACTTTATTGACATCGTGGTACCAGGAGACGCCAGAAAGTTCTAAGAAAAAGAACTGGAAAAAATCATGAAATACCGCAACCTGGCCATCAAAACTACGAGATTATGGATGAAACATGTAACAGTTATACCCATTGTCATCGGGGCACTTGGTACCATGTCCAAGAATTTTATAAAATTAATCAACAAATTGCAGGGGAACTGCAAAAATGTGCTACTCAGAACATCGTACATCTTAAGAAGGTACTTGGTTGATACCAAGAATGCTGCCAGCAACCCGTATCAACCATTAGCACCAGTCAATGGTATTTGTGATGCATTTTTGAATGTTCAGTTGACTGAGTTTCATGTTTAATGAATGAACTATAATAATAGCAATAACAATAACAACAACAACAATAATAATACCTTATGTCCTCCAACTGAGAGTAGCAAAATAGTGAAATTCATTAGACAAATCTTCTAATGGAGAGATTTGTGGCATTTCTGGGTTCCTTAGCAGCAGCTGTTAGAGGATGGTGCTTCAGTCTCTAATGTAGGTACCATGACCTGCTACCTTGCAGGATGCCAACAATGAGAACTGACGTGGGGAAGAATTAGCTAAAGATATTTTGCTAATCATGGCATGCAACACTTCCTTCAAAATTCCTTAGCTATCTTCTAAAATTGTGCTTTAGACTGACTTTGGGGTAGCTCTAACTTGGATCAAATTGAAAAGAAATAGGAAGGACTGAACAAGCAAAACTGTTCTCATTATGGATCTGGATTATGAAGCAAAGCAGGAGAATTAAGAAGAAATTTCTATTCTGTGTCTAATTCAGCCCCAAACTATGTTTGTAAAACTTAGCTGAGCTGTTAAGGGCTGTGGTAGTGCCACTGTACATTTGGCAAAAAAGAGGCTAAATATTCACATTATAACTAGGGATTGCTTCCAGCTAGAGGGTGTCATATGTCTATTTTTTTTTTAATGTTAAATGTATTTGAAGTTATTTGCCATTCAAGAAGAAGTGGAAGATCTTCCTTTTTAAGCAAAATTAAGGGAGCCAATTATACCCAGTGGACATCATGCAATTTTGCAGTTAACGCTTATTTAATTGCATTAAGGCACTCAAAACGCCACCTTAAACTGTTTTATATTGTTATAAACTACCCAGAATCTTGGGATTGAATGGCATAAAAAGTCTTAACATTAGATAGTATTAAACAAATATGGTATGAATTGTATCTGCCTGGTTAGAAATATATTTCACAGCCTTTTATTACCTATACAGTAATTACCTACATACTGTTATTACAGAGGTTTTTGAAAAAGGTTAGCACAAAGGATTTAGGACTAATCATATTGTGCATGGACATTAGTCCATGATTTTCCAAGTAAGTGATATTATATAAATATAAGAGGACCAACATGTGTAGCATTCCCAGAGGTGATTAGCTTTTCGAAATGGATCTGAAAAAGAAAAGAGAAAATGTAATACTATTTCCCATTTGAAAACTGTGTACTAAATAGTTGTAATATCTAATCTCTGATTCCCAAAGAGAACAGAACACCAGTGAAATAATGGAAACATATTTAGAAAAGAGCAGAAAAAAGAAAATTCAGGGAAAAAAAGGTAATCATGACCTTAATGCTTTCACTCATACATGCACCTTCTGGCTCGTTTGGATATGGGTAAGCATATGTTTTTGCAGTGCCAAGAAGGAATCTTATGAATAGTCTGCTATGAAAAATTATTTAAGATTGTTTTATGGAAAAAAATGACCAAAAAAATGTCATTTTAGGGGGAAAAAATGACATACAAAAGGCAGGAGGTGTTAGGATATATTAGAAAAGTTACATCTGATTCAATTTAGAAAAGAGCTTTTTGCAAAACAACAGGCCAAATCCTTCTTTTTTATTTGATTAAATTTTTAATTGATTAAATTGATTAAATTGATTTTTAATTGATCAATTGATTTAACTGATTTTTAATAAATTGGTTGTGATACTTAAAAATTTTAACTGTTGTCTTTTACTACTATTGTTTTTTTACTGTATCTTTTTTTATCTATTTCCAACACATATATCCCTCACTCCATATCTGTGGCTTGAGTTGTTTTCTAAATAAAATAAACTATTAGCAACAATAAAAAGAATGCAGCTTGCCACCAAGAAAAAATAACTATGGAAGAAAATAAAGGAAAAAACAAGATGAAAGCAGAGAAGAGAAAGTACGATTTCTATATAAAGATGTATTCATAAATTAATATCTCAACAAAAATAATAATAAGTGGAGATAAGGAAAGAAGGCATGCTGCTTTGAACAAAATAAAAATTCTGTTAGAAAATTCCACATAAATGTGATATTACATCAATGGAAAAAAAATACAAAGGTATGAAGTAAAAAGTATTGTGGATGAGAATGCATGAGAATGGTTCCTGTAGAATGAAGATGAGAGAAAGATATTGAATAAGATATATACAGATAGCTGTATAGAATTTAGTCAAAGAGAACAAGGAATGTTTCAGATTAAAAGTATCATAGAAATTACGAATTTTGTGATATGGCTTGTTTATAAATGATGTAAATTATTAAAAACTGTTTTGGATGAGAAGAGGGTGAAAAGAACTAAAGAAGGGAGTGAATGAAAGTAATAATTAAATATTTGGGATGAAATGAAAATAAGAAAATGCTGAAGGGAGCTTTATAGATTTGTATGGGGACGATATATTAAATAGTGGGGCTGAAATGACTATTATAAAGCTAGTAATAATAAAATTAATAAAAGCTA
This sequence comes from Pantherophis guttatus, assembly GCF_059756535.1. Lineage (NCBI taxonomy): Eukaryota > Metazoa > Chordata > Lepidosauria > Squamata > Colubridae > Pantherophis > Pantherophis guttatus. Next base: position 27,229,064 of record NC_142068.1, on the reverse strand, counting down.
GTAACAGTAACAGTTTTTGAAAAATGGTGAGGGTTGCAGCTGTAGATGATGCAACTGGTGAGTAACATTAAAATACAATTGTAGTCTGCTTATGCAGTGATTGCATGGCTCGCTTAAGCTATATGATGGTTGGATTCATGCTAATGATGGGGGAAATGGTATTATTGTTCCCCTATACAAAGGGAAAGGTAGCAAGAATGAAAAAAAAATATTTTTCTAGGTTTTTTTTAATTTATTTTTATTTTATTGGATTTATATACCGCCCTACTCCCGAAGGACTCAGGGCAGTGAACAGCCAAAAAGATAAAGCACACAAACTACAAAATTTAAAAGACAATATAAAAACCCATTAGATAATTTGGCCCAAAACAAATTAAAACACCCCTAATATTTCAAAACAAATTTACAATTTACAATTTAAAAGGGAAATTAGGCCAGGCCAGCCTGCTGAAATAAAAGGTCTTGAGGGCACGGCAGAAGGTGCATAAATCTAGGATTGTCCGTATCTCCGGGGGTAGCTCATTTCAGATGGCAGGTGCCCCCACAGAGAAGGCTCTCCCCCTGGGGGCCGCCAATTGACACTGTTTGAGAAAATGTTCAGCAGAATTCTGATTGGAAGAATTGAAGAAGTGGTACTGAGCAACATGGATGTGAATGCCAGTATTTTGCAATTCACTGGATCCAATAAAGTTTATTCCCAGTCTATTTATTGAAAATATGTTAAACTAAATAGGTGCCAGTTATTGTTCTGCACAAAAATGAAGTTAAAGTTTTCTAAATGTGATAAGAGAAATATATGATGGATGCCAGACAGGTATAAGATTATACTGAAAGCTTAATAAATGACTTAATGTTGAGCCAAAGGTAAAAAAAGAATGTGTGACATCTGCTTGTGTTTTTAATGTAGGTATGAATAAATAAATATATAAGAAATGTTTTTATTGATACAATAGTGGAATATAGCGATCAGTGATGAGAATGTCTGTTTGCAGATAAAGCTGTCTTGTTGGATGCCAAGCTTGTATGATGCAATGAATATTGATCAGAAGAATAATGACTGAAGGACTAAAATAGTAGTGTCTGAGAGTGAATTATTGAAAGCTATACATAATGGCAAAAGGAAAGGAAAGGAGAAAGGAAAAGAGAGGGGAAGGGAGGGGAGGAGGGGAGGGGAGGGGAGAGGAAAGGAAAGGAAAGGAAAGGAAAGGAAAGGAAAGGAAAGGAAAGGAAAGGAGAATTCATGTGCCACAATAGAATGTTTACTAAAGATAGAAGGAATTAATAAAGATATTTTAAGGCATATGAATGCTAGTAAAAAGGTAGTGGGTAGTATGTAATCTGATATGAAGAAAATATGCTTATTTAAAGAATCGAAAATATCTATGTATAAGTGTACCTCTGCCCACTCAGTTATGTGGAAATGAGAGGTGGGTAAGTTAGAAGAAGCTAAGAAAAGAAATGGAAAATTGCTAATTTAAGACATTTTTGTGGCAGGACAAGAAAAAAATAGGAAGAAAAAGGAGTAGGAGATGAATACATGTGATTTCAATATGAAATCAGTAACCAAAATAAAAGACATTCGTTGATTATCTCTACATGGAGAATAAATAAAAATCTAGTTAGAAAACAAATACATGAAGGAAATAAATGTGTCAAAAGGAAGGAAAAGATCACTTGTGGTTGGTTGGCACTGATGAGCTACTCAAAAAGAGAAGCTTCAAGAACAAAAGACAGCATATAGATTCCAAGCATGTTGGAAAGCAGGGTGATTTGGGGAGATGGAAAGATACAGTGGTTTTGGTGTGAACAATATTTAATTAGATTTCTTCTGTTTCTTCTTCTAATTTTCATTTATTTTGCTTACTACTTTCTCCTTTTGATTTCACAACCCAGATAGGAATAACACAATAGAGAAGGTGATTGATTATGTGCCATCAGGTTATTTCTGACTCCTAGTGACTATATCTATATCATCTATATCTCTATTCATCCATCATCTATCTATCCATCCATCCATCCATCCATCCATCCATCCATCCATCCATCTCTTCATGATGATCTATTCCTAACTTATTATTTCATGTCTCTCAATGGTGCACTCATTGCCACTGAAACTGAGTCCCGCCACCTTGCTGCTGGTCATCCTCTTCTTGTCTTTCCTTTTACCATTCGCAGTATTAGAGCATGTATGTTCAAAGTTGGATAATTTGAACCTGGTCATTTGTGCCTCCAGTGAGAACTCTGAGCTGATTTACGTTTTATTGGCTATTCAAGATATTCTCAGGAGTAAATACCCAAAGGCATCAATTCTTAGTGTCGTGCTTCTTTAAATTCATGTAGATAGATATAAAAACTGAAAATGAAAAATAAAAAAAGAAGTTAAAACGTCATGCATGCATCTCTTGACATATTTTCAAAGCAAGCAAAGCCTATTTTAAAGACATTTCCTTTTGTGAGAACAAAATAAAAACACACAAATTAGTGTCTAGAGAGGAAGAAAGGAGGTGGAAACATTGTAAGCTGATCGGTTGCAACATATTTTCCCTTTAAAATATGTTAAAAGACTTTGCTTTTCATCAAAGTAAAATGTTGCCAACTTGCAAACAAGCTTTTAAGTTCTCAGGACCTCTAGATTAGACAAGAAGCACAATGAGAAGAAGGGACAGCAAGACATGCTGTTGAAGTACAAAAGCATTCCCTTATTGTTCTGAAAAAATGAGGTTTTTGAGATTCTAAGTTAAAAATTAAGATGCAACAGTTTTGTAAGTGGGGCTAGATCAAAGTTCTTCAAACTTGGCAGCTTTAAGACTTATGGAGAATTCTGGATGTTGAAGTCCACAAGTCTTAAAGCTGCCAACTTTGAAGACCTCTGGGCTAGATCAAGATAGTCAAACTAAAGAAACTATAGAGAATAAAAAGTGAGAATATGTTAATTGCTGTTAGGATCCTATGTGATTTCTGAATCCTGCACAAGACTTGGAAGAAAGGACCAAGGTTAAGCTTAACTCAATTTTATGTGCTTCTCCAACCCTTTGTTTTTCTCCAACCACTAAATTTATAAAATTATATTGTTATATTTCAGTAAAGTTTTCCTCCAGAAAAGATTCCACCCCCCCCAAAAAATACTACAAACCAATTCTTCAGCCCAAAAAAAATTCAAAAGCTAATATTAAAACAAATTGGAAGCATATATACAAAAGTTTTGAACATCCATACTCCGTATTTCTAGCCCGTATATGATAACTATAATTGAAGAATTCTTTAAGATTCTGCTGCTCTGTTAATTTTCCAGACACTATTATTTCCCATTATTTTAAAGAACAAGAGAGAGAGAGAGAGAAAGAGAGAGGGGGGGGGGGAGATGTACTTTACTTTTCCAATATTTGTCTGGAAAAAAGGAAGAAAAATAATTTATTTCTTATGTTGGATTTTCTTATCTTACATGTCATCATGCCTCAAGATTTTATGATTCTCAATGGCTATGTTAAGAAGTTTCAGCTTTACTATAAGGCAAAGTAGGGCAGTTAGTTTGGTAACCAGGTAGTGGGTTTTAGGTAAAACTGCAAAGCGGTAGGGAAGAGATCTGTGCTTTGGCCCTGCATCCTCTAAGCTTTTCTGCTGCTTTAGGGCTGCTACAGACACTGCTTACCAGTTATGAAGAAAAAAATATACACTTAGGTTTGAAAGTTGAAATACTGGACATCTTGTTCTGTGGCAAAGTGTTTTGATCATTGGATTATTTTTGTCCGTAATCTGAGAAGCCAGGATTGTGTCTTGAAAGCAAATTAGTCTGCCATTGTCCTGAGTCCTCTTTTCAGGAGAGAAATCCATTTCTCTTGAAATTCAGGTTATGCTGTGGGGGTCTTTCATAAGAGTGAATACAGTCAGGTCATAACATGTTAAGTATGTCCACGGAGAAGCAAGCTGCATTATATTCAAGAGTAACTTTGATTAATGTCCCCTTAGACGAAAACATTTTCAGGATTCATCAACTTTTGCTGAGACAAAGTGGAAGCATATAGTACTTCTCTGTATGTTGAAACAAAAAAAAATTGCTTAAATTTGTCTCTAATAAACATTGAAAGACATGGGCTCCTATGAGACAAAGAGCAGATGTTAAAAGACTTTTCACACTATTAGGGATATCCAATTTTCTCTTTATGTTCATCATGTTATATGCCATAACTCAACTGTCATAAATTGGAATGGCAAAGTTCCAATTCCTGTGAACTCCAGTGTGTGTGAGAGAGGGGTGGGGGAAGGAAGGAGGGAGGGAGGGAATGCACACTCAAGTGCTTTTCAGACAATATTTTAAAAATACTGGCTGTGATTGCACAACTATGATTAATCATTATGAATCATGATTTATTCAAGCAAACTCCCTAGATTCATCCAGTTCAGCCTGGATTTTTTTCTGGTTCTGTTTAATATAGATATTTTAACTCAGAAACCTACATACGCTGCATTGAGTATATACATGTAAATGCAATAAATAAATATGAATGCCTATACATGTTTGTGTGTTTTCCATCAGGGAACATAATGCTTCTGAACAGAAGCTGCAGAGAATGCAAGCTACAGAGTGGCTATTGTCCTTGTACTCTCTGTTATGAATGTCTCATAGCAATTAAATAGCAGGGCATTTATGTTCTTATGAACTATAATGAATGCACATTGTATTGTTTAGAATTAGTACTGACCATGTACAACCCATTCATACTAGAGTCTGATGATAAAGACCAACTAAAACAAAGATAATGTATGTGTCTATTTATCTTTGTATGTTTTCATAGATTGTTAGCTCTATCTATCTATCTATCTATCTATCTATCTATCTATCTATCTATCTAATCAAACTAAAGCCACCTCTGGTTGGCACACAACAACAATAAAATAAAATAATAAAACAAAACAAAGTAAAATAAAATATAAAGGAAGCATTGTACTATGAAAACTATACAACAGGACTTTGTGCATTAAAGAAAAAATAAAATAAAATAAAAAAGTACCAAGAATTCACAGGAGGGTTATAAATGGTTAATTACCTAATTCATTTACATACCAAAATGGATCACTCTTTCTTTTTATTCTACCCATCTGCATCTGGAAATCCCCTTCAACAAAAGTACTGTGAGAATTCTCAGATTTCAGTAATGGTAAAAAGAACTTCCATTCAGTATGGAATAAAATTACCAATGATTTCACTTAAGGTGATGCATAAGTTTAATGTACTCTCTTATATCAGCTTTCTAAATACTACTTTCTTTCTTGTCTAAAGTTGGAGGTAGTAATACTTTTTCTGACTTCATGGAGTTGAATTTGGTTATGAGTAATATGTTCTTAAGTCGTCATGTTCTTAAATTGCAGATCATATGGTATATGAATAGGAAGAATAAACAGGTAGGAAATTTAGATCCTCAACCTGCTTCTTGAGATGTGTGTACGTGTATGGGAGTACAATTCCTATAATTACCAATTATCAACATCACTTGCCTGAATGGCACTAGATTGAAGGAAGCTATCCCAAAACTTTTCTCCAACGCGGATCACAGCAGTGCTTCATTAGGATCTCCTTAATTAGATTAATTGCTAGTTGATCAGGGTAGGTCATTGCCTATCTAAATATTTCATAAAAGGTAATAATCTCTGAAAACTGAAATTAATTATGAAAGCATTAATAATGATTTGATCTCCTGGTATGAAATAGATTGCTAACAGTGAATTTCTCAGTAGTGTCCTCATCGTGCTGCTAAAATGAAACCAACATCCATAAAGATTGGCTCAGTTATTCTTCTATTGAAATATTTCCTCCTTTCCCCCCTCACACACACACAGTTGAGGAAATTTAAAAAATGAATCACATCATCATCTTTATTTAAAAATACCCAACCAGCAATTGCATAATTGGATTTTAAAATCTTAGTATTCAGTCATTGGAATGCTTTACAAATATTCAATTGTTCACATTGATAAAACCTACAAATGCATAGTTGGAGGGTGGGGGACTATATATTATTGAGAGTTATTGGAAATCAAATGGCATATAAAGTTAGTAAATTGTTGTTATTATTATTATGGTTGGTCACACAGTCAGCCAAGTATTTAAACTGGGTTTGGCATTTCTAGCCATCTATCACAAGTATTATTATTATTTTGCTAAATATGAATTTACAAATGTACAAGGTATCCTGAAGCAGATGATAATGGATTATGAAGCAGAAAATATAACTGTGCCTGGCAGCATTGTGGGAAACAGAAGAATCAGAAGACAATGGATAGAGTGAGTGGAAGGAATCAGGAGTTTCATTGGAACATCCTTGGAAGATCTGTGAACAGATCCAAGCCAAAACAGATTGAAATAAGGGAAATTGCCCAGTCAGCCTTGCTCAGTGTTAGCTGCCTGTCTATTCCCAATCCTAGTTAATATTTAACTGCAATACACAGGAAGGAGTCTTTCATTTACAGTGTATTTATATATTCCAACCTGCAAAAAATTCTTGAAACCTCCTTAGTTCTATGAGATGTATTCTAAACAGCTGTGTGTTGTGTTTGAGATTCTCTTAGTCCTGGGGTAGAAATCTTGCATAGCAAAATGTATGGGTTTTCTGGCTTGAAACAAAAGGCAGGAATTTAGGTTAGGAAAATGGACTACAGAAACAGGTAAATTTTTTTCCACACCCTATCTATCAGAAGACTGTGTTTATAACAGCCTAACTCACACTGATATAGCCCAGACTGTCTATTATGGAGATAAAGGGAATTGTGTTTCAACATAATCAAAGGACTTCATGTTGGGAGAAGACTGTCTTATTTCACACTTCTTTCAAATAAAAGCTCTCCAGAGATCCAGTCCTAAATCATCAAGCATCTCATCCACTTTGGCCCCCCAAAGGCAAGCTGTTATTTGAGAAACATCAGGTGTAATGCTATTATCAGGAATCTGAGTGCATATATATTTATACAAAAACTGAGCCAGATCAAATGTGCATATCAAATTACTCAGAGGAGAAGAAGTCTATTTTCAGGCAAAATTCCTGCTATGGAGGCAAGGAATAGCTATAATTTTGCAATGCTATTTATATACTTGCATGCCTTTGTAAGAAAGGAAGCAGCAGACATTGTTTATCTCTCAGTATGTAAATGTTGAAGCTTGTCTTTCTTCGATGAAATTAATATTTTGGGCTCATTAAATGAGGTTCTGGAAGAGCCAAAATTTCAACATAAGGCAAGAAAGTTGTAAGATTCACAAACATCTCTTTCCCTTGAACTCCTGCTAAATTTGAAAGATTTGAAAATAATAGCAAACTTTTTACTGATTTTGTGTATGTGTGTGTGTTTGCACACATGCATGCATGCTTAGAATTCAAACTAAATCATGAGATATTTCCTCACATCAGTTTTTCTTAAAACTAAAACCCCTTTAAGATACAAGAAGCTGACTATCTGTTTCTTCTTTCTCAATTTTCCTGAGGAAAGCTGGTCTGCCTATAGTACCTTTTGGCTCACAGCTCTTGGTTGCTGGGGAGAACTTGTTATGTGGACATGCTGGCTATCATTCAGTTATTCTAATTTATCACTGTTTTGAATTCTGCTCCCATGACAGAATACGAATAAGGAAAACATTTTATTCTAGTCTTATTAACATTAAGAAAAATAAGGAGCAGTACAAGATCAAATGAGTAATGCCTCTTCAGGAGGATATTAATAAGCTGCTCTTTGCTCATATATGGGCAACAATGATGAAGAAGGGCAGGAGCCCAACATCCAATCTAAAAGCAGAGTCTCTTTCTGTTGAACTGTTCTTGTTGATTTCATGGAGACATCCATGTTGTTTGCTTGGCCTAAGACATATTCCATAGCCTTCTTTTAGGAGGTATTTTTGATTTCCCAGTCCAATTTACAGCCCTGATCCTAAGTATTAATCAAGTCCAAGTAATAATCAGATCCAACTTTCGTGAGCTATTTTTTTCCACCAAGATAGATTAAGTGCTGTCATTGAATGCTATTTGGGCAAGTTAAAGGATTGGCCATTGATGGTGGAAATTATAGGCATCGTCAGTTAATTGAAAGTGTGACACATAGCTAGCAGTGCAAATTTCTTCTCTGTTAACCTAGAGGTTAGAATCTTTCTAAACAGACTTAAATTACAGAGGAGACTTGAGATCTATTGATGGTGAAAGTATTCAATAATGGCCAGTTGGATAACATTTTTAGTGGCTAAGGACTATACTTAGTATTATTGGTGGATGACCCAGACACAATAGATAGTTCAGAGTAGGGGAAGCCATGCTGCACACATCAGCAAGGCCAAGATCTCAAGGTTTTTGTTTTCTAAACTTTTTGGTGACAGTTTTTTTTTCCTCTCATCTTTTTAAGCTATGCTACAATTCGCTTGCATTCCAGTGTTCATGCATTTCCTTCCTCAAAATGGCAGGAAATAGCACTGTTGATTTTTCAGCAAAGTGCCACCAACATCTGGTGGCCTGGGCAGAGTAATCTCAAGGGATGGTAAATAAAAAAGAAAAAGAATTCCAAGGGGGTTATTGCAGACCTGCAAGTTGCTCGGATGGACAAATAATCTGACTTCAATAAGTAACTTTCTGCATTGTTGTGATCAGTGCTCCAAATTGCACAATAAATCAATGAGAGAGAGAAAGAAAGAGAGAGGGAGAAAGAGAGAGGGGGGGGAGAGACACAGAGAGAGACAGAGAGAGACAGAGAGAGAGAGAGAGAGAGAGAGAGAGAGAGAGAAAGAAAGAAAGAAAAAGAAAGAAAGAAAGAAAGAAAGAAAGAAAGAAAGAAAGAAAGAAAGAAAGAAAGACAGCATAAAATAGTAGCAAAATTCAGTGGAGCAATAAGACATGTAATTTTTTAAAATCTGTATTTACAACATTGAAATAAGAAATGACACAGATCAAGAGTTCCCCCAAGTTCTGGACTAGTGGAATTGTCATGGTGTGAGAGAATGCTATTGGCAACATGAGTGACTCTACCTATATCAATTTTTTATGTACTCAGTACTTGTAGAGATATCTTATTTTCCAGTTTTACCTATGTAGAAATTTTCACTATTCAACTGAGTTGCTCAAGGGACTTGTAAGAGCAAAACAATGCATGCAGAATCAGTGTAGTGTGTTTGCTAAAAGGTTGAATTTCAACTCAAAGCTAGTTGATCAACTCTCCACTTTCTCATGGAGCTCAGGGGATGACTTCTGGGGCCAGTCACTACTTTTTAGCCCTACCTGTCCAGAGAGATCACTATAAACCAACCGGAGGAATATAAATGCAATGAATGTTTTTTTTAAATAGCTCCATTATATTTTGCTTATTTAACACACCATTTTGGTAACCGGTTTTAAGATCTATGCTGCTAAAGTTTACCCCTGCAGAAAGATAATGAATTCCCTATAGACAATGCTATAGACAGGAGTTTAAGGTACGGTAACCATTATCCAAATTACTCCCTATAGATTTAGCAGCAAATTAAGAGTTTGAGGCAGAATAAAGCACACAAACCCGCTACACACACATAGACACATACATACTTTTATGCTGAAAGTAAATTTATGTCTTGTATTAAAGCTTTTCAGCCTCACTGAGGCAAAGGTTTGAAAAACTATAACATTTTGAAACTAGCTGTTCATTGTTTTAACTGCTTGAAGCATAAATTTAGCACATGAATCAATGCAATTCTAAAGCTCAACTGTTTGTCTACAGTATCTGTTTATCAGAACAGTGACTTGCAGTATTTTAACAAGGCGTTTAGGAAACCAATTTTAGCAATGTCTTATTGAGACACTTGTATAACAATGGAGCCTTGAAATAAATGTGTATTATAGAGGTTTATGCATGAAAAATTACATCACAGACCGTAACTTTTATTGCTTTTCTTTATGCTTTTCTAAGACCGAACAGGTTGCTGTGTTTTTTTTTATATGCAAGAAAGTTGCTTCTTTTTTCTACGCAATTATGTGCTTGTGCAGCTCCTTTATTTCAACAGATTGCTCAAGAGAAATTGGAAAATTTATGATACTGAGAGTCTGTTTGGAAATTTTAAAGAAGAAAGAAATGTTAAGGTATCACTTAACATTCACTTTGGCAGTTTTAACTTACAGAAGGTGTTTTAATAGATAAAATTCAGCAGCAACACATTTATAGTCCTTTCAGAGATGATATACTGAACAGAGTCTTGTTTTCTTTCAGAGATACAGGCGTGAAAACAGCATTTTAAAAATAAGCAATTGTGTTTTTAAAAAATCAAATTCAGAATTTTTAATGGAACTATACTACAAGTAGCATGGAAATTTTTGTTTTGATTATTATACTGAATGGGTTATGTTGAATTTCCTAAAGTTTAAATTTTTAAAAGTGTAGCCAGAGGTAGTGAGATTGGAAATGTGGAGATCAGACCGCTGCAGTTTAATAAAAAGGGACATAAGAGGCAGAGCCAAAAGTTCATTCTGTACAGAATCAACTATCTTTAGCAATTAAGTTTATCTCTCCTACACAGCCCACAATTTCAAGTGTTTTACACAGAGCTGATGATATTATTGTAAAGCAAATTACTATATAACATAAACCAAGCAGTGGGAAAAACATTGTAGTGTTCTTAAAAATGTTACCTGTTGATACATTATAGAAACAATGTAGTTAAAAATGATTTAAAACACAGAATACCTTTCTTAGTAAAAATAGAATTTTTATAATAATTCAGCCTTCATTCTGTTGCACAGGGTTCGGAATAAATTCTGTATCTCATAAAAATCTACTAAGGCCTTCCTTGGAAAGATATACTAATCCTTGACTAAAGAGTTATCTGAAGTTTTTCTCACCTAAACTTTATCAGAAAACTTTATGGAATATTTGGAAACAATTGACAATTGCTTGAGAGGAAGTGGAGAAATCCAAATTTCATACATCAGGAACTGCACTGTAGTTCCATTGTAGAGAAAAGGCTGCTATTGACAAGAGAGCTCATAAATTTGGCATTAAGAGTTGTTAACCTAATCTTATGTAGCTTCTTCTCTGGTAATATTGTACTACTAACTAGAGCATACAAAACATTTGCTAGACCAATTCTCTCAGCAGTCTGGAACCAGCACTGCATATTGGACATAAATACAATTGAGAAAGTCCAGAGATATTTCACAAGAAGAGTCCTCCATTCCTCTACCTGAAATAAAATACCTTATGCCACCAGACTTCAAATTTTGGGCTTAGACAACTTAGAACTACATCGACTTTGGTCTGACCTAAGTGTAGTACATAAAAATTATCTGCCACAATATCCTACCTGTCAATGACTATTTCTTCTTCCACCACAACAATACACGAGCAAATAATAAATACAAACTCAAGGTAAACCGTTCCAAACTCGATTGCAGAAAATATGACTTCAGTAATAGTGGTCAATGCCTGGAATGCATTACCTGACTGTGGTTTCTTGCCCTATGCCCCAAAACTTTAACCTTATACTGTCTACTGTTGACCTCACCCCATTCCTAAGAGGTCTGTAAAGGGCGTGCATAAGGGCATCAGCGTGCCTACCATCCCTGTCCTAATATCCTTTCATCCTCTTTTCATGTATTGAAATTATGTTTATACTTTTACCTGTTATCTTATATATGCTTGGCAAATAAATAAATAAAAAATAAATAAAATAAAATAATAAAGTGAAGGAATCCATTATTTTAATAAGAGATTAAAAGTTTGGATGCATTTTTGAATTCTAGGAAGTAAGCTACGTGATTCTTGGCTGAGGAGAAAGCAAACAGAAAAAAGTAATTTTAACATTCTGAATTCAAGAGGTGGAAGTCAGCAATGAATAAGGGCTATTTTCCTGAGTAACAGAATTTAAAGCAGTGATATCCTTCTGTAAAAGTATTTCTCCCTTTTAGTCAATAGTGATAACATAAAAGGAGTTTGAAAGACCAAGTAATAGAACTTTTGTGTTTGTTTCTTGTGTTTCATCAACAAAGCAATGTAATATGCCCATGTGAAAAAAATAATGTCCCCTTTGATTTAGGCCAGCATTTTTCAAACTTAGCAGTTTTAAAAGGTGTGAACTTCAAGGTCTAGAATTCCTCAGCCAGAATTCTGGGAGTTGAAGTCCATGCATCTTAAAGTTGCCAAGTCTGAAGAACACTAATTGAGACATCCTTTAGCTGAAGGAATGGAAACAATTTCCCCCCGTCTGTTTTTTATGTGGGAATTTTGCTTCATTCCTCAATATTACTTCAAGTCAATAATATTTGAAGATTTATTAGTATGAACCAATATACTAATTTCAGATCTTGTATTAGTTTTATGGGTTTTGGACTTAACTTGGCCATGCCAAAATATTGAATGTGTTCTTCATCCGTTCTTTTGTAACACTATACATGTTTATGTTTGAAATCAATTCCTTGCTGCATAATCCATCTATGTATTGGCTTCAGGTGATGGATAGATATTTTTTTATTGATTTCTCTAGTACAAAACAGAATTCACAGTTTTTTTCAACAATAGTAAGTCTTCAACAATAGTAATTCTTAAAAGTACTCCTAACCATAATATTACCACCTCCATGCTTAGGATGTGATTTTTATTGTTAGGATGTGATTTTTATTGTAGAATTCAGTTTTTAACTACTATATTTCCAAAAATAATAGTATCCATATAGTCTTTAAAAATCCAGTTTTAACTAATCTGTCCATCAAGTGTTCCTCCAGAAGTCTGGAATATTATCCAATGATTTTGGGGTGAGTAGTTGCAATAGGGACACCAGTTTTTCTTTTAGTGAGTAATGATTTCTGTATTGTTACTTTCTTGTGAATCTCATTTTTATGTAGCATTTGTCTGATAATAGAATCATGAACACAAACATCAGATGATAGAGATCTGCCAATCCTTGGATGTAGAGATCTGCCAATCCTTGGCATTTTTATGACTTCTTGGATAATTTCAATTTGCATCATTGGAAAAATTTTGACAAAATATTCATTCTGAGAAAAAGGGTTTATTGCCATCACATTTCTTCATTTCAAGATTAAGTCTCTAACCACTGATTAGTAGAGCACCAGGGTTTTAGGAATGACTTGATAACATTTTCTAGCTAATAATAAGATTTTCATGAAAATCTTCAGAAATTTGTTTTGAACAGGACATGATGTGCCCATAGAATCCATGTGGTAAAAACCTCCTGGTTAGGAGAAGAATTAGTAACATCATAGTCTTTGCTATGCCTCTAATTGAACTGGAATGATTACTTTTTCATACTGATATGTAAATTTGAATAACTTTCATAAAATAAATAAATGAAAGAAGCACCAAATGTCTTCTCAGACCTACCTTCCTTCCTTCCTTCCTTCCTCTCTCTCTTTCTCTCCTTCCTTCCTTGGAGCCTTTGAATGATTTGTGTAGGCATTGCATACTAGAGCTGTTGCTGAGTGTTCCACATCAATACCTGTTTCTTCAGTTAAGGAGGGAAAAAAAAGGGGAGGGAGGGAGGGAGGGAGAGTGAAAGAGAGAGATTTCTCTCCCTCTCTTAGACATTTAAACTCTCTTTAAACTGCCCACCTCAGCTAAGATCTTTGTGAGTTCATATCTCACACTATAGTGATTCTGAGCATGTGAACTCAATGCATACAAATCTAACAAATCTCATAGGAACAAAGATGCTTCTTTAAATAACTCAGTGCAGTGTTATTTGCATTACAGTAACAAGTCATTACAAAAGTGAAGTTTAGGTAATTTGCTAGTAGAAGTTAGAAAATACCCGACTTCATAATTTATCTTTCTGTTATGATTCAGATTGCACGAAGCAAACTATAATCCACAACTTCTCACATATAGTATGTTATCCATGGCACTCTGTTACTATCCTAAGCAACTGGCAGCTAAAATTTTAAACTGTGTTTAAAATTATACTGTAAGTAGTTTACATATACTGTAAGTAGTTTTGGTCTGGGGACAAAGCAGTGTATGAATTAAAAAAAACAACAACAGCTCAGTGTTATCCTTATATTATTGCTTAGTGTTAAACTGACTGGGTAATAGGACTTCCTTAAGAATACAGTACTTTTACAGAAGCTCTGACGGAAGCTAGCTTCTGTGGTTTAGAATTGAAAGCTGCTGAAAGCTGCAGAAACTTATTAAACATTATAGCAATTGGTATAGGTAGTGTGTGTATGTGTGTGTAGCTTTACAATTTATGGCTCATTCATGCATCATTGGTATAGTAATATTTCTTTTCCAGCCTTTTATATAATATTTTGATGATAGTGGAATTGGTCCCTGCACAATTAAATGCAAGGTCAACTTCATGAAAATATACGGTTTTTATTTCTTTCCTTTGCTTAGCTGAGTGTGGTCTATGAAGAATTTGTTTTGGTCCCAAATATGACCTTCACTTTTCCCCCCCCAAGATGGTTACATCTTCCTTCTGTTTAAAAACAGGAACTTAAATTTGCAATAGTGAAATGCTTCTTATTCTGCAAAACTACAGAAAATATTTAATGGGAAAATAAAATCTCACCAGTGTTCTTCTCTTTATTTCTTATTCCCAATGCTTCATTAGTGTCATTCATGGTACAGGTTGTTCAAGCGGATGGAAAGAAATATCTACTTTGACCTATGAGAAGGATGCTTTATGAAGAGGACAAAGAAAATGAAACAGTAAAGCTATATGAACCTCTAACAAATGGGCTAGGTCTCAAATGGGGCATATTTACTGGGCCAATAGGCACATTTGGAGTTTTGTAATCATGCCATGGCTTATCTCATGAAACAGTTAACATGAAAGACTGATTTATTTACAAAGACTGTAATGAACAGCATGTTCAATCATCAATAACTAATTATCAGTGGATGAACCAGTGAGGTTGTGATCCATACAAGGACCCTTACTACTAGATCGTTGTGATTTCTACAGGGACCCTTGCTACTAGACTGTTGCTATTTCTTCCATGCAGCTTAAAAATCTGATGACAAAATACTATATTATTAGTTACTAAAATGTTGAGAGATGGGAACAATGAGTGCAGAATTGCTTTTCCTACTTATGTTCAATGTCAATGTGGAGAAAGAACATTTCAGTCCAAAGAAATTGGATTTCTTTGTATCTTGTTTGTAAACAATACTTGCTGTTCACCAGGCTGAAAAAGAGATTTCCTAGAGGAATGACTCCAAGCACCACTTGTACATTAGAAGTATGTATGAATTTTTGTAATTTGTTTTTGAAACCACATCTAGTTCTACCATAAAGTAGATATTCACATATTATATATTATAATATATATATTGAGACACAAGGACTACAAGCAAATACAGCTTGCATCTCATATTATTAATAATATTATGACAATAACCCACATGTGACTCTAATATCAATCAGTCTCTTAAAGCCTTCCAAAACATGCTTTTGGAAGGACATATGAATGGGGTTTGCCTTGCTTTAGTAGGGGGAAAGCTGTTCCCAAAACAGGAATTCATACATAAAATACTTGCTTCTGTGACCCTTCAAACACACACTGTAAGTGGGAACTAAATGATAGTTGAAAGTTACTACACAGGTACTCAAAAGTATAAAAGTACCTTACAGCTGTTTCTGATTGAATAGATATTTACCTACTTATAAATTTAGGACACTGACTAAAGCCTGTTTTAAAAATATTAAACTGGTCTGTTCAGTAGTTTTTTTCTAGCTCCTCAGAAACTGGTCTTGGCTAATGATTTCCACATGTACAATCTTGTCTTGGTTCAATAACATCCCTTAAGCAGTTCCACATATTATAAAGACTGACCTGGTAGTATTTTGGTTGATTGTCTGTTCAGATTCCAGTTGGGTGGTCATTTTATAAAGAAAGTAAACATGGTAATGCATAAAAACAATAAAAAAAAAATAAAAGAGAAGAATGCATATTAAGCAATTCTCTTATTGGTAAAAAAAGTCACTTCTTGTTATGTGACCTTTGGGTTGCAATAAAAGTATTGTCAGACATGAATTTTAGAATTTGTTAATGCTCTGCTATGCTGCACTAAACCCCTATTTCAGTCTGTTACTAAGACATTGTGATGTAATGTCTTAGTTTGTAATATGTAAGGAAATTTTAGTTATTAGTTTACAATATATTATATTATAACATGAAATTGTATCTTATTTTTTGTTCCCAGTGGGATTGTAGTTTCTTCCAATGCATTTTCCTATTAAAATGAAATTACTTCCACTTCAATCTATCACTTCTTCACCTAGTGAAGAATGATTATCATTATTTGTAGTTTCAGTTCAGTGCCAAGGATTTTGAATATTTTATTCAAGAAGAATGGCCTTCACAAATGGTCCGAGACATCAAATGAATGTACCATAATCCACATATTTTATCACCGCACTTTTTAATCAGGCTTAAATATCTACCCCAAAAGGAAGTCATGCAATCAACAAACAAATAGAAACATTAAAAAAAATTCTTATATGTTGTTTTGATCAGGTACAGGGACTATACAGTGGTTATATTGACAAATGTTTGCTGGATAAGGCAGAAGACAACGGTTGCAGCCTCAGGGCCCCATTTATGGGTTGTTGTTTTTTGCAAGATTTAGCTGGCAGTTGGGCAAGATCCTAGTTGGGTTAAGATGACTATTATGGGATTACACAAGCACTCACAAATACACAGCGTCTACCCAGCACACAGAGATTGTAATACATGTGCATCAACTGAACTGCCAGCAGTTAGCTTTGATACTACAAGACACCTGTTTTTGGTGAGAAGTTGAATCTAAGGTGCTCTTTGTCCTGCTCCCTCAGATGACTTTTGGCAACAGGTATTGTATAGATAATAGCATAACTTTTGGCATGAAATGGCCAATTGCTTTATACGGACTGGTGGGTCAAGATAGTACTTTATTATCTGTGGAAACTAATCATTTCTCCTGTGTAAATAAATTGGTAATAGACTATTCTATCCGAGGCAAAAGAGATTTCAATTTATTTCTAGCATTTCCTCCTAATAAAGGGAAGAGCACCTCTGAATTTCTCCACACAATTTATCAGCACATAATTGGTGCAGAAGAGAGGCCCAATAGCATGGATATCTACACGCCTCAAAACTTCAAAAGGATGAGTGCACAGTCAATAAGTACCAGCGTTGAATGATTTGCACAAGAACCTTTTTGTACAAGTGCTAGTCCAGGGTATCTAGTGCCACCTTCACAAATGAAATCCCACATCAGCATTTCAATTGTCTTGTCTCTCCCATGCAAATGAAAAATCTAATATTGGCAGGAATGCACATTCAGCTTAAGTATGTCTGATACTAGCATTGTGTGAACAGTATTTAATAGTTTCAAACCTGATGTTGATGTGGTAATGTTCCAAGACTGCCTTGGGCTAATAATATATATATATAGGTGCACACTTGAGCGGGCACCAATGCATGGAAAAAAAAAATAGGAGAGGAGGACATCACCATGATTCTCTTGGAGCTCATCAGAACTTCTAACAAATGAGTTTCTCTCCCTGTTCTTGGACTGCTTTACTGCAGGCTGTAGGTGGGGGCTCAAATGATGCATACTTTCCTGTTATATATATATATATATATATATATATATATACTTTCCTGTTATATATATATAACCTAATAAAATAAAAACCTAATAAAAATAGGTTTGGGCCTACTGTTCACAGACCAAAACGACTGAATTGTGCAGCGTTTTACTTTTTGTCAGCCCTTGAGTTAAATCCGGTAAGTATATAAATACGTGAACCCAAATCAAACGGTCTTTTACCTTAACTGAGCTACGAGAACTGTTATCTGTCTGAACGGGGAGATAATTCAGATCTAGGAACCGGGCTTCTCTTCTGCACCCATCTCTGGTTCCTTCCTCCTCCCTCTCCCGCATATGACACCCTTGGACTGGCTCCAATAGAACCGGGAGACCTAAAATTCTCAGGGCTAAAAGGAGCAGCACAGAATGCGCAGTATTTAAAAAGAACCGAAACAAGCTATAGATGTCATCTGATGGTCGGGCGAATTTGCAAGGTGCCTTGAATGTTAAGTAGTTTTACAGTTAGTACTGCAAAGCCCGTGGGTGGGATACCATCCGGCGCCTCCACTTTGCAGCAACAGAGCGAGACCAATTAATCCTTCCCCCCCCCCCACCACCACCCCAGAGACGCTCCACCGAAAGAGACCTGTACCCGCCGCATTTACACTACGAACCCCCCCCCCGAGGGGTGGAGGGAGGGGGGGGAAAGGGATGGCGAGAGAGAGAGAGCGGGATGTGGTGCGTGCGTGCCTACGTGCGTGCCTGCTTTTCCTCTCTCGCTCGCTCTGTTCCTCTTTTTCTCCTCTCAAGTTGTACAAATCGACTTGGGAGATACCAAGGCGAGCGTTTGAAGGGGATCCCCGAGCGCGCTTTCGGCGGCTGCTTGGCGTTCGCTTTTTCCACTTTCAGCCGCCCCCCCCCCCCCACCACCACTCCGGCTTCGGGTTCCCTTCCCTCTCCCCGTCGAATCTATTCGCTGGTCCCCACTTCCAAACCTTGTTTCCACAGACAAGCGCGCGCGCGCACACACACATAGACCCAGACACCAAAGGGGGAGAAGCAGCGCGCGGCAGACGTTTCGCGTGTGTGTGTGTGCGCGCGCGCGCGGGGCCCTTGTTGCGCGCCCCCGCCTAACCTTCCCCGCGTCTTCTGTACACCGTGTGATTTTATTTTATTTTATATTTCCCTCCCTTCCTTCCTCCCTTTTTTTGCATTCTTGCAGTAGTACGCCCAGTTGCTTCCTGGTTAGAGCTCGCTTGGATGGGGGAGGGGCGGCGCAGGCAGCAGCGGAAACTCGGCGCTTCAGATAAGAGCGTGCCCTGCACAGCCGTCGGCGACAGTCTTTTTGCACTGCAGCTGCCGGAGGTTTTAGGGCGACGAGAATGCCGCTGTGACAAGGCGAGTGGCGCGTCCCATCTTTTTCCCCCCTCCCCTTTTCTCTCCCTTCCCCCACCTTTTTTTCCCCAGGGCTTGTTTTGGTTCTATTTGTTTATGCTTTTCTTTTTCTTTTTCTTTTTTTTCTTTTTCTTTATCAAAAACAAAAACCAAGGTTTGGGAGGGTCGTCCTTTCCCGAATACCCCCAAAAATGCCTTGGTCGACCCGTCCGAGATCTGATGGTTGCCTCTGAAAAAATGTTGAGAGGTAAGACGTCTTTCCTTGTTGCCGATCAAGACTGGCGGGGAAAGGCGGGGTGGGGGGGGGCAGAAAGAGAAGCGAGAGAGCCAGCAAATGCTTTTAGGTTTCGATTGGGCTGCCGCTTTAGATCGGAGTCGCATTAGAAGCCGCTTGGCTTCCCCCCCCCTCCACGTCCCGGGCCGGAGGAAGCGAGCTTGGAGGGCCGCCGCCGCCGGTGGGAACTGGAGATCCCCTCCACAGTTTTAAGGATTTCTTCTCGCGCCCCTCGCCGTCCTTAAAAAAATAAAAGAAAAAAAGGAAAGAAAACGAGAGGCAGAAGGTCGCAGTTGCAATTCTGCCTCCAGCCGCCGTTTCCTCTCTTACGCGGTCTGTGTTTGTGTGTGTGTGTGTGTGTGTGAGAGAGAGAGAGAGAGAGAGTGCTGCTGCTTTGCGGGGTCGTGCAGTTTTGCAATCTGCACAGACACACGCACGCACAAACACACACACACACACACACACTCGCGCCCAAAGGCTGAGGCTAAGCAGGTGTACGAAAAGGCCCCCTTCCCTCGTTGACCTTTGTTTCGGGTTTATGTTACTCCCTGAACTTGGCGTGCTGCGTGTCCCTTATTTTAGACCCAGCGCCGATCCACTTGGCTGTCGGGGAGGGTAGGACACTTGACTTTGACAGGCCTCGCGTATCATAGCGCTCCATATTGCAGCCACCCCTCCGAGTCCGAAGCCTTTACCTCCCCTGGCAAAAATTAGAAGCGCGATTCCACCCTAATTTCCTCCCCCCCCCTTCTTGGAAGACAAAATATATATATATATTTAAAAGTGTGTTGTAAAGCGGGAGCCCATGTTTTTTTTGGGGGGGGGGAAAGAAGGCTGACACATTGCCTACCGCATTTAGATTAACATGTGACATGTTTAGTTGTACTTCCTTATATGGAGAGCACTATAATTTGGCATCCCGAGGGATTTGCCCAGGTTCACAAGTTCTGGAGAGTCCTTAAGGATATATATATATATATATATGCAAGTGTTAAGAATTTGCTTGTATTTTGAACGGCAGATAAATTGCGTGGCTTTTACTAGAAATGCACTTCATGTGTGAGGGGAAAAAAAAAGAGGTAAAATCGTGACGATTTAAGGTTTCTTTCTGGGATGTGGTGCAGTGTATGGTAGCATCTACAAAGTAGATAACTGGCACAGTTAAGGTTAAAAAAAAAAAGCCAGCTCGCTTGCTGTTTACCCAGAGCTTCTGAATTCTCAAGTGAGCTGTTACAGGCATTTGGTTTTAGTTAACATGAACAAAAGTCCCAAGGGAAAAAAGTTAGAGGGGTTCCCCTCCCTTTTGAATGCATCTGTTTAGCTGTAGTATTCCATTTGGATTGTATACAAACTTGTAAGCCGTCTGCTCAAAAGGATAATTTGCAAATGTTTGTGTCTATGTATAGAAACATAAAGACTTATACCATCAGTTTATATGTGTAAATATCTTTAATTATAGGGATGAATATACATTTGATAGATAAATAAAACATGTTATAATACATATTGAATGGTTATACTGCCTGGACGTGTGCTTCCAAATATGTAACTGTGCCAGACTCAGATGGGGGAAGAAGAGCTGTCAGAATTTTCAAAATCTAGGGAACCCTTTGAGGCACAAAAAAGTTAAGAGGCTAAGACTTGGAATATGTATTAAAAGAGAACAAGACAAAAGTGAACCTAATTAGTGAGTGGTTGCTATGTAGAAAGGTCCTATTTGGATTGTTCAGGTGTCAAAGGATGTATTGTTTATAAGAGTTTTAATGGCCTGGAAAGGAGTCTGTACAGTCGTGTTGCAAAATGTGGCACTGACCACCATGACTAAATAGGATTAGAGAAAAGCTCTTGGGGAGAGACTTAGCAAAGGTAGACAGAGCCTGCAGCTTCCAAAACGGGAAGTAAGCTTGCTACTGCTATATATTTAAAAAATAATGGAAAGTCATTTGCAAAACTGATTTTGAAGCAGTGTAAAGCAACAATCCTGTTTATTTGTAGTAAGTCTAATTGAATTGAGTGGGTTCTTTTTGTAAAGATTTGGTAAATTGTATTTATTTTTGTTATTGTTTGGTAACAGTTCTTGCAGTTTTATCATAAATGATTTGTTAGATCTGGCCAATATCTAGTAGACCTACAGGAGAAAGACAAAATGTTTCAAATTTAGATATCAAAAAGCTGAGGCATCTGTCAGTGATTAGGAATCTTAAGATAGGTCAAAAGTGACAGCAAGAATCTGGGGGAAAGGAAGAAAAGATGAATGATATGTATATTAATTATCAGCAGATAATAAAGTAGTTAATTGTCCAGTAGAATATATACTGTTTACTTTGTTGCACTAATCAAATATTAAGTACTTCGAGGGAAATATCAGATTAAAAAACTAGTTCTTTATGAAACAAATCTAATAGGGTAACATTGGCCTAGTCTAGACATCACACTGCAATTGCTACATCATTGTCGGATAGCTAAGAGTAAGTCTGCCTTCTTTTTCTTTTCTCATTCTTCTTTCCCCTGAGCTTGTATGTTTTCTTTTGTTTTCTGGCTGTGGGCTCCAATTGTGATTTATATATGTTATACAATAATGATATCTGGCTTGGAATAATTATATTCACTAACCACAATTTATTGATAAACCGGAATTTGAAATCGGGTTTTGAATTTAGAGGAAGAGAAATAAGAAACTTTTTGTAATTGTAACTAGTGTACATTAATTTAAGCTTTTCAGAAAGCTGTCCTTATTGCTTATTCCAAAAAGTGTTTGTGTGTGTCTGATCTGGGGGGGGGGGGGAGAGGGGGACACTTTGTAACACTTAAGGTTGAGTGTTTGTTATATTGTAACATCTGATCCTGAACATTGCTTCTTGATATACAGTAGGAAGAAAAATAATCAAAATGTGGAGTGCTAGGTATTTAGGTTCAGGAATGCAAAACAGATTGTATTTAGCCCTTGCAAAAATAAAAATTAGGCAGGATATGCAGGGATATGTTCCTAGGATCCATGGCTAATTTATGGGAGAAAAGAGGCCTGACATTGCATATATCTTTGATCTGTGCACTATCTTGACTTTTCTAGTTGAGTATATTGAGTTACATATGTTAGTCTTCGAAGAACTATTGAACATCTTAATTACTTAGGAAAAGATTGATATAAAGAAGAAGGTTGGGAAAGCTCAAGTTCCTGATATATTATGAATGTGACAAACCACCATTATTACCTTAAAAGTTTTTTAATGTAGCATTCATAGCTAGCCAGTTCTTCTTGAAAAGTATAGGGCCATATGTGCTGCCATGCAAAACTACTGTTCTAGGTTTGAGATCGTGAAGATCTTGTATCCTGAGCAGGTCATTTGAAAAAGAATTCAGAAAGCTGTTATGTAATCTTAAAGAGACCATTTGTTGGTATTTACTTTTCACCACAACAATTATGTGATAAGACCATCTTCTTCGGATCAATGATTTGCCCTTAGCTACCTGGCTTGTGTCATCAACCTAGCACCCTACGACTTACAACTGGAGAAGGAACAGGATCTCTACATTCTGAGTAATATATTTGGCTTACCTGATAACTGCTGAAATTTTTATACATGTTGGAAAAGTATTTCTTGACTTTTATTTGTGATCAGGATTCAAAATTCACTTTCAGCAATTCTAAAGCATAGTTCATATCTTTTATGATATCGGGATGTTTGTTTTCATTTAAACATACCTTATAATAAAGTAGTTTTGAAAGATCCAATTTTCCCACTATTTGTTGTTAAATGAAAGTGCATTTTTTGTCTCTGTGTGTGTTTGTATTGCTGGTTAGTATTTTTAACATACAGTTGTTAAATACCCCTTGTTTAAAGTATATAGTTGGATATAACTTTTTTGAAATTCCGTTGTACAATTTAACTTTGGCATTGTTTTATTTATTTGTAGCACATATGGCTACTAAGTAACAAAAATACTCAATTGGCAAAAGAAAATACTTTTCTTTTAAATTACAAAGCAAAAATTATATTTTGGTGTATCTGATGTGTGGCTGTGGGTTTCTTTATGAGATAGTTCTTAAAATGTTTTCCTTTTCAGTAGCATAATAAGCCACAATTTAACTATGGTTTATTAAATAGACCACAGTTACGTGAGTCTTCACAATTGTGAAGTCATAAATCTAGTGGGTCTCACATCATGTAAATGAAAGGTTTTGGTGATGTGTGAAATCAGTCATTCTGTTCAACATGATTGAGAACTGCTTTTGATTTGGCCTAATCTATAGAAAGTTTATTTAATAACCTTTTGAATGATATAATTTAGATAGCATGTGACAGGATGGGTGGAATTGTTGCATCAGAAACAAAAAAGCTCTTTAACATCCCCTTATTTTGGAAGTGTTTGAAGTTTCTTCATTTCTACAAGATGAGTTGGGAGCAAATTAAAATTCCTTCATGGATATAGTAACTATTAGACAATTAGTATATGTGCTTTAAAGTTTGTAACTGTGCACAAAAAGTGCAAATGATCACATACTCATTAGTTTTAGGATTTAGTAGACATCTTCTGAAACAGCATTAATTAATTACAGCCTGACTGAAAAGCAACTATTTTGGGTTGCTGAGAAATGTCACAGATTATGGATTGAAATTTGAGATTCCCAGAAGAGATGGACTATTGTACAGAAAACACTGCAAGGAGTTTTAAATAAAGCAAGCTGCACTACTTCCTTCTTGGGACTAAGAATTAGGAGGCTTTCCCTAGGCTGCAAGTACAAACATACCTGTCTGTTTTATGTACAATCTTTAGTTGCAAATTTTAAGAGAGAGGTAATGGACAATGCAGGAGGTGGGGAAGCCCAGTAATTTGCAGGATGGGCTTTAACACCTCCTGATGTTCACAACTCTGTGTTAGTGCCAGTTAGATGTGTTATTTAGTTGTCAATTACTGTCATTCTGAAAATAAGTAAGGAGAAACAAACATGAGAATAGTAACAGATACAAGCTGAAACATTTGCTATTAAAAATATTTATGTTTGCTAGAAATGCAATACTATATATTATTTCCATGTATGTGTTACTGAAGATTAAAACATGACCTTTACAGTAAAGAAAAGAACTATATAACATTTTAAAGGTAAGCAATCATTTTACAAGATGAGCTATTGTACTTCGGTCTGTTTTCTAGAGAACTACCAATTGTTTTCTATGGTGTGTTATTTGTGCTACTGGAGATTGTTAAAACTCTGCCATATTTTTTACAAAGAATATTGATGAATATTTAAGCAGTTGCAGCCACATTTACCAAAACATAATTCTGTCCCTATTTTTCCTGGGTTTGTTTTTTCACTGATATACAGGAACTGGTTTCTGCCTTCCTGGTTTTCCTTGTTAAGGTAAAACAATTGCTTTCTTAAAGAGTGAATAATGTGACAAAATAAATACTGTTGCAGGAATCCTAGTGATTTGGAATTTGACTGCCCTTTAAATGCTCAAGAAGTCATTAGAATGTGCTCCATTAAAGCCTGGAACAATATTCCTTATTTATATCACTAGAGACTGCATGTGGAATTGAAGAGCCTATGCAAACATATCTAAACGTCACATGGTGACCTAGCACAACATTATAGAATAAGAAAAAAAAATCAGAACCCTTGTGATCATTATGTGCTCTTGAGTGTTACATGAGATCAAATAAAATAAAATCTTTATTATGGCCAAAGAACAGGATCATACACGAGTATTAGCTGTGAGCAGTTCTTTCTCATACAAAAAAAGAATATTTAGAGCTGCAGTCCAATTTTTACTTGAGCAATAATTATCCAAATAAGACTTTTTTTTCCTTATCTGACTTTAGAGTGTCCATTGCTGCTTGTTCTATGTGTTTACTACAGATCTCCTGATGAATGCTTCCTAATACATTTTTAGTGTTCACATATGTATGCTGGCAATTTGTGAATGTCTGCCAACTCAGAGACATTGAGATGCTGGCATATATGTGGATACTAATGTCAGCCCTCTTGTATGTCCAAAAGTGAAAGGGTAATATTTCTTCTTTTTCAAGCATTCAGTTGTAATGAATTCATTTTATTCAATTGGGACCATGAACATTTCACCAAATTTTGAATTTCCACTATAAAGTATCTATCATGCATAATAATGTAATAATATATAATGGATATAAATTGCCCCTTGACAGGTTCAAATCCTTTACTTGAAAAATGAAGTCAGTTTCAAAGAATCAAATGAAGCTGTAATAATTAAGCTTTTACGGATATGTTTGTAACTTTCCAGTTGTTGTCTTATCATGCTCAAAAGAATTTGCAGCAGCTGGGTTGATTCAAAAGGCAATATGTACTAAGTAAGCACTTTCTGATTCTTAGGCCCTTCAAATTTGGATTGGATTGGATTTGAATCAACTGGGTTGATTCAAAAGGCAATATGTACTAAGTAAGCACTTTCTGATTCTTAGGCCCTTCAAATTTGGATTGGTGCATAACCTTATTGTGTAATATGCAAACTTTTTTGAAATTATCTTAAACAGCTCTGGATTTCATATATAGTGCGTGGATTGGATTTCCATCTATAAAGATTCTATGTCCTAAATTATCCAAAATACAAATAAGTTTGTATTTTGATGTATATTCTTAATATTTCTCTGATATGTTCAATGTTTTGTCTAACAGCATGTACATTTATTTGTATTTATCTGATAACTTTCATAACTGATCCAAATAAAAAGACTGGGCTGGATTACAGCATGTTAAAATGTATGTAAGCAGCAACAATAATAAATCAGTTCTTCACAGGATTAACATTTAACTAGTTCAAGGCTTGGGGAAATAAAACAAGAGTGATCTTCTGTATGCTCTGAAAGTATGGGGAGGTGAAGGGAATTCAGAAGCTGAGAGCAGCCATAGAGAAGGTCTATGTCTTTTCATCCATGTCTTTTCATTATAGGTAGTTCTCTGTCAATGACCGTATGTTGTTTGTGACTGTTTCAAGATATGACAGCACGAAAAAAGATACGACAGGGAAAAAGTGCCCTAGGGCCCCCCAGAGCTGCTTTATTGATGAGAGGGTGGCATATGAATGTAATAAAATTAATGACTGCTGCAGTTATCATAGCCTTCTTTGTGTACTTTGCTCCCTTCCTTTCATCTTGGTTAACTGAATTTTAACTGAATTATAGTACATGGTTTTTGTTTATTGTTTTAATGTTTATATCATATTTTAATTATATAGCTTTAAGCCACCTAGAGTCGCCACGGCAACATGGGCAATATAGAAGTTGATAATAAATAAACCCTCCCAGCTCTGGCCTCCATCTGCTTTTAAAAAGCAGCCAGATATAAATCCAGAAGAACCACCAAATCATGCATCAACTAATTCAGTGGGAACTACAGGAACAATTACTGGGATTAACGTTCCTGAATATTTACTCATTTGTAAAGAATTACAGGTTGAGTTTATTTTGCTCCTCCTATAGCCAGACTGCCTCCTGGCACCGCCCCAAGATTTCCATGGCATGAGAATGGCACTGTTTGGCTGAATGTCATCAATATGTAGTGGTTTGTAAACCTTTTGGAATGTTCAATATTTCTGCATAAATATTGACTTGGGGATCTGTTGGGATTGTCCCACTTCAGATTAGGTTAGGAGATTAGGAGATGATCCATCCCGTTTTTGTATTAGTCCTTTTTATCTAGTCTTGGTTAATTTTAACCTTTTAATTCTTAATGCAGAAGGTTTTTAATGTTTTAATATCACCATTTTTATATTGTGTTTTTATATTGTAAGCCTCCCAGAGTTGCATGACAGTGAGATGAGCGATACGTTAAATAAATAGATAGATAAATAAATAAAACCTAAAATATGATCTGTTTTCTACACAAGTCTTAAAACCAAAAAGTATCCATATAAGCAAATGAGATGTCATTATACTTGTTCATATTTAATGAGAAAAATACATCTGTGCTACATTAGAAAGATGGTCTTTTGTATTATTAAAACATTTTCTGAGCTGTGGGTAAAGACAATTTGTTTCAGAATTTCAAACTTCATGTGGCAGAAGATAAATATACTTAAAATATTGTTTGTTTAGCTTATTGAGGATAACAAAGTAATTAGTCACATGACAAGCATAGATCTGACAAAGTAATATCAACATTGGGAGTGTACTCCCATATTTTTTTTCCCCTGAAAGATAAATATTCTAAACATATCCTGAATGTCCTCAGTAATCCTGTGTTGAGCTGATCTTAAAAAGGTTTGATGAAGATGTCATGCATTCTTGAATGAACTCTGCATTCATTTTGACTAGAAAAAAGTAGATAAAATTATATATGTGTTTATATAAAGCAAGTGCTTCAATCTTCAATTTATTTCTACAAAGGATTAGTTTTTATGTATTTAACAGAAAATACTGTGAGATTTTAGTGGTATTGGCATAACTGAGAAATTAGTGTGAGACACTGAATAGTGTTTTAAATGTGCAAACGTATGCTTTATGTTTAATATCAAATGATAAAGCCAAATTAAATTCTGAATCCTTCAGAGAAGTTGCATTGTTACTCATTATTTGTTAATAATTTGTTACTGTAATTGTTAATAATTAGATGCTAACATTTTTTCAATAGGAGCTATCATTTAGTATAAGCTACATGCGGCAGAAATGGTTGTAGATGTGGTTTCATTGCAAATGAGAGTTTCATATAAGCTAAAGGAAAATCATGCTCTCATCAAACAGATTATTTTCTTCATTTATGACTATGGACTTCAGACAGACAAGAATGCATATTGATGGACATGCCCTTAATGGTTTTCTTGTCTTCAACATTATTGCAGTTATTATGACAACTGTCAACAGGCACAAAAGCTTCCACATTTGCTGTTTGTTAAGTAGCCTAGAATGCAGGATAACCACTACGCACAGATGTTATCATAGGCCAAGACATCGATACAGTATTGATCACTGGAAAAGTCACATGGAAATAATTTAAAATCATTTCCAACCATATATTATCTGCGAAACATAGCATTTGTGAACACAAGAAATTCAGTTACCATAGCCAGAACAGGCAGATACAACTTTGGCCATTTGTATCTTCCCAAAACTTCCCAAAATGTTATGAAACTGAACAATTCTGTAAAAGTGTTTCAATCCATCAATCCATCAATAAATTGTGTCCTCGTTGCTCACAAACAAAAAATTAATAAATACCCTGTTTCTCCAAAGATAAGACATCCCCTGATAATAAGCCCAATCGGGCTTTTGAGTGCATGTGCTAAAATAAACCTCCCCCCTGAAAATATTTAAATGCAGAGCTGGACATCAGGTAAGATGGCAAGAAGAGCCCCGTCTTGCTCCACGTGCCTCAAAATTATAAGGCCTCCCCGAAAATAAAGCCAAGCGCTTATTTCGGCGTTCAAAAAATATAAAACAGGGTCTTATTTTCAGGGAAACATGGTACAAAAACAAAATAAAGCAAAACCTAGACTCTAGATACTTTAGTATATAATAATAGTCATATAATAATACAACCAATGGATAACTATATTAATATAGGAACTTACAGATTTTATATCACTAGCGCCACACTCAATCTCAAGGGGCTTCTGCAAATTGTAAGGGGTATGTCTGCAAGAGTGTGTGGTGCATCCTTGCCTTAGGTTATAAGTTATTCCATACGAGGGAGGCCTCTGTTGGGAACCTCTGCTTTTGGGCTCGCTCTTGTCATGTCCTGCTAAGTGAGAATACATATTGTGATTGTATCTTGCACTTAGTATTTGCTGACCTCTACTTTAATAGCAAGGCTCGTATCTCTTGTTTGCTTTTATGAACTGCATATCTGGACTGATTTTGAAATAGGCAGTCCCAGATCAAGAAAGAGATCCATTCCTGAGTCTAGAAAGTCTAAATTCCTTAAATTCCTTGAATTTGTATTTAATCTGAACATATTATTTAGCATCAATTTAGCCAAATGCTTTTCTTGGTATATAGCAGTGATGGTGAATCTTTTTGGCACCAAGTATCGAAAAGGGAGTGTGAGCGTGCTCGTCTGGGCTACAACCCGGAAGAGGAAGTGCCCAGGGTGCATGCATATGCCCAAAAATGAACTTCTGGTTTCTGGCATGCACATGCGTGCCAGCCAGTTAGTCTTCTGGGTGTTGGTGTGCATGCATCCGTGACAATCAGCTGACCTGCACACATGCTCATGCAGGAAAACGGAAGACCAGCTCTTCCATTTTCCAGCACTGCCGCATGCACAGAAGCCAGCTGATCATCGCGCACATACGTGCCAAAAACCCAGAAGAAGAATGGGCAACACCGCATGTGGCAGGCAATATGGCTTTGTGTGCCACTTCGGGCACGTGTGCCATAGGTTCGCCATCACGGGTATATAGTATTTATTTTACTTGTCTATGCATATAAAATACTTAACAAACGCCTTCAAAAACAAACGCTTAGAAAAAAGGACTGTTATTAAAAGTTAGCACTAACACTCATGAAAACATTGAGCAGCTTCAGCTGTTCGTTGGCAAGAAGAAAGAGAACTGTGTCCACCATTTTTAGTAAAAAGCAGTCAGTTTGTAAATACAATATGAGTTGTGTTCAAGTCAAAGGTAATCCAGGGCTGTCTGGAGTTATCATCCCATCTCTTATTTCATCATGAAAAATAAATTATTCCCATTAATACAGATGTTTAATGCTTGCACTTTTCTTAATGATGAAAGGAAGCACTTTTCTGCTCAATTTTTTTATTTTTAATGTGAGCTTTAACAAAATAAGTCCTATTGTCCTTCTCTTGGTGTTCTTCCGATGACAGACCAAAACAGAATAAAACTTTTTGACAGATACAGATTGTGTTTCTTGAAGTTGAAGAAGAACCGTTTTAATTTAGAGATGACTAATTTAAAATATTACTTAAACTGACTGGTATAAAATATGATCAAACAGTTGCTAATTATACTAAGTCAGTTGAGAGGAAATTGGAAATGAGGACACTCAGCAGGGGAAAAGAAGAGACTAATGCACCATTAAAAGATTTAGGAGATTTAGTTAAGAAAACAGTGAAGACTCAGGCTTGTAGATGAACTAAATTGATGGCCGTCCCACATACTTGGCTTTATGTACTTACCTGGTAAATATACTATACATTCCTTCTCAATTACTTTTATACAGGTAGACCTTGTTTTACAGCAGTTCATATAGTGACCTTTCGAAGTTCAATGATACTGACAAAAGTGACCATTTTTCACATGACCATCACAATGTTCCCCTGGTCACATGATCAAAATTCAGACTCTTGGTACCTGACTCATATTTGGATGGTTGCAGTATCCTGGGGTTATATGATCACCTTTTTTGATCTTCTGACAAGCAAAGTCTATGGGGAAGCCAGATTCACTTAACAACCGTGCTACTAACTTAACAACGGCAGTGATTCACTTAATTTCTTGTGGCAAGAAAGTTAATAAAATGAGGCAAAATTCACTTAGCAATTGTCTCAACTAGCAACAGAAATTTGGGCTCAATTGTGGTTGTGAGTCAAAGGCTACCTATAGTGCAATTGTTGTCATCTTCGTTATTTCTTGTTCTTTATCCAGAATAAATAATCCAGGTCATTTCAACCAACAAAATAGCCAATGAAATCCACTTGAAGGCAAGACTTTATGATTTCAGAGTGCACAAGATTAAGTGGTTGACTCGTTCCTCTCTATGGTCTCTCCAACAACCTTTCTCAATTTGATTTCTTTCAAGGATGGCGACACCTAACCATACCAGCTTGTAATTTGGGGAGTGTTTGCTCAATACAACTGAAGAACGTCAGGTGAAGGAAGATTGCACAAAATTCTTAATATATTTTGAGAGTGAATTTAAACTTATACTCTATGATTACCTGACATTTTGTCATATTTTTACTGAATTTACGGTTATATGGTGAAAAAACTCCCCAAAATATGGCAAAAATTATGAATTCTGATTTTGGATATGCTTAAATATTAATTATATCACATATTCTAATGTCTCAAACTGCCATAGAAAGTTGTGTTGAAGCTAAAATCCTAACTTGAGATTTTACAATAGACCTACACAAATTTTAGGCTCATGGAATTTCTAGAATTAGTTAGTTTACAGTTTTACTAAGTGACCAATCTAATACTTACTACTGGTAACAGTGAGGCACCTATTTGAAAATTAATAGCTCAGAGTAAGTCAATTATTTTGACCACTTCACAAATACTAGATTGGAGTGACCATAATATGTAGTGCAAAATATACCTTGGCCACTTTATGGATCACTATAAATCTACTGTGCATCTGTTAATCTAGTATTCTAAATTAGAAAATGTGTACATGGGTAGGTGAAAAGTTTTTAGATTGTAGCTATCTGCAAAGTATGTATAGATGTATGTAGAGAAGATACTGATCTGTCTTTTGTTTAATCCTGGTTTAAAAGAAGGGTGATTAAAAAAAATGATATATTTATATATACCCTCAAGAGGTTTTGATAAGGTTGGGGTGGCCTCCAAATATTCTGCTATGGAGACAGTTTACAAAATCAAGATTGTTAACTTCTACAGTAAAACTGCATTAGATATTGTTATATGAACTTCCAGTTCATTTTATAAAATACCAAAAGACATTCCTATGGTTAGGATTTGTTTTTATATAAATTAATACTTTAGATCAGAAATCCTTAGAAATAGATCCTTGGCAAAAAGGACATTTTATTTTTATGCTATTTTTAAGGCACCACAAAATTTGAAATTCTATATTAAATACATAAGTGGTTAAACAACAGCCAAGCAAGGGATAGAAACACAACCTTACAATTAGAAATCATAAGAATTTAATCAGCTTACACTAATAGAAAAAGTATAAAAAGTGTTAAATACTGCAATTAGAGAAAGATAAAGGACCTTAAGAAGTGGGAAAAAGGGGTACAGAATATTTTCTCTGGCTTGGGGTAGGCTTCATTTAATGAGTTAATTTTTTCATAACTAGTACATTCAGTTATTTACATATCAATCATCCTGAAAATGTGTGTGTGTGTGTATATATGTATATATGTGTGTGTGTGTGTACACACACACACATACACATACATATATTGTGAAATATATAAAATCATGCAAAATTCTCTGACAGGATAAATTGCATAATCACTTCAACTTGGCAAGATTGATAGTATTGATGCCTTGGTTTGAAACTTGTAAACCAGAAAGTAACTAGCTTATGTCAGCCTAATATTGAATGGTGGAAGATAGGAACCCTTTCAATCCACTTATTTTACATATTTCAAGTAGTGTATATGTATGTGTGTGTGTGTGTGTGTGTGTGTATACATATATATATATACACACACACACATACATACAAACTTACTACAAAATTCTTATTGTCATGATTTTTAAGTCGGCAAAATGGTGCATCATAGGGCAATAATTTTTGAATGTAGGAACCTCAACTAATTTTTAGAACCGCTAACTTATAAAAATTCAAAATACAGACCCCATGACCCTGAGGAAATGAAATTTGAAAACATTGTGGCTGCTGTGCTGCTAGGCACATGAACTTCATTTTTGGTATTCTGTCACAGTTTCCCAGCCAGTCTTGCAATCCCTTGCCCCCTTCCCTACCCAGCAGCAGTTACTTATCTGTCTACTGGGGACAGAAGGAAAGCAGAAAGAAGGGAGTAAAGAAGGGCAGGACAAGAAGTACAGATGGAAACTTAATCAAGGACAGATAGATCCAACTTTGCCCTACCAATGGTCACAAGCCAAGATCATCTCAATCTTCAAAAAGGGAAACCCTAGCCTAGTTGAAAATTACAGATCAATCTCTTTATGTTGCATCACCTGCAAAGTCATGGAATCAATCATTAATCAATCTATTACCCTCCACCTAGATAAAAAAAACCTACTCTCCAACAAACAATTTGGTTTCAGAAATTTTTTTTCCTGTAATCTACAACTACTACATTGCAAAAATATATGGACTACACATCTTGATCAGGACAAAGCAGTAGATGCAATTTACATAAGACTTCTGTAAAGCGGTACACAACAAATTATTTCTAAAACTAAAATTCTATAGCATTTCTGGACTCCTACATGATTGGATAGCTGTCTTCCTGTCAAACAGATAACAAGTGGTCAAAATAGGAAGCGCTCTATCAAATCCTATACCTGTTGTGTTCCCCAAGGCAGTGTTTTAGGTCCAACACTCTTCATACTTTACATCAATGACCTTAGCGATCATATTAAAAGCAACTGTGTTCTCTTCGCTGATGATGTTAAACTATTCAACACCACCGACAATGCAACTACCCTTCAAAAAGATCTTGACTATGTGTCAGATTGGTCTAACAAGTGGCAACTTCAAATCTCAACCAACAAATGCTCTGTCTTGCACGTTGGGAAAAAAAAAATCAAAACATAAAATACAAATTACATGGACATGACCTTGTAGATGACTCTCACTGTCAAGGACCTTGGACTACTCATTTCTAAAGATCTAAGTGCCAAAGTCCACTGTAACAACATTGTCAAAAAGGCATTAAGAGTTGTTAACCTACACTGGCATAGCTTCTATTCTGGTAACATTGTATTACTAACTAGAGTATACAAAACATTTGCTAGACCAATTCTCGAATATAGCTCATCTGTCTGGAACCCGCACTGCATATTGGACATAAATACAATTGAGAAAGTCCAGATATATTTTACGAGAAGAGTCCTCCATTCCTCTACCCGCAATAAAATACCTTATGCCACCAGACTTCAAATTTTGGGCTTAAGACAACTTAGAACTACGCCGACTTTGGTCTGACCTAAGTGTAGTACATAAAATTATCTGCCACAATGTCTTACCTGTCAGTGACTGCTTCAGCTTCAACCACAACAATACACAAGCAAATAATAGATACAAACTCAAGGTAAATCGCTCCAAACTCGATTACAGAAAATACGACTTCAGCAACAGAGTGGTCAATGCCTGGAATACACTACCCGACTCTGTGGTTTCTTCCCTAAACCCCCAAAACTTCAACCTTAAACTGTCTACTGTTGACCTCACCCAATTCCTAAGAGGTCTGTAAGGGGCGTGCATAAGTGCACCAGCGTACCTATCGTCCCTGTCCTAATATTTCTTTTTACTTACTCTTTTCATGTATTCAAATTATGTTTATACTTTTACCTGTTATCTTGTATATGCTTGACAAATAAATTTAAAAAAATTAAAAAATAAACCTAGAACTAAGGATACATTTCTTGACAGTAAGAACAATTAAGCAGTTGAATAGTTTGCCTCCAGAAGTTGTGGGTACGCCATCGCTGGGGGATTTAAGAAGAGATTGGACAATCATTAATCCAGAATAGTATAGGGCCTCGTGCTTGAGCAAGGGGTTAGATTAGAAGGCCTCCAAATTCTTTTCCAACTCTGTTATTTTGTATTCTGGAACAGGGGTGAAAGAAAGATGGAAGAAATATTTCTGATGCTCCCTGCCAACTTCCCACAAATAAACTCAATTGGAAATCTGCTCCCACTACTTCTTTGCCATCCATGATCATTTTGTTTCCATATTTAGGAAAGAAAATATTTCTAAAATAATGAGCCAATGGGCCACTGGGTGTCTAGTATTGAATTAAATCTGATTACACATGAAAGCTATTCATTTAATTAAGGACATTCAAAAGAAAAAAAATAGAAAATACTTTATAGTAATATAATTTCTCCATTCAAGGAAAAATGGAATTTCAGCTTCTCTGACAGATGGATCTCCAGTTTCTGCTTAAATACAAGACAGTCTGTTCTAGTGTCAAACAGCTTTTATCATTAGGAATTTTCATTAAATGTTTGGGGCAGCAAAGAACAAGTTTTCTGTATCTTGTAGTTGACAGTCATTGATATATATAGAGCTAGAAAGAATAATTCAGATTCCTTGCTAATCATAGAAAGCATTTTTCTAAAAACTGAATGTTTACTGAATGTGCTGAAGGTGTCACACAGCTTTCAGGAGCCATTTTATAAGACCTTAAGATCTTTAGTACTTCTGTATTTCTTCCTGAGATGCTCCAGAAAGCACAGTTAACCTATATAAACACCAGACTAAGTGATTTGACCACAATAATGGCAATAAGGAGAGAGAGAAAGAGAGAGAGAGGGAGGGAAGAGAGGAGAGAGAGAATATACACTCCATAGCCAGAATTTTTGCTTCCTCTGTCCACTGCACAGGTTTTTATCATTTGTTAGTTTATGTGAATGCCACTCTTCCCCAAAACAATAGTGAACTAGCATGGAAGTAGTTAAGAAATTACATCTGCAAAGACAATGGCCTGGAGCACATTATCTTTAAAGAAATAGCTGATGGAAATATGGAACATTTCTGAAGCATGAACACTCATGGAAAATACCTGATTTAAAGAAGGAGAGTGCAAATTGTTGAAGTTTTACAGTTTCTATGAAAAAGAAATGTACAATGATGACTGAGCACGGAATGATGGGAAAATGGAAATATTATTATCCTTCATGAATTAAATTACAGATCTCATATCTGCCAACACTAAGATGTTGATATTGTGTTGAAATTGGAGTGAAAAGCATTCTTATTTAAAATTAAGTGTAGAAAAAATGAACTTCAAATGGAATACTTTTTAACATTAAGGTTAATACGATATTAAGAATTTTAGCATGGATATGGGGCAAGACATTAGTTGCTTATTAAAGCATGCAAGGACAGTCTTAAAATGAATCAGATATGACCATAGCAGGTAAGTTTTTTGAGTTTTCTATCCCTAATGGGCAACAATAAAATGGGTTACCTGTGCTTTCAGGTGTGCAACCTCTACCCTCTCTTTTTTATGATCCCCTAGAGTTTCCTTTAATCATGTTTGTTGCAAATTGGTGATGTAACATCTTTGAAAGAAATAGTCAAACAGGAATGCAGTAAGATTTAGTATAGAATTAAGTAACAAAAACATTATTAAATTTTTATGCCACTTCTTATATAAGGTGACTCTGGGCAGCTTACATTGTTCAAAATTCTTGCCCTAATTCCAGGTAAACGATACTACCCACTGTACTGTTTCACGTTCCTTCTCTTGCTTAAGGCAAAAGATTTTGAGCATGAATAACCTAGGTATCTATCAGTTCAATTTAAAGAACCGATGCATTTGCTCTAAGCTTAAATAAGGAATTGTAGTACATAATAGCTACTGGTAAAACTGATAATACATTTGATTTTTTTCCCACTGATTTTTCCAATTCCAACTTTAATGGGAAATAGTGTAGAAATCAAATAATTAACTAATTAGTTGAAAAGAGAAAGAAAAGGAACAAATATAGTCTTCCTGCCAAACCTCTGATTGCTTTTCTTGATGGATAATTAACTGAAGTTGCCTATTCTTAGTTGCTGTATAAGTATCTGGATATGCCTTGTACTTCAAACCAATTCCATTTGGAAATTCATCTAAAGAGGAACTTCTCAGAACACCTGTTTTGCATAGGAATTGTGGTACAAGTTTGATACTGAATTAAAGATGAACGCTTGATGGAAGCATTTGAATGCAGCTAAGAGCACAGAATAATTCAGCTATAAATAGTATCAGCTTTTAGTATAACAATAGCTAATGCCTTTGCAATACAACATCATGGGAAAAGTAACACCTACAAGCTCAGATTTGAGAGGAAAATGAATTTTTAAAATGTTAATAAAATATTAATGTTTTAAAATGTTAAAATGTTTTAAGAGGGATATATTCAGGATGTTTATTCTACAAAATTATTAAAACAATAGCTTACTAGTCTTTCTAAATAGATTTCCAGTTTTAAGCTTTGGTCTCAGACCTAGGTTCTAAATCACAAATTCTTATTATTTAAAATTATAAATAAAACATGAATAAGAACACTGTGTGTTTGCCTAATAGAATGGGACACAAATGTACATTTGAAGGCTGAAATTTGACCCAGCTTGTTTTACAATTTACTCATTAAGGTTGATATATCTTTCACACTTACCTTGAAGTAATATCCATTTAATGAATAAAATCTATTGCGATCCCACAAAGGGAAGGGAAGGGAAGGGAAGGGAAGGGAAGGGAAGGGGAAGGAAGGAAGGAAGGAAGGAAGGAAGGAAGGAAGGAAGGAAGGAATCAATCTAGAATCTAGAAGGAAGCCACGTAAATCATTAATCTTTAAATGGGAAAACCAATGAAAAGGCAAAGCTGATCAAGAGACCAAGCTTTGCTGATAGAAAACTAGCTGTGTTTAAGTGATTTAAAAAAAATTGATTTTTCGAAATCCAACCAATTCTTCTAAAACTCTGAGTTTCTACAGATCTATGTATAAATTAAAAAAAATTCTCAATATTTTGCTTGTTGAAATGTTATCAAAAGTTAAGCAACTTTTCTTTACAGCAAATGGGGAATTAAATTTGTATGAATTAAAACACACAAATATACATACCAAGAACATTATTTTTCCTTATTGTTTCCATAGTAATGATCTTGTGGCTCTGACTGGCATGTTTGCCATTTTCAAAAATGTATTGAATTTATAAATCTTTACAGTATTGAAGTATTATTTCAATTATTAGTCCAAACCATCTTTGGAAGCATGCTTCTTAAAGTTTTCGAATGCTGTAGAAAAAGAGAATTTGGCCATTTTTAGCAATTGGAGGCTTTCAAGTATGAAAAGTATTTAGAACAGTTTCATAACTTTTGTCAAATCTACTGGGCCACATAGGCAAAATATACTTATTTGGGCAGGCATCCAAAGTGTTCAGAAATCATACTGTCAAATGCTTCTTTAAGGAATTTTAACTTTAATTTCAACCATGTATCTGATAAAAAAACACTTTGCCGATATTTTGGAGTATGCAGAAAAAATTAATACAGAATCCTGGAATGGTCAATAAAAGTATACTGCAATGATTCTTTTGATATTATTCCCTTAAAAACAAAAATCCCTCCAAGGAAAACTCTAGTAGGGAATATTTGTAATATCAGGTTAATCATTGTCCATCTTCTTGCAGATGTAGGGAAACAAAAAGAGAGACCCCTATACATTGCTTTCACTGTTACCGTCTCTGAATTCTAGTAATTTGTCCCATTCTGCTATAATAATAAATTAGATCTTAATAATTAAGAAACAACTTTCTCCTGTATGTCGAAAGGGCATAGTTGAAAGAATAAATGATGTCCTGTTTCCTGACATAATAGTATTTTACAAGAGGTTTGTTGATTTCTATACATTACATTGAATAAATGACAAGATTAGTATCCTTTGTTAATCATTAGAACCTTCTAGGTAGACCAAGGAAGGAAACATATAGCTTAAAGGTTTTTCATTTTCTGAATTGTCCCATACATATTTTTTTAAAAAAATGCCAGTGGAAAAGCATTGGAAAGAATTGTTCTGTCCTATGCAGAATTTTACACAAATTCTGTGTAAATAAGCTGAGATTTCTTTTTGGATTTTATAAATAACTCAGAATCTTCTGGAGTGGGCAACCACATCAAATCTAACAAATCAAAGAGTCTGATGTTGAAAAACTATCTTAGAACATTTATAGTAAAAGTCAGCAGACTTAGACATGGTCAGGAATTAATTTAGGAATTGATACAAACATGTTAGGAACATGTAAAGGGTATAGTACTATTACCACCAATTTGGTAGAAACTAAAAAATCCAGTTGACATGGTTTTTTGTGCTCAGAATATTCATAAGGATGCTATCATAGATATTGATGCTGCATTTGAA
Organism: Pantherophis guttatus; assembly: GCF_059756535.1. Classification (NCBI taxonomy): domain Eukaryota; kingdom Metazoa; phylum Chordata; class Lepidosauria; order Squamata; family Colubridae; genus Pantherophis; species Pantherophis guttatus. The sequence goes on along the minus strand of NC_142068.1, from coordinate 27,190,138 downwards.
TGCAGCTAGGACAAGCTTCTCTCCCTCTCTTTGTCTCTGTCTCTGTCTCTCTCTCACTCGTTCTTGCAATGTTGCTTTAGATTCTTGTGGTCTGGATCCTTGTACCACTCAAATGGAATTGTGGCTACTGCCCTACTCTTGAATAAACAACTGTTTTCTGCTCTTCCAAGGAAGATTGTGTGTGTGTGTGTGTGTGTGTGTGTGTGTGTGTGTGAGAGAGAGAGAGAGAGAGAGAGAGAGAGAGAGAGAGAGAGAGAATGAGAATCTATCTACTCTCTTGTACTCAACTTAGAGTGGTAGCGCCCTCAAGGATTTGATTGCTGTATATCCTATTTCAGTATGTGTGTTTATAGCTGCAATGTCATATCAGCAAAATAGGATTCTGTCAAGACTTGAGGGTTAGAATCTGGTTTCATAGTGCTGGGTTTATCCTCTATTTCTTCCTTCTCTTTTTATCAGCTTCATCTCAACAGGATAACAGACCTTTAAGCTGGATTTCATATAGTAAAATGCCAGTATATTATATGTGTGTGCACAGTACAATCAGAGAATCTGTACACATAAAATTATTAAAAATAAAAATAAATCCATACCTTCATTTTTAAAAAACTTATTAAATATATATCCAATGTATGTTACATTACTTTACAGTCTCAGTTTGCATATGCACTTTTTATTAAAATAATATATGTCCAAGACATGCTGCTATCCTCTTTATTATTCCTTTCTTTCTTTCTTTGTATGCCAAGCGTAAAAAAAAAAATCCCTGAACTAATTAACCTCTTCATTTATGGCTTACCAATGCAAAGGTTAGATGTTCGAAAGTAGAACACTGTGATATTGTGAGTAATTGCTTAGATGCTTTTATGTCGCACTATGGTTTAATGCAAGATTTCCCAATTTTGTCTACATCCATTATTCACTTCAGCTCCCAGAATTCATCAGCTGCCATGGCCGCTGTAGAAATCTGTCTATCTATCTATCTGCCTGTCTTAATGTTTGACAGCAGTGATCTTTCTTATTCTCTTTTTGTGCTGCCTTACAGTCTTGACTCCTGGTGACTGTTGCAACAAGTCTTTGCAGTTTTGTGCTGCCATTATATTTAAGAATCAAGTAGAACAACTTTTGTAATGACCCTTTTAGTGTAAGATTTAAGATGCAATTGAAGGACTTTACCAGAAAGGGTGGTATCTACATTATTAAAAAAGTGCTTGTCCCATGAAAATGAGTCATGAAAATGAGTAACAAAGGGCTTTCACTTCTTCAGAAAGTTGATTTTTTTCATTGTTGTTTAATCTTAATACTAAGTCAACTTTCTGCTTCTATTATTTATATCATTAAAAAAAGAGCTTATAGTTTAATTTGGAATTTATAAATTTTAGATTGGAATCATTTACAGATTCGATTACAGAATCCTTTAGATTTGAATGGACTGTAGAATAAGAAAGTTTTGACTTCATGCAAAGCATTCTTATCATACTTTTGTACTATTTATAACCTTTAATGCTATTAAAACTGTATTCACAAGACTCAGACAGTGTAGTACCGTGACCTGTCATTCTTATTTTTTTCATCACTCATCTCATTTTATGGACAAATTATCTCATAGCTTTATACAACTTTCATTACTCTGGATTGTTATTATATATAAAATGTAATTTTGAAATGAAATGAAAATTCACATCTGAATTTGTGATTTGCATCAGTAGTACACATTAGATACTAAGCAGAAGCTTTACCCTTTAATTTGGTTAGGTTTTAACTGCTTCTGATGTTACAAAATATTGAACTATGATCTGACATACTGAATGTGAAATATCAGTGTACAATATCAACATGGGTGCCGAATGTGTTAAGGGTCCCATTTCCTGACTTTATAGCTAACTGGCCAGGTATCTAGCTCTTATGTATATTTAATCTAGATTGGCAGACATGGGTGGCTATAGATATTGAATAAATAAAGAAATAATAAAATTGATTGTGGAATATTTGCATATTTATATTAGATAGATATTGACAATCAGAATTTGTAGCTAGTGTTAGTTATATGTTATTTTATATTTATATACGTACATATTACCAGCAGCAACTTGAATCTATCCACCATAGTATATATTTATTCATCATGTTTATACATGAAATATAAAAGCCTCTTTGTGAAGATTACCATCCATAATCTACCATGATGGCCCAGTGTGGATTGGTAGATAATTATTGTTCAAATTTTCAGCACTGGGGCTAAGAGTAGCCCTTAGATTCCCAGTGGTATTCCAAGCCTAAGGGAGAATTAAAACCTGTTTCAATAGTATTGCAACTATTCTAATTTTCATGACTTTTTAATTTGGGATCTTTAAAAAAAAAAAGCTTGAACTACATGCTGTATCTTAGTTAGTTTTATATATTTTCAGTATTTGGAAAATCAAGTAATACAACACAGTAGTTGTCCACTATAGTTGTAAGAAACATCATTGTTGTGATGTTTCTAAATAAACAAACATGCATGTTTGTTTATTTAGGGTTGTGCTAGTTATTCATGCTTTACAATGATTTGCAGGGTGGATGTATTATGATATGCATGAGGAAGGTGTTAATGTTGCTTTAAGGCCTATCTGGCAGTTATAGTAGCACCTGCACTGAATCTACTTCCCGCTAGTGCAACAGCAGGAAAAGAGCTTGGAGCACTGTAGAGTAATAGAGGTGTTTCAGTTTTAGAAAGTGGGGGGAAAGGAGAGAAGTTGCTTCAAATAAAGTAGCTCTTTAGAGCTTTGAACAGCCCTTAATTTTATACAAAATACAGCTTAGGTAAATAGGAGAAGTCCAAACATTTCTTTGATTATATGGGTAGGAAGTAATGTGACTTTACATTGACCAAAGTAACTGCTATTTTCCTAATCTGAATGCGGAAATAGCCTAAATAACTAACTATAAACAAAGAACTTGCCAATTTTTTAAAAAAAATAAAGGTTCTATAATAAACATGAAAATAGCAGAAACAATGTTAACAATAACATTGAAATCTTTATATATTTTTACTGTAGGTACTTTATTTTCTCCTTATCTCAGATTTTAGCAGTAGTCTGAATTAACCGAATGGTTCAGAAAAATCTGGAACTGATTCTCCATTGAATTTCTTAGTTGTTTGAAGTCCATGAGTAGAAAAAAAATACACAATATTTTTTTCTTGTATGGGTGGTACAGAATATTCATTTTGAAATATCCTACCATGGGCTGTAAAATATAATCCATAAATTAAAGCCTACAAGTCTCAATAGGCTTCTTGCCTTAGGTACATCCACAACTATAAAATTTCCCAAACAAAACAGAGGCGTTGTAAGCATTTGACAAGCATATTTTGAGGGTTTCATTTGAACTTGTAAATCACACTGTGTCTGACAGCTTCACCCTGGAGTATTTTTCTGTTTCTCCACAGCAGTAGCCATGATATTTCCTACTTAAATGTATTCCCAGAGTGATGTGGACAATGTCCTCCATATCTCATTTAGTGCATTTTCAATGCTCTGCTATCTATACCCCATGATTCCATTAAGAAGAAAAGGGTTTCTCTTTGTCCCTACAATTTTAAGTGTGTCATCTGCAGAGATCACTTGGTAAAGCCTTCTCAGTTATTGTACAGCTTTTCTGAAACAGCATTTAAATGAAGATTAAATCAGCCCCAATTTGTCTTGGAGTTTTGAAAATTAAGACTTGGCTTTTTCATGTTTCCTGCAGGGTGTGGAGTGTTTCTGTTTGGCTTGTATATGATGCTTATACACTGCTCAAAAAAAATAAAGGGAACATAAGCAGAAGGCATCCGAGATCTGAATGAATGAAATAGCCTTATTAAATACTTTGTTCGTTACATACAGTAGTTTTGTGTTCCCTTTAGTTGTTTGAGCAGTGTATAAACTACTGTATGTAAAGAACAAAGTATTTAATAAGGCTATTTCATTCATTTAGATCTCGGATGTCTTCTGCTTGTGTTCCCTTTATTTTTTTGAGCAATATATTTTAATCCTATTACTGTATTTAGGTATGCAAGCTACTCAGAATCATTTAGGATTGGAGTAGCATAGAAGCCTCATAAAATAAAATAATAAATGTTCTTACAAAATGTCCCACTATCACTTTGCAGTTTCAGGTCAGTTATTTTAAAACGTGGCTTAATGCTTTGATTGGTGTACTGTATTACCCACAATTGTTTCTTTATACTAATAATCTCTACTTGAATTTTTATTGAGAAATAATTTCAGAATGGAAGGTAATTGCATATGACATTTAACAGTTATCCTGAATCAGTGTCAAGGCAATCATGGAGTGGAAGATTAATTTAGGTGACAGAAATATTCCTGGTTAAGAACACAGCTCTTTTCATCTTGAAGAATCAACTTTGAATTTTGGGGATATTTCTATATATAATGTTGGTGTTCAAAATGTATGGGCAATGATAATAGCCAGGATCCCCTTACCCAATTTAAAATTCTATATGCTAATTTTCCTCCCCCCAGAGCATGTCAGATCTAGCAACAGTAACACATACCTTATGTCAGTGATGGCTAACCTTTTTGCCATTGTGTGCCAGGAGGGGGGGCATGGGGGTCGTGGGATCGGAAATTGTCATACAGCCTGCTTTTGGCCTCTGGAGGTCTACCGGGCAGATTGGGAAGGCCATTTTCACCTTCCCCAGACTCCTAGAGAGGCCCTGGAGGCTGGGGACAGCAAAACGGGCCCTCCAGTCCCATTGGAAGTTGTTAAATGGGCCATTTTCAGTCTCTGGAGGACCTCCGGGGGAAGGTCATTTTCACCCTCCTCAGACTCCTAGAGAGGCCCTGAAGCCAGGTGAGAAAGAAAAACAGGCCTCCTCCCCCCAGGCCCTCCGGAGGCAGGAAACAGCTTGTTTCCGTACTTCTGATGGGCCCAGGAGACCCGAAAATCAGCTGGCCAGTGTGCGCATGCACGCCGGAGCTGAGCTCGCATGCCCACTGATATGGCTATGCGTGCCACCTGTGGCACACTCGTCATCACGGCCTTATGTATATAATCCTTGAATGGATTATTGCAGTATGTTTTACATAGAGCTACCTTTAATTGAAACTGTTGAAACTGTTGAAACTGTTTAGGAATGCAGGTGCAAAGTTGTTAGTGAACTATTTAATCAAACTATACTTATCCACAAGTGCATTGGTTTGTTTATTATTGTGTGAATTTCAGAAGCTGGATAGTTATCTTTAAAATCCTGTTGTCTTAGGGCTGAGATGTGTGTCTATTTGGAGATAATAGAATGAGCAGAATGGTATCTTAGATCAATTTGACTATGTAACACCATTCATCATAGATAGTAAACAAGCCAAGAAGAGTTTAGAAGATTGCCCTGTAAATACTAAATGTTTTTTTTATTTAAAGGGTTGAGCCATTCCCACAGCAGAGGCTTTGCAGTCCAGTTGTGACACTTAGCCCGCAACCTTTACATTTTGTGCTGTTGAAGGTTTGTGACATATTGCTTTTATATTTATTTTTTTGCCAGCTGAGCCTGTCCATTTTATATTGCATCCTGTGACATTATGTAATGGAGTTTTAATACAGGCTCATGAGAAGAATTTCTAACCTATCCTTAATAATATGTAAATCAGGAGTAGGTAGTCATTTTGAGCTAGAACTCATTTGGTTTTAGAGAGCATGAGAGAACTGGTCTGTTTATTAACTGTCTCACTGACACAGTTATAAAATATCCATAAAAGTGCATAAGTTGTCCAGAATGTTTTGAGGTTTCACTATAGAATATTTGTGTTACCTAAAGTTATTGCCTCTAATAAAGTAATTAGTAGAGCTGATACTCTGTTTGTAACTTGGTAACTTCTGATTTTTTTTTAAGCTTAAAAAAAAAAACCTTCAGAAAAGTGAGTTGGGTTATCTCCTGCTACGCTTAGAGTATTAAAAATATAAATATAAATGCTTACAGATAAATAGGATAAATAAGGGATCTTTTATGTAAATTGGTTCCAAATTCATTGAGACAGAGTTATACAGATGTTTAAATTTGTTAGAGAGTTTTATTGAGCACAAAAATAATTTTTCTGCTCTTCATAGAAAGACCGGTCCAACAGTCATAGACCAGAGATTATTACAATTTTTGTACAAATTAATAGTCAAGAGAGTTATTACCTTGGTTCATCATAATTATGATTCAAGAAGTTCTTAAATTACATTGTTAGATAAAACTGGGAGGAAATTATAATTGGGTATTATTGATTAGATCTTATATTGTGATATAGGACACTGAAAAGGATTGGATATTTAATAAAACAACGTAGTGTTATTTTTTGATACTTTCAGATCTTCATATCCAATAGTAATGAATAGGGTGAAATGCTCTAGTTCGGCTAAACCGTTAGTGATGGCCGCCCACCCGCCCGGTCGTTGTTACTTTCTGGTTTAACCAGGAAGTAACCTATTTTTTACCCTCTGCGCATGCGCAGAAGGGTTTGCACATGCACAGAGGGTCCAAGCATGCATGTGGCGCTGCGCGTGCACTTCCAAACTGGTTGGGACGGTAAGTAGATTTCACCCCTGGTAATGAAAAAAAGTCACCATTTATTTTATTTATTTATTTATTTATTTATTTTTAAATTTATACACCGCCCTTCTCCCTGAGGACTCAGGGTGGTGTACAGCCAGAATTAAAAAACATGAAATACAAATATTAAAAACAATTAAAATATATATAAATTTGGCCCAAAATTAAAAATACAAACCAATTAAAACATTTAAAATTTCTTCTTAAGCCAGCCCGGCTTGCTGGAAAAAGTGGGTTTTAAGGGCACGGCGGAAGGCACTAAGGTCTTGGATTCTCCTTATCTCTGGGGGCAACTGATTCCAGAGGGTAGGTGCCCCCACAGAGAAGGCGCCTTCTCCTGGGATTCACCAGCCTACATTGATTGGCTGATGGCACCCTGAGGAGGCCCTCTCTGTGGGAGCGCACGGGACGATGGGAGGTCGTCGGTAGCAGCAGACGGTCTCGAAGATATGACTTTGTAAAATTTGCTTTGAGAAATATTTCAAGTATAAATGATTCTAGTATAGAATCATTCTTCTAATGATTCTCTTTTGATAACTTCTGTACTGCTTACATTCTTTCAAGTTAATATTTATTAATCTCTTATTACTTGCAACAACAGTAGTGCCATTTCAGTGAGAGGCATAATTCTGTTAATAGAAAGTATGGGCATAATCAAAACATTGTAGCACTTGAGATTTGATTTATGCAGATGTAAGCAAAATTTGGAATGAGCATGCTGTTATCCTCAAATCTCTTAAATTTATATATCTTTAGAATACAACATGGTGTATATCACTAAAGTTAGAGTTGCATCAGTATGAGTGGACATCCTGATGATAGAACCTTGAACTTATTTCTGAGTAATGACAGTTAAATATTTGCAGTTCAAGAGTTTTCAGACTTTGTCCAGGCAAATTTGGAATGGGGGTAGGGAATCACAAGGGCAACAATGAAAATACAGTTGTGCAGCTTAGTGCTCATTGCTGTTTTTCAGTTCAGATTGGCAAATGAAAATAAACAAATGAAACAACTGCATGGATTTGTTGCCAAATGGCTAAAGTTCACCCAAATTCAGAAAGTATTGTCTACTAGGATCATAAATAAATCTTAGATAGAAAGCTGAAAATGACAGGCAAAAATTGGTAAGAGGGGAATGGGTTGTACAGGTCCTTTATTGTGATTATAAAAATCAAAGATATTTTGATTCTTGCTGTGTTCAGAATTACAAAGTTAAACTATAGATTTTCTTTATTTCATAAAGGGAGAAGTTCCAGCTGAGCAATTTAATGTCTTAAAATAAAAACAAATAAAACAAACAAACAAACAAATAAATTGCAGGTCAGAGACAAGTGGAAAGGTATGATAGTTTTGTTTGTGGGCATTGTGCAGGAATTTGGATGCTCAGTTTTGTTTTAGAAGCTGTATACAGGAGTAGATAAGATGCTTATTTTAGAACATTTTGTGTTACAGTCTTTTGTTTATTAACTTTTAACATGGGTGAATTCCACTTATTTTATTCAAATAATCTTTATTATTTGACATTTATATTAATACATTTTATTCTTTAGAGTGCAAATGAAATTTTATTGTATTCAGAATCCTAGTGTTCTTAAGCAGTGGTAATTGTCCTTAAATTGTATGCTAAAATGTTACAGGTACATGCTATTTTTTTTCTCTTTCTCGTGTTGAAGAGAAAATTGGTATGAAACATTGTTATTAGTATTTACAGATTTTTTATAAAAATGTTGAGAAAGCTCAATAATTTATAATATCTAAAGTGGCATTATAGCAGTATTAAAAATATATAAGTACTTTTTCAAGAAAATGTTCCCTTTCTTTCTCTCTTCATTTTTTTTTTTTTTTGCAAGTAACACATTACACATTTTATGGTGAGGATGTATAAAATCTGTTGTTTTCCAAAACACCAGAATGGAACATCTGGACCACATAATTCTGATCGTTGCTGTACACCGTGTTCCAGATTAAATTGACTTTATAGAGGCAAACCTCCCCTCAAAAATCATAAAAAATTTTATTGTTTATAGTTGGAGGATTAATTTCTGGAAAAGCCGGTAGACAGTCCTGTAACATTCAGATCAGTGTTATCTGGAGGATAACACACAATGATCTTAACAGCAGCAGGCTTTCTAATGAAGTCAGAAATTGTCAGCTTGTTAACTTGTATCTCATCAGTTAGTTATAGCTTACATATTGAAACTTCAGAATCAGAATAGATCTTGGAGATTTGCTAGTCCTGATCGGAAAGAAGAGAACTTAACTCTTCTAAAGAACATTTAAACTGAATAGACATTAGACTATAGAAACCAGGAGACTGTGTCCTTAGGCATGAAAACTGGCTGGGTGACTTTGGGCCAATTTCTTTTTCTGCCAAACTCACCTCACAGGGTTGTTGTGGGAAAATAGAAGGAAGGAGGATTAGATATATTTGCCACCTTGATTTATTTCTAAAAATAAGACAAGGGTATTTTTTCCTTAGAAAACCTAAATAAATTGCCAGTGGACCTTAATGATTGTAGCACATTTTGGAAAAAGCTCACTTTTTTTGTAGACCAAATTCAACTGATATAACAAGACAGGTTCATTGTATTTCTCTGTCCTTTGTGGCTAAATTGATACTATACAAGTAAAAAAAAAAAGATACAATGGCACTTTCCATGTCTCTTGGCATAGCAAAGGGTAGATGTGAAAACAGCCTTTTCATGTGTTTATGCTTTGGATTTCTCCTTTGAAGAGTCAGTCAGTCGGTTTATCAGGGAATAAACACGATTAACTCAAAAAGGTATAATTTGAGTAAGGTAGTCCTCAATTTACAACAGTTCATTGAGTGACTTTAAAATGATTTAAAAAATGTAACAGAAGGAAAAGAGCAGAGCAATACTGTTAGTTCTCCATTGATTGTTGTAAGAGAGAGATGACTGTATTTAACACAGTTCTACGTTTGCTGATTTTTTTTTTTTAAATAATGTTGACGGCCAGCAAAAAGAAACTTAGAATTTTGGATAGAGAATTAGAAAGGCATTTTCATGCATGGGACTGCATGGGACTGCCCTATATCACTCTTTTCTCAAGTTTTAGACGTTTTGATCTAAAGAATGGGTAAAGAATTTATTGAAAGTGACAATGAATTTTGAGGTTAAATAAGCATGGTATCAGTGATTGTGAGAATGCACAAGGAACAGTGCTTCTCCAGTTAACTAAACAAACAAACAAAAACTACTTAAATGTTCTGGATGCCCTTCAAATTAATTGGATTTATAAAATTTACAATGGCTGTTCTTTCCCCCCAAGGGTCAAGAAATATCACATTTCTTGGTCACTCTGAATAATAATAACGATCATCAACTTTTTCTTCATTTTTCCCCACCCTGCTGGGCAAACAGTGCCCCATTAGAAAACTGAAAAGTGAACTGCTCCCTAAATAGAAGCCATTTTAAGCCAACATGAGCAAAGCTACGAGTTCTGCTGCGAATTAGGAAGCTTTGCTGGCATTTGCTGCTGCTGCTGTTGCTGAAAATGTTGATCTGAAATCCTCTCCTGTGGTTGAAAGTAGATTGCCAGCTTCGTGTATGAGGTTATTTTAGTCCCAGATACAGGCTTGTCGCTGCGTTGCCAGGTTTTCTGTGGCCACCTCCTCTTGCTATAAAGCCAGGCTTTTGCCTAGGGTGGTGGGGAAGGTGTTTTTCATTTGTTCCAAGCTAACCTGCCTTGGCGCTGCTGTTAGCGCCTCTGCTTACTGAAGAGAATAGTTCTGTAGCACTTGAAAAAAGTGTTGCCTTCTCTGGAAGAAAGAGGCAGGACTTGAGCTTTGGAAGGAAGTGAATGGAATAGGTCAGGAGACTGTACCATTTCTGAACTCCCCTCTTCCTTTTATATTCATCTGTCAGATACAGTAGGCGTGCTCTGTGCCTGCCGAGCTCGTTCGATGCAAAGCAGGGGGAAAGCAATCTAAAACGGAGCTGCTAGGACGAAGCTTGCTCGTCCCTCATCCTGATCTTTCTTTCCATTCTCCTTGCTCTCTCTCTCTCTGGATGCTACAAGAACTTGGGCTCTTGTTGGAAGCTATTTAAAAACTAACATGGTTTAATCCTCTAACTGCATGTTGGGTAAATTGAAAGCCCGCACATGGTCATCCTCTTGCAAGCGAATAAGTAGCATCCGATGGACATTTTCTCTGCTTACAGCATAGTAATGAATGTCTGACAGGCGCGACCTTTCATAAGACAGCCTACATTATTGGCTTCCTGCCCAGATTATTGCTGCAACCCTATCTGTGATTGGTTATCTCTCTATCATGCCTTGCTTCAGAAGGGGAAAACGGCCCCTTTTTAATAAATCTGTGATGGCTGGCTGCAATATGCTATACTGTAAGTATTTTATTGGAAACGGAAAAAGAGTATCGTGCTGTAAAGTAGTAGACTGAAGGAGCACATGGCAACGTGATTATGCTGTGAGACATCAGTGAAATGCTGCTTGGTAAATTTTAACCTATCTGTTTTTTCTACAGGTTGGTACTAAGAAGTGCCTTTCCTGACGTCTCTGCTGCTTGGATTCGCTTCTAGAGCAGTCTCTGCTTTTGCCTTGCTTGCTGCCAGCTAGACTGCGACGACACCACATCCACCCTCACCTCTCGCCCAGCCACCCCTCCCCTCTAAGCATCAGGCATTGCCCTAGGCTGCTTTAGTTAATCTTACAGAAATAAAAGTTTGCTGGAAAAGTGAGCAGTCTTCTGCCAGGAAAAGAAAGGGGGGGAAAAAATCCGAGAGGAGAGGAAAAAAAAAGAAAGAAAGATCCAAACCGGTTTCTTGATTTGTTGCTTTAAACTGCTGCATCTGTCTGTGCCAAACTAATCATTACCAATTGCACCACACCAAAAATTAAGAACAAATAATTATTGCAGATTCAGCTGTGTGTGGAGACAAACTTTTCCTGAGAGCAGCTTGAAAAATTCTGTGTCCAAGGGTCTGCCACGTTTTTTTGCTGCTTGCATTTGGGGCTCCAAATCGGCATTCAGAATGGGTTACTGAGAGCACAAGGCTAGTTCGAAGGCACACTTTTAAATGCTCCTCTTACTTTTGATCCTAGCATTTCTCTAAGTTTAACCTCCCCCTTCCCATTTTGATTGACAGTTTCATGCTGTGACTTTCTAGAGGGAATATCTCTTCCTTGCTGTCGCAACAACACAATTTTACATCTTTTACCATTGGGCTCGGGAACTGGGGAAATATTTTGGAGGTGACATTTTTCATCATTTCCAGTCTTATCAGTTTGGCCTTTTTTAATTTGTTCATTTCATTGACAATTTTAACTACCTGTAAAATCTAAACATGGCTGTAAGTGTCACACCAATCCGGGACACAAAATGGCTAACACTGGAAGTATGTCGAGAGTTCCAAAGAGGGACTTGCTCACGACCAGATACGGAATGTAAATTTGCACATCCATCGAAAAGCTGCCAAGTTGAAAATGGACGCGTAATCGCCTGCTTTGATTCGTTGAAAGTGAGTAAATATTATCATTCTTTTTAAGATATAAGGCAAAAGCAATAACTAGAACATTGATATTAGCCAAATTGTTGAGTTCCATGTAATAATTTCATAAATTATTTCATAAATTCATAAAATCATAAAATCATCCAGATGTTTGATTTTATGAATGGGTATATGATGTAGCAATTTTGTTTTAAAGCTATAGGAAATTTGCAGAAAGATCAGTTTCTGTCTTCTTGAAAATGCCCTTATTGTAGAATTATGTTCTGTTTTTGTTGGAATTTTAAAAGTTGTTTATTTGCTAATCTAGAAAAGGAGTTGTGTTTAATCTGTGATAGTGCAAAACAAAAACAAACAACAAATAAACAAAGAGTCAGGTTGCATCTTAAATACTAATGAAGGTATGTGCTATTACAGGATGCACCTTGCCTTCTCAAAGAGTCATGTTAAAGTAGAACTATTTTGAAATCTCATGCTGCAGTAAGTTCATTAATCTTAAGGACAGCATGATTTCCTTCAAAAAGAAAAATGGAAAACTGGGCTCATATAGTACTTTGTGTGTACTGGATAAAAATAAAAAGTGAAAGCAATGTCTTTTAATAATTAGTTGTTCCTGAGTGTCATTATGTTTGGATTTCTGCTGTGTAAGAGAAACAGGGTTGAAGTTCAAGATTTGAGAATACTTCCTATCCTGAAATTGTGTAGGATTTGAACATGTTACTGATACTGTCAATGCAAGGATCACTTGTATAAAAGTTAGCTGACAAGATCGTGGATTTTGTATTATATATAGTTAAGGCACTATTCACTATGCCTTGCTTTTTCACTGGAAGAATAATGATTAACATGTCTAAAGATACTGTTTGCAAATATGTTTCCACCTTTATTGGTTTACATGATGGTATTTTCCATCCCTGTTTTTTGACCCCGGTATCCCAGAATTGTTTCATTCTGCTCTTGCAGACAGTGTTCGTTTATGAGAGAATAAACTGCATTGGCTAACTGAATTTGGTTGAGAGACAGGACAGCCCTGTGTGTAACAGAAAATGATGCGGTTAATAATAAATGAATGATTCATGTAGATCCTTTTCCACTGGTTGAATAATTTGCAAAGAACTGATACTTGTAATATTTGAACATGCACTTAGATAGACTGGAAGAGAAATATGTGCTTTTGCTTGTTTTCATTAAAGTGAAATAGTACTACTATTACAACCACATGTTTGGACTTGGAATTTTACTGCAATGGGGCAGATTTTCAACTGTGCCTCATGTATGACTGGATTCATTTATGTTGATGGACTGGACAGTAGACATTCCCAATTACACTGGGAGAAGCAAATTCTTTCATCTGTTTGCTTTAGCCAGAGCCTATAGTTGGATGTGCTATGCTACAGGATAATTTTAAGTGAGATATACACATCTATATTTTATATATATTGCCATTTTGGAATTACTCATACATAACAGATGATTTTATACTTCATACATTGTTGAGGCATATTATAATTTTTAAACAGCAGATTTATTGCCACAGTTTCTTCTTAAGTCAAATTCTGCAATAGAACTAAATGGGTCTGCCCTTCCAAAAATGGAAATATGATTTGTTTATTGCCAGCGACTCTAAGGACAATTGATACAGGGTTTTTTTTTCCCCAAATCACCTTCAGTAATGTAAAAACCTGCTATTTGTACCAGGTGAAAAACATTTGTAAATATAATATTTATTTTACAACTTATTTCCAGTTCAGCTGAGATTCTTCAATAACTTATAATAGTAATGCAGAATTATATATATGTATATACATATGTATATTTACAGAAACATGTATGTATGTATATAGGAGAAGAGAGGAAGATCCCCTATATCAGTAATGGCTAACCTTTTTGCCATCGTGTGCCAGGAGCATGGGGGGGGGAGCGTGGGAGGGGTGGTGGGCCCATTTCTCTCTCTACCCAGGCTCCAGAGCCTTTCTAGGAATCTGGGGAGGGTGAAAATGTCCTTCCCCACCCCCTGGAGGCCCTCCGGAGACAGAAAACGGCCCGTTTGCCAACTTCCGGTGGCATTTCCGGCCTCCGGAGGGCCTCTGGGGGAGGGTGTAGGGAAGGCTGCTTTTGCCCTCCCCAGACTCCTAGAAAGGCTCCGGAGCCTGGGGAGAGCAAAAAATGGGCCTTCCAGTCCCACCGTAAGTTGGCAAATGGGCCATTTCCGGACTCCAGGGAGGGAGGCCGTTTTCGTTCTCCCCAGGTTCCTAGAAAGGCTCTGGAGCCTGGGGAGAGGCTCTGGAGCCTGGGGAGAGAGAAAAACGGGCCTTCCCCACCACCCCGAGGCCCACCGGAGGCAGGAAACAGCCTGTTTCCCTTCTTCTGGTGGGCCCAGAAGGCCCAAAAATCAGCTGAGCTTGCGTGCCCACCGATATAGTGGCACATGTGCCATAGGTTCACCATCATGGTCCTATATCAATAAAAACTGTAAAATGTTTTAAAACTAATATAATTACAACAAATTGTCCTGTGGTCATAAAAAAACTGCTTGCTACCAGAAAATGGGGTGCTACTACTGAAAATGGGGTGCTACTACTGAAAAGAGCGCTTAAGATCTGAGTATTTGCTTCAGCTCAAAAATGCACAGACTACAGGGGAAGATATCAGAAACGGTTAATATTAAATAGATTTATGGAAGAGATGAGGAAAACAGGATCAGTAAGAAGGAATGATGGGCGTTTCTGTTCTACAAAATCGGGAGAATCATTGATGCTCAGCTCTATATTTTCAGAAGGCCAACAAATGTAGAATACTCAAAATCAACAATAACTTGGAAATATATTAATTATTAATGAGGCTTTGAAAAATTCGAGTGTTTTATTACCTGTCTTACTGCTCTGTAGTGTAATGATGTTAACATATTAAGTTGCTCTCATTCTCTAGTTAATTTAAAGGCAATCCCACGTATATCACCTTGTGAAAGTCAAACATGAAGATAATCAGAAAATATTTGTTATATTAGTTAGTCTGTTGGGTAGAAGGAAGTCTCTACTGAAAGAACAGAAATTCTATGGGATTTCCAAAGACCCAATTTAACAGCACTGTCAAACTTCCAAAATAAATCTTTCAGAAATCACCTACTTTGTATATGGAAAGGAATATACAAAATAATAAATAAGATAAATAAGTTTATAAATATTTAGTTAGGCTGAGTGAAGCTTTTTGGCTATTTTTTAAAAAGTTCAAAGAATCAGTCACCCTGAAAGGTTGCTGACAATCTTTCATAGCTTGCTTTATTTTCATTTTCCATAGTTGGTGGGACCCATTTGTAAAACATATATCTTCTGGATCTTTATAAACTTGACTGATGTAATAACTAATTGCAAATTGGCATACCAATTGGCTCTCATGCATTTAACTCACATTTGTAGGTATTAATGGTGGCACAAAATGCCAGATCAACTAAAATGAACTTTGAGTTCATTTGATTCTGTAATCCAGACCGTAACATTAAGCATGACTATGTTTGAGTGGAGCATGTTACATGACGCTGCAGATTTGCTTTGTTAAGTCTTCTGTTGCAAGCAGGCTTTAAAAGATAGGTATCTGTCTTTGGGGATTGTGGGACAACTGAAATTATGTGTTTTATGTCCTTATGCCAATCTTACCACTTGTATCTGACATTATGATGTCATGAGGCATTTTTTTTCTTCCAATTATCATGATTATGTCTGGATACCTATGCATTAAGACATCACTTTTCCTACTATAGCCCCTCTCCACCAATTATCATAGATGAGAGCACTTGTAGTCAAAAAATTGAGCTTTTTAAATGGATGTCTTCACTATAGTTTCCCCCCTTTTTTAATTGTTGTAAGATTTGGCTGTCTTAATGTGCCTGTGTACGTAATGAGTTTACTTATAGAAAATTCTAATAGAAAGAACTTCAGTTTTTGTTCATATTAGTGTGCCATTCCCACAAGCATTCAGATGTATAAGAAAACTGATCCCCAGTAATCAATGCTAAAGACATAATTCCAGGATGCAAAGGTTAGTAAAATTAAAAATTGATGAGAAGCATATAGTAATGTAGTGCTTTTATTCTTTTTATTGATTCGGTAGAGTTTTATCATTTTAAGTTTCCCTAAATAATTTTGTAAATAATTTTTCTATAATATTAGGTATATATTTTAAAAAATAAATAAATCTATGATGTGTATTAGCTGTTATGTTTCACAAACACGAGGATACATGGATGTAAAGATTAGTATTGTCCTCAAGAAACATGTTTTGAAATAATGTCCATCCCTTGGCTTGATTGCAAGACTCATCATTGCTAATTACAATGCAGATAGATGATAGATAGATAAATAGATAGATAGATATAACATAGATATAATCTTTAAATATTTTCAGTTTTAATATTTTTATTTAGTAACTTTCACTTTCTTGCTTAATCAGAGCATTAGATATAGAATATTCCTCTGTTTCCTCCCACATAACATGCAACAAGTACCAGAACTGTGTCTGTTTCAAAAATAATCTAAATAAGTATTTGAGTTCTTGCACAAATCTGACATATTTCTATTATTTAAAAAGTCAGCTGGTTTTCTGGTTTCACTTTGGCCTGAAAAAAGATATCACTGTTTTAAAGAACATATTCACTTGAGTACGTTTTTCCCCAGAAAGATACCTGAAAAATGGTTGGACTGCTATAATGAATAGCAGGGATGCTGTTTTTTTATGAGATTTAAAGTATATCTGAATAATTTTCAAAGCATGCACAGCCCTAAATATATATCTGCATCTCAATAGAAAAGCTTGCTAAAAAGAATACATAGTTAATTGTGTATGGATACACAGGGCATTGTAGATAACTTTTTTCCCAATTATATTACAAAATTAGAATTCATACTTCAATGGTTATTATGAAATAATCATAAGAATAATCATGGTTTTTTGGGGGGAGGGGTGAATGACATGGTGAGATCTAGCTAGCCCAGTTGAAGATTGGGTGTTTCCAGTCTTCAACTGGCTCCATTACTTCTCCAACCAAGATCCATTACTTCTTGTCATTGTTTGGCTCAATAATTGGAAGGTTCTGATGATAATAGTAATAATTAGTATTATAAGATGAAAGGTCAATTTTAGATGCTTTAGAACAGCTTCCCCCAAGAGCTGCCCCCAAAGAGTAGTTCCAGGTGGTTTTTCCATGGATCGGCAAGGGGTTTTGCCTGCTACCTGGATCTCATGTATGCACAGATGGGGTTTCACTCACCTGCATGGCCTGGTTCCTGGTGAGTCACGGACTGGTGATGATCCATTACCCAGTGGTTGGGGACCCCTGCTTTAGAATCCAGAAATGAAAATCTATGGAAATTCATATATTTTGCCAAAGTTGAATCTTTTTAATCAAGATATTAGTATAGTGATGCTCTCCAAGATGAGGATATTTGTAATAAGACATTCAAATGTTGCAATTTTTTAAATAATTCAATTTGAAGATGGATTATTTTATTTTATTTTTGTACATTAGAGTATAGCCGATTTCAGTCTAACGTGATAGAAGCCTTCCTGATTGTCTGCCTACTAGGCCTAAAAAAATATAGCTCAGGTACTTGTTGTTCCTAACCTGATATTATTTTAAGCATCTGTCAAATTAACTTTTAATGGTCAGGCTGGTTTCTAAAGGGTTACTATTTCGAATAGATGAATGGCTGTTGAATTAAATTACAAAATACTTAATGTTGTGGAAAATGTTGTGAGGAGGTTTCAAAGGTTGAAACAATTTGTACCTGAAATTTGGACAAACAATAATTAAGATATGACAGGATAGTAATCTAGTAAATTTGATGAAGGGGGTGATAAGAATGCAAATTTGTTTTTTTCTTATATCATCATTTAGGAGCAATTCAGTGGATTAAAGGAATAGGGACTTTGACTAAATTTAGGATATATACCTGACAGTGTTAGCTATCTGACTGTAAATTTCCTAATGCTGTCTCACTGGTTGTGATTTTCCTTCATTAGAGACTTTTAAGTGGAATCTGGATGGTCCCCTATCAGTGACACCAATGTAGATTTTGCATGAGGCTAGATTAGATTACATCCAGCTCTGTAATTACATGACCACTGTACTGAGTGTTCCAGGTAAATCAATTCCATTGGCAATGTCAGACAAATAATATCTTTCTCTCATGGATATTTACACTTTCGGTATAACTGATTGTACAAATGAAATTTTTAGTGAACTAGGGTCTTTGGTTTTTATTTTGGACATGTACATGTTTATAGAAGGAAGATGTTATTTGTGTAATATTTATGGAATATTTAACTTTAGAATAGAATAAATAGAATAACAGAATTGGAAGGGATTTTGGAGGTCTTCTAGTCCAACCCCCTGCTTATGCAAGAAACCCTATACTGTTTCAGACAAATGGTTATCCATTCTCTGCATTCTTTCTAGAGTCTCAACATCTTTTTTATATCATGGCAACCAAAATTGGAGTACTCCAAATGTGGCCTTACCAAGGCATTATAAAGTGGTATTAACACTTCACGTGATCTTGATTTTATCCCTCTGTTTATGCAGTCTAGAACTATGCTGGCTTTTTTGGCTGCTGCAGCTGACTCATATTTAAATGATTGTCCACAAGGACTCTTAAGATCCCTCTCACAGTTACTACTATTAGTAACTTAGACAGAGCCCTTTAGTACAGAATGCCTGAAGAGGGCTGTGGTTTTACCTGATTTAAGCATTGTTCCTGTCAAGACAATGACATGAATTCAGTTGTAATCTTAGGCTATCAATATCCTCTTGTTCCCAGTTGAGGAAATTGTTGATCTTTCTGTTTCCCCATATCCCTTATGGAAATCTAGATACAAGTCAGTATTAATAAACATTAGCAGAATACTGACTTTTACAATGAAAAGTGTCATATACAGGAAGATATAGAGGTACATAATTTATTCAGAGAAGGATATTATTTCTATGCTATTTTAGCAAACAAGTTTGAAAGGCTCCAGGAGATTCAAATGGAACAGATTTTGTACAGATGATGATATATCAAATCCTGATTGATAAGCACGCAGTCACAAACACACACAGGAATAACAAATAAAGTAAATAAGACCAGGAAGAAGAGATCAACATTTTTGCAAAGGTGTAAAGTCTCACAGGAGAGTGTCAACATTTCAAAATAGCTCTTAAAATAATTTCAAGATCTCTTAAAACCAAGCCAGTTTCAAAATTCTTATATGAAACCTCAAGTTTAGGACGTAGGATTACTAAAATGTCATGAGATATATGAGTGCGCTTGGTTTACCTACCGTATTTTTATGAGTATAAGACATACCTTTTTCCACCCTAAAAGGGGGTGAAAATTTGGGTGCATCTTATACACCGAATGTAGGCCCACCCATCCACTGGCCCCCACCCTTTGGCCTCTGCCTCATAGCAATTTACCTCCTTGCTGCAAGCAAGAAGAAGAAACAGCCCATTTCAGCTTCAGCACAGCCTAATTAGCACAAGTTGATTGTCCTTTGGATCGGTCTCCCAACTCTCAGCTGTTTCAGGTTGCAGGGATTGCCATTGCCTATTGCTGCGCGGGCCTCTGCAGCTTTCTGCAAGAGGTAAATTGCTGGGAGCAGATTTTTTTTTCTTGTGCTAATCAAGCTATGCTGAAAACAAAAATGAAAGTAAAGCTTGCTGTTTGCTGCAATGAGGCAAAATTGCTGGGAGGCAGAAGCAGTGGCAGATTTCTTTTTCTTGTTTTCCTCACCAAAAAAGGTAGGTGCGTCTTATAGTCCGGAGCCTTTTATACTCCGAAAAATACGGTAATAATATCACCTGAATTTGGTAAAAGTTACTATTTAATTACAAAAAATGTATAATAATCTGATAAATCAATCCTGGGTAGTTCACATAAATTCACACAATTAGGACAGGAAGGTTGTTGCCTGAGATAATCACACTATGCTACCTAAAGGCTAAGAACAGCACATTGCATTGGCCTTGGAAATGGATTGGCAGCCACTGCAGCTGTCTCAAAATAGGTGAAACATGAGAGATCCTGTCCAGCCAGGTGGTCATATTTAGCAGTAGCCCAGTTTTCTTACATATTTTTAAAGGCAGAAGAGCAATTTGTTGTAGCCTAATTGGAAAGTCATTAGCTAAAATGTAGGCTGGGCATCTAAGTTTATCAAACTCAAAATTTGATGCCAAATACATCTGTGTTGTTTACGATTAAGAATAATTGAGAATTCTTTAATTGATGTTAATGCAGACAGTCTATGTTTGACTATAAAATAAAACACTGATTTTATGTTCTTTTGTAAATATTTTTATGCTAAATGAAAACTATTTAGTACATTTTTCCCCCTGTAAATGCATCTGTCACTTAAAGGAAATTAGCCTCTCTGCTGAAACAAATCTGATTTTACTGAGTAATAATAATAAATTATATATTCCATATCACGAACAAAAAAGTTTAGTGATGAGTCATTTATTGAATTGTATTTATTGTGCTAACACTCTAGTAGGAAAATATATTAATATGTGAAATTAATGGAATGCATGACAACATAACAAATAACAAATTGTTCCTAAAATTTACCCTTTCATACTAGAAAGAACAGTGAAAAATATGACTTTTTGTTATGTGGATTTAAGTAAAAATAAGCAAATGAACTAACAAAAAATCCTGTCTTTTTGAAACAAAACTATGACAAGTTTATCATTAAAGAAACCTTTTGAAATCTCCGTAGGCTTACAAAAGTGAACAAACTTTAAAGCAAAATGTGCTTTTAACTCTTGCTTATAGGTTCATTTGAATTATGAGACATATATATTTCAATATCCTTTTGCTATTTTTAGAATATTTTACACTTTCTGAGCGGGACTCTCAAATGGCAGAACCATCAGCTGTGCTGATTTCAGAGCTTGGCAATGCTCATAGGTATCACTGCATTTAATAAAATGCATGTAATATTGAACTGCAAACTAAGGCATACAAAACTTTTGCTAGACCAATTCTTGAATACAGCTTATCTGTCTGGAACTTGCACTGCATATCGGACATTAATACAATCAAATGAGTCCAGAGATATTTCACGAGAAGAGTCACTACTCTTCTGTTCACAACAGAATACCTTATACCACTAGACTTGAAATTTTGGCCTTAGACAACTTAGAACTTCACTGTCTTCAGTCCTACCTAAGCGTAGTACATAAAATTATCAATGAATACTTCAGTTTCAACCAAAAAAATACACGAGCACACAATAAATACAAACTTATGCTAAACTGCTCCAAAATTGATTGCAGAAAATATGATGTCAGCAATAGAGTGGTCAATGCCTGGAATGCACTACCTGACTCTGTGGTTTCTTCCCCAACCCCCAAAACTTTAACCTTAGACTGTCTACTGTAGACCTCACCCCATTCCTAAGAGGCCTTTAAGGGGCGTGCACCAGCGTGCCTACCGTCCCTGTCCTAATGTTCCCTTTTATTCGTATCCATTTCATGTATTCATATTCATGTTTATCCTTACATCTGTTATCTAATACATGCTTGATGAAATAAATAAATAAAATAAATAAATAAAAATAATAAAATAAAATAAAATAAAATAATAAAATAGGGCAAACATAGGAATTTTTGTTCTGCAAGATAGATAGGTGTGCGTTTGTATGAGAGAGCATTGATCATGAGTTGACCAGCCAATGTTTTGAATGAAGAAGGTCCCAGATTCAGTTGAAAAACTATCACCTGAGATATTGCTCACTTTTGCTAGTTATAGAATAGGTGGACTAGTGAGAGGTGATACTTTATATTTTTAATTATGATGTCCTGATGTTATATTATCATTTGACCAAAGGATGCTTAATGACAATTTTATTGCATATACATACAAACAATAAGATGGGCAACCTAAGCAAGGTACTTGCACTGAAGTCTCTTGCTACCCAGCCATTAATTTTAATCTGGATCTAATTCTAATTGATACAATGCAGGGAATCTTATCTCTATGGAAGCTTCATAGCTGAATCACTCTCTTTAGAACTTTAGTTCTCTTATTTATGATATGGATGATAATGACAGTGATTTGGTTTACATCAGGGATCAATAATTTGTGATTGTACCCTGTTTCCCCAAAAATAAGACATCCCCTGATAATAAGCCCAATCGGGCTTTTGAGCGCATGCACTAAGAAAATTTAAACGCAGAGCTGGAAATGAGGTAAGACAGCAAGAGGAGCCCCATCTTGCTCAATGCGCCCCGAAATAATAAGACTGCCTTAAAAATAAGGCCAAGCGTTTATTTCGGGGTTAAAAAAAATATAAAACAGGGTCTTATTCTTGAGGGAAACAGTAGGTTGGTGGGTGATGTACACTCAGGTTTGGGAATATATCAAGGCTTTTCCAAAATTATCACCAAAACCATTTACTACTAAACTTACTAAACATATTTTCTGTGCCACCACAAAAGTGAGTAAATCTTAGTGGCTCACATAGAAAAAAACAATATAAAACAAGCCCCATCCAAGAATAAAAGCATAACTCCATTGCAAGAATAGAAAGAAAATAAAAAAAGATGACAATTTCAAATAAAACCAGGGCAAGTTCTCCAAAACAGATTGATCTTTAATAGCTGACAAAATTGTAGTAAAAAGGGAGTCAGACTGATCTTCATAGACAGACTGTTCCACAATACACAAATCAGATAATTACCAGCAAATTAATAGAAATCTATAGCAAGTTTGGGGCTTTAATAGGGTTAAGGTTGTTATGAATTCCTTGCAGGAAGGCTGACAAAATATTAGAAAGAAAAAAAATATGTGTCAGAGATTTTATTTTCTAAGAATCACATGCTAGTAAACAGTTAAAAGAGCAGCAACCATGTTCATCGTAGCTTGAATTATTCAGAAGCCAATGAATGTTAGTTATATTGACAGCTACATTCCATAAATCACAATATGCCCCAGTGAGCAGGCACTGATATCTCTGCCTGTTGCTGTTTATTGGCATATTGCAGATTCCTTTCCATCATGAATGCATTAAAAACAATGAAGATAACCTTGTGAAATGTAGTGGATCAGCTTCCTCCATCTTAAAGACAGTAGAGGCTTAAGCTCTATCCTTTCCCGTACTCACTCCATCTGCCATACTGCAACCGTGAAATGAGCCTATGCCTCTTAAATGTTCAGTGTTTATCTCATTAAGGAGAAACATTACAAAGGCCGAGTTTGTGTTAGCCAAATAGCTGTCAAGGTTTAGCATTGAATTCAAGTGTGAACTTTCCTTTTCCAAATTGACAAGTGAAGAGAGCCCTTGAACCTACTCAAAGTAAACATTTGCTTCCATATTATTCTTTAAGTACTTCTTGGACCAAAGCTACTTAAAAAATAGTTGGAGTAGTATACTAGACCTTCCATTTTAGAGGATTTTTATGTTTTTGTGTGACCAATTTTTTGCTTGCTTCTCTTTTTTTGTTTTTGTTTTTTTGCTAATTCCTGAAATTAAGAAAAACTGTGTTATAAAAACTAAAACCTGCAATCATGCTTTGCTGATTTGTATGAGATGTTTAAAAACAGTTTCCAATGTTTTTCAGTGTATTTGTTTTCTGATAAATCACATTTTCTGTGAAAACAGTTGGTGCATAATAGATGCTCCAGTGAACAGCCTAATCATTACTGTCTTTATTGATTTTAGTAGAACTGGTTTCCTAGCAAACATATATGAGGTTGTAAAGAAAGCTCTTGAATATAATTGAACCATAATCTTAATTTTAATTTGTTCTGATGAGTTAACTGGGTGGCAAGGAGGTCCATGTCTCTTCTCTATGTCTCTTTTTTTGTAATACAATAATAGGAAAAAGAAAGGAAACAACTATATATGCAGTTCATGCCTAGAGCTTAGACCAGTGTTTTCAAACTTAGCAACTTAAAAATGTTTGGGCTTCTTAGCCTGGTGGCTAAGGAATCCCAGGAACAGAAGTCAACTCATCATAAAAGTTGCCAAATTTGAAAAAAACTGGTCAAGACTGGGAATCCAAAGCATGAGGACATGTGCACTCCCCAGTCTCAATCCAAGTCTCCTCAGATTGCATTTCTTAGTTAATAGAAATAAACAGAAAGTATAGCTGAAACCTCTAAGAGACTTAATGTCATTTACAAAGCAATGTCTGTCTCTCCCACCCTGCAAAAAGAAAGAATGAGTAAGAATAATTAAAAACAAACAAACTAAAGAAGATCCAGGACAGTCAGTACTTATTTACTTAATCCCTTGCTAAAATAGTATAATTTTCAATCTATCATGGTATTAAACACAACTTTATAATTGTGTTGGGGCCTGTACCACTATTCTTGCTGACTGTTTACTAGGATTCTACAAAATGTTTGAAAGAGATGTTTCATACATATATATGAAAGAAGTGCTTCTGTTAAGATTGGTAAAGCAGCCGTATCTCTTGCAGGACATAGTAGCTGGTTTGAATGGCAGTCCAAGCTGTCTCACATACTTGTGACTGTGCAATCCCTTCACTTCACTGTCATAGTGAATGTCCTGTGTATGTGTACATAGGCACAGAGAACCACAAACAAAAGTGCTATGGAATAACAATTTATTAAATTGTCATTCTTTGAGACTGCTGACAAATCTACCTGACTCAAGCTTCACAGGAATTTGTTTTATTAACTTTTTTTTAAGTGATAAAGCTTTTAAAATTGGAGAAATGGGAGCATGATTAGCAAATCTGGAGGAAAGAGGTAAGACTTGCCAAATTAGAAGCACATCTTGTTTACAAGCAGTAAATATCCCAGTATACTGTGTGGTGGTAGCACTTATTTATACTGATATGAGAATTCCAAAGAGTGCCAAACAGCAAAGTTGATATCTGTAACTTAATCCCAGAGAAATAGTCCTATTTTTAATTTGTCCTGAATTTCAAATACACAACACTTAAGCCAAATCAGTTAGTCATATAGGTGGACAACAGCCAAATATGCAGCACATTTTTCCCTACACTAAATAAACCAGCAAAAAGTTTCCTTTAGTGAGAATAATTGAAGTCTGGAAAGGACTGATTGTTGAAGCTCTGCCTGGAAATTATTTTATCAGAGCATCCTCAGGCCATGTGCGTGGGGCAGAACAGCTCTGCCCTGATGCAGTCTGTCTGCCAGATTTCTTGTTGGTCTGCATATAGAGAGATTTCCACAGGATGTGAAATGCTCTGCCACCAGAATTCTGGATTGCTATGTGCACAGATGCATGGTATATTTTGTGTCTGATGTTCCAAGTTAGAGATGGAATGTAATGTCCTCAAGATAATGAATTAAGATTAAGTAGTTGTCTAAATAGGGCATCTGACCAAAGGAATGCTTGATGATAACATATGTTTGATGTTTCCAAAGGTAGTGAAAACTTGGCTGTTCTCCCACACTTTCGGACAGGGTAATAGGGTGAGCTTTTGTAAGCTTTATTTTTATTGTTTTATATGATGTTTCTAGTCATGTATCTCCTGCTTTTTCTTTTTCTTTTTTTACTGTTCTGACTTTTTTTTTAATTAGAAAGGCATCTAGATTAATTTGGACTGGGCATTCAGTAAACCTGTGTAATAAATAAAATAAATACACTTAATACCAAGAATCATTTTAGATTCTCAAATTGTTTGCAATTTGAATTTTACTTTCGGATATATCCTATTCATCATGTTATAAATCCTAGAATAAAAATAATTACCTAGTTCAAGTAATACTACATCTTGTCCAAGTTCAAATAATGCACTCAACCTAAATATTGAAATAATTGGTTTTCTGGTTACACAATTTTTTGACTAAATAGGCATGGTTTACACTACTAGCAAAGCCAAAATACAATACAAAACAAAACAACACTTGCAAAATTAAAGTTTGGTGGACGCTGCTGTAAAACCTTTAGTTACTTGACTGTGTGTATTATTCAAACCTTAGAATAGAATAGAATAGAAAGAATAGAATAGAATAGAATAGAATAGAATAGAATAGAATAGAATAGAATAGAATAGAATAGAATAGAATAATTTTATTTCTATACCGCCCTTCTCCCGAAGGACTCAGGGCGGTGTACAGCCTATTAAAAACACAAGACAACATCAGTTAAAATAGTTTAAAATTATTAAATGAATTCGGCTCAATTTAAAACCCCAGGAATTTAAAACCCAATTTAAGATTGTTATGTTGATAGCCCAGCCTGGCGGAACAACAGGGTCTTGAGTGCACAACGAAATACCCGGAGGTCGGAGGTCTTACGCATTTCCAGGGGCAGTTCATTCCACAGGGCTGGGGCTCCCACAGAGAAGGCCCTCCCCCTGGGTTTCGCCAGCCGACATAACTTGGCCGATGGCACCCTGAGGAGACCCTCTCTGTGGGAGCGAACTGGCCGGTGGGAGGCTATTGGTGGCAGAAGTCGGTCTCGAAGGTACCGGGTCCCATGCCATGGAGGGCTTTAAAGGTGGTGACCAACATCTTGAATCGCACCTGGAAGACCACTGGGAGCCAGTGCAGCTCGTGCAGGAGGGGTGTCACGTGGGCACAACAGAGTACAGAGTACATTAAAAGCATTTTGAAGCATATACTCTGATTTCAGTATATTCTTTCAATCTATGATCTTGCTTTAGGGTATGGGTGAAATGGTGTCAGTGCTTTTCTTCTAAATTGAAGAATTACTTTTCTGAATATGTTCCCAAAGCTATTGTTTGCAATGTTTTCTCTGTTGTAACCTGATCTAGGTCAGCCCACATTACTAATTTAATATAATAATTGGACTCTGTTTACCATTTATCTTGTGGAATTGATTTGTTAAAAGCATGAAATATCTTGATAGTAGATAAGATATAAATCATAGATAGGTTTGTTGTTTACCCACATTCATAATTTGTAAAGTGTACTGTGATATTAAGGACAGTCTCATTGAAATCTGGGTCTTTTCAGGAATTTAGTCACATGCTGAAGAAATTCTTTAGCACAGAGCTAAAGCTAGGACTGGCTCTGCCTTAAGATTTTATTTCATTTCATTGGCAAAACATTATGCTTTTATTTAAATGCCTGTTTTTGTCCAAGTTTAACTTAGTATAAGAGATAAAAGTACATTTTTCAGTTTCTTACTTTTAATGAAATTTGTGTTCTACTTTGCAATAAAATAAAAAACAACATATTTTTGAATTTTTAAAGACACTTGAAATAACAAACTGTCTACATGAATAATTCATATTATGGCCTGGCCTGGCCTAACTCTCCTCTTTTGAATTTTTTAATTCGTTTGATTTTATAAATTCGGTGTTTTAATCTGTGTTTCGGCCAAAATATTTAATAATTTTAAGGGACTTTTAATATTTGTATTATCTGTATTTTATCTTGGCTGTTTACTGCCCTGAGTCCTCCGGGAGTAGGGCAGTATAGAAATTTGATTAATAAATAATAAATAAATAAATAAATATATTTTTGTTTTCTTTGAGGAGTTAGGATTTATTTGAATTCCACAAAAGTTTCTAAAATATTTATGTAGTCAGATATACTATTTCTTATTTTTTATTTCTCTGATTAAATCATTATTAGAAAAAAATACTTGCTTTCAATAAGTTTTGATATTTACTAGCTGCTACTGCAATTTCTCCCTTCACTCGGCCAAAAGATTGTTGACCTATTCATGTATAGGCAGGTCATCCTATTTTTAGAAATGATATTCCTGAGTGTCCTCATGGCTTTCCACTCCCCTAGTGTGAATCTGATTTGGAGGTCCTTTTGGACAGCATTGCTTACCATGCCATCTCATTCCTGACCTGGCTTGTTCTATGCTGGAATTAAGACTGCTGTTATTATAACACTGTTGAATTTTGAAGTAGAAACTTAAGCATTTCTAATCACGAGAATGCATTGCAGAAGAAACATGCCTATTTTTATTTTTCTGTTTGTTGGAATCATACATTTATACTTCTGCTTAAGTTTTTATAATTAAGAAATTGCTATTTGGAGTTTAAAAGTGCAGCTTTTCTCTTAATAGATGCATAATTCAAATACATTCTGTAAAAGGCATACAGGGCTTATGTAGGCTGAGGAAGTTATGTTGAGTTGAGTGTTAAAATTTCCCAGAGCAAGAATGCTGATTATGTCAACAATCAACTCTAATTCATGACCCAGATGCCCAAAGCAAGGTATCTGTTATGTCTTGGAAAAGGAGAGAAAAAGAAATTCTGAAATTCTGAAATTAAGCTTCAGTAGATATAAGAGGGAACTACCCTTCTAACTGACAGAGGTCCATCAACTGCTTAACCTGGCTTTATTCTAATATATCATAAGGATTTTTAACAAGCAGTGCCTGGTTGAATGTCTTCAGTTCAACTAACTTTTGTTGAGCTGGAAAGCCTGATAGATACAATAATGTATAGAACTTTTGCTCAACAATAAAAGTTGGGATTCCTGGTCTGTTTCCAATATCCTTGCATTGAGCTATCCATTTACTCACTTGCAAAATTTGAAGTGTTCATCTTTTTACCAAGTATTATCCATACATATGTGACTATTTATATAACTATAGAACTAGAAATATTTGTAATAAGGGAAATGATGCTTAAGTATCTGCATTAGGATACAACAATATTGACTTCCTTCTCAGAATCCTACCATAACTTTGGAGATTGATGAGTTATTTATCTTTTTATCTGAATATAGAACCCTTGCATTAAAAAGCACTAGAATAGTTCCAAAGCAAGAAGTTACTATTATTACTATTTCACTTTTTTAAATTAAATGAAATAGAGCTGTCATAATTAAAATTATATAAAAAATTCAAGAGTTTTAGAGACTTTGGGATATATGATACAATAAAACAAATGGCTTTCTCTTTTAAGACCACTTCATTTTTTCTAATGAAACTTTAAGGGCATGATGAAAACAGCAGCAACAGTAACAAATCCTCCTTCCTCCTCCTCCCACAATTGGGCCTGTGATCATAATTTATAGAAGCTTAATGTTTTCAAAAATGTGATTATTAGGTTTCATTAAAGTCGTACCAAAGTGATAACCCTTTGCTGCAGTTAGGTCATTAGGATTTTTGTGGCCCAGGTAAAGGTAAAGGTTCCCCTCGCACATATAGGATGTGCTAGTCGTTCCCAACTCTAGGGAGCAGTGCTTATCTCCGTTTCAAAGCCGAAGAGCCAGTGCTGTCTCTGTGGTCATGTGACCGGCATGACTAAATGCCAAAGGTGCACGGAACGCTGTTACCTTCCCACCAAAGGTGGTCCCTATTTTTCTACTGGCATTTATGTGCTTCTGAACTGCTAGGTTGGCAGAAGCTGGGACAAGTAATGGGAGCTCATCCCGTTATGCGGCACTAGGGATTTGAATTGCTGAATTGCCAACAGTTTCGATCGACAAGCTCAGCATCTTAGCCACTGAGTCACCATGGCCCAGGTACATGGATTTAATCAGTGTACTCCAATAGGCTTGTGCAAAGCAGGTTTTGCTTCCCTTTTTTTCTGCCTAGTAAAACAAAGATATAAATAACAGGACAGCCAAGGTCAGTTGTCGTAGCAATGCAAATAACACCGCAGCTTTAACAATTCAAAAAGAGGTGTTTTATATATATGATCAAGTATTGTGAGCACACCTTTCAAAAGCTTATATAGACAAAGTTTCCAATTTAAGGCCATATCCAGTATTACTATTATTAATTTATCACCAAATGAGAAAAGACACAGTTGGGCTTGGTAGAATGTAAATGGTTTTTAAGTCACTTGTTTGTGAGATGGGTGGGTTATAAACGTGGCAAGTAAATAAATAAAATTTTAACTTTAAAAGAAACAAGAACATTTAAATAGTTATTTTGCTTGATTTTCCGGATTAGCACAGAGCTGTCATAAACATTCTACAAAGCAAATCCCATTAAGATCAATAGTGCTTACTCCCAAGAAGTTGTTAGAAGATGAAAACCTCTCCTACTATTAATTTCTGAAGCCAAATTGCTTGTTGTATATTCAGATTAATTCCTTTAAAAGCTGAATGGGCACAAATTGAGAACCAGTTTATCTTTATTTGCAATCTGTTATCTGCTCACCAAGTAGAAAACTGATTAGTTTATGGTTGCATTCAGTCCAGTGAGAGATTCTCATTTATACTATGACTAAATTACAATCCTTTAGTTTCTTGTTAGAGCTGGCAGCTCTGTTAAATTTCAAGCCACCTGAGAAAATAGGGTTAAAATGAGAATTATTATAACTAAATTAATCATATAGATTGAATGAGCTTCATCAGTATTCTAACAATTTTATCTAACACTCCATTTAACCACATTGAAATAAAGGCATTAAAAATTAGAAAGGTTGTCAAAAATCAACAAGAGAAAAAGAATGGATTTTTCTATTCTTAAAGATTGTATTCTTTTATACAGTGAATATTCTAGGATTCTACGAGACATTCATTCTTTAGTTCTTGACTGACTTGTTATAAAATGTGTAGGTTAGATTAATGTTGAGGTTTATACTACACAGTTTGGGTGCAAATTAGGATTCTTGTCACTTCCACATGCAGTGGAAGAAACACTCCCATTACAAGAGGTGTGTGTAAGTGTGGGTCTCAAATGTTCTCTCATATTCTAGTCTTAAAGTGGTTTGGAAAGTCCATGGCTTTTCTTAAAATAAAACCATAATAAAAGTTATGAAAAAACTAAAATGCTCTGCTCTCTGGGCATATAGAAAACCACTGTTTTGAAACTTTTAAATGAGGCAATACAACAAGCAACATTGAGTCTAGTGTTTTATCTAGGCATAAGATTGCTTCTGACATGCTTATATGCCCCAATATAGAGGTATCGTTATAAGTTTCTTTTTTATGATTTTTTGTTTGATTTATAATAAGGGCAGATTTGAGTGTAAGTGTATACTTTTTAGGCTACTGCATTAGGACTGAAGAAATAGGGTTAAAAAGAATAAAGATCACATCCATGCAACCAACAGCATATTCTGTTGTTTCAGTCCTTATGCAAATCAGATTTTATGGAGAAAGAGTTGGTGAGGGAAGGAAATCCGCAGAGGGTATGATTCCCCCCCCCTTCTAATCTTATAGGTTCAGAAAAGTACCAAGTATGTTATTTCAAATCATTCTAATGAGGTTTGGCAGAACACAACACATATGGACATAAAAAGTGTCATTAATGTTATTCCATCTCAAGATCAATTCTGCAGTGAGGGATAGTCCTGATAAGTGTCCAATTATACATAAATTTCAACTAACTCTCCCTACACATTGGTGTTCTGAAATTGTGGTACACAGGCATGCAATGGGAAAATAAATCATGAGTTCACAGTTATTCTCCTTTTATTTGCTTAATAGCTGAAAGTGAACGCACTATACCAGCTTGGACTGATTACTGTTGACTTTTATATTCTAGAGTGAGCAGAGTACACATTTTTTTAGGACTATGACTCTAAGATAGACAACAACATTTATTTATTTTTATATGTACCAAGACTACTTATAAAGGTAATCAGATGAGGAAAACTTAACTCTGTTTTCTTCTGGAATGTACCTTGCTGTGTTTCTGACATTTCCTCTTTTCCCAGCATGGCTTCAGATTTTTGTATTGTGAACCTAATTAAAATTTCATTTTAAATATGAATGGGGTGAGCATACAAATAATTCAGCATAGCTGAATATATCATATTCAGTTTGACAATTGTTACAAATATATAAAAAAAAAAACTCCAGGAGTCTGCTACCACTTTTCCAACTCACACATTTTAATAAAAAGGAGGCCGCAACCCTTCCCCTGAAGTGAAAGACAACAATTTTCCAACATACGTGTTTCAGCAATAGTAATACCACTTAGACTTACAGTATATACTGCTTCATTGTGCTTTACAGCCCTCTCTAAGCGGTTTACAGAGTCAGCATATTTTCCCCAACAATCTGGGTCCTCATTTTACCTACTTCGGAAGGATGAAAGGCTGAGTCAACCTTGAGCCGGTGAGATTTGAACTGAATGGCAGTTTTCAAATTAGTTTACTAATGGTTCTAAATAAGAAGCATGTACTGTGAAATTATGCCACATATTATCTGAAAAATGAGTGCAGGAAATTATTGAAGCAAATTAAAAATTAATCTAACATATAAAGTAAATAAAATGTGCTGTCAACTTACTCAGAGCACATGTGAACATGTTTTGCCATTTTGTTATTTTAAGCGTAGCATTGTTAAAGAAATGCCCTTTTTAAAATTTCCCATAAGAAGCATATTTCCGGACTAGGGAATAGAAAACTCCCTGCTATCAAATAGCTGTGATTTTTAAATAAAGATGGATTTGAGGAAATGTGAACTGTATAAAGTTGCGTTTCCCCTATTAGGTTCAGTTCAGTGGTGGGTTGCTCCCGGTTCTGTCCGGTTCTTGAGAACCGGTAGTAAAAGCGGCGGGAGGCTTCGCCTACCCGGCTGGATTTCATAAGGTGTGATCTGAGCATGCACATGCGCACGGGCTCCTGTTGCAAACCAGTAGTAAAGATAAGTAGAACCCACCCCTGGTTCAGTTATATGCTTTTTAATATATAGGAAAAGTGGGTTCTTAACCATGTCACCAAACTGGCTGTCTTTCTCCTATTTAGTGATTTGTTTTAAACATCATATTATGATTTAAGTTCATAAGCCAAATATTTGTTTCCTTCAAAATCAAGTTTGACTGGTGAATAAAATTAGTTGCAGCGTCATTGAAGCTACACAGTATGGATTTTAGTATGTTAAAAATAAACATAATGTCCCAGTTAATACAATTTAACTGCTTCTATAGCTACAAATGTAGCTTGATAAATAAGATCTGCAGAAATATAATATATTGCTACCTTAATTGTTTAAAATGTTGGACAAAATATATATTTAAAAAATCACTGAAATGTTGTTGCAAATGTTGGTTATTTGTCCTTTTCATGTTGCTTAAAGTTGAAATAAAAACTTGGCTGGAGACATTAGACTTGTCAATATGCATGCCTGGGAATACTGTGATTGATTTTAAAGCAATGCAGCACCAGACATCTGCATTAGCTTTTCCAAAAAAAGTGTATTTTAACTGAAAATCAGTGTGATGACTTTACTGATACAGTGTGTTTGCTTATTTGGGATATACTCATCCAACATTTGATAGCTATCACATTAAGGTTAGTTCTGCATGAAAATAAGATTAGAGGATCATAGCAAGGGATTACTGGGATTTTCCCCATTGCCTGCATCTACTGTGTTGTAAGGTGCCCTGCTGTGTTTATTTAAAGACAGATCTAGACTCAAAAGCACCTAATCAAACTTTTCTAAAATCTGTAATGTGTGTCCTCTGTTTAAATCAGGGCCCTATGCTATGCTGGCTGGAGAATTCTGGAAGTTGAAGTCCACAAGTCTTAAAGCTACCAAGTTTGAAGACCTCTGCCTTAGATTCTTGTTAAAGCAAATCCTTTAGGGCCGTGATGGTGAACCTATGGCACGCATGCCAGAGGTGGCACACAGCGCCCTCTCTGTGGGCACATGAGCCATTGCCCGAGCTCAGGTCTGCCGCGCATGCGCAAGCGCCTCCCACCA
This sequence comes from Pantherophis guttatus, assembly GCF_059756535.1. Classification (NCBI taxonomy): domain Eukaryota; kingdom Metazoa; phylum Chordata; class Lepidosauria; order Squamata; family Colubridae; genus Pantherophis; species Pantherophis guttatus. The sequence continues at coordinate 27,156,506 of NC_142068.1, read as the reverse complement.
GCCAGCTGGTTTTCAGGTCTGCTGTGCATGCCTGTGGGACAGGGCTCATGCAGGGGGCCACGTGCGCATGAACGGGGACTGTGCACGCATTGCATTTGGGGGGTTTGGCCATGCGCACATGCATTTGCATACACACTTTGGGCACTCATTCTGGAAAAGGTTAGCCATCACTGCTTTAGGGAATCTCCTTGTTAGACTCATTTGAAGACAATTTAGGATTTATCAAAGTATGGCTTTTCAGTTCTGACGATATCTATTCTTGGCCTTGATAAAACTTGAACTGAAATAAAACAGAGGATTTGGGACCAAGACCTCCAAACTGACAGAGCTGGGTTTGTTTGCTTTTTTTTATCTTCATTATAGTCTAATCACCTCTTCCGTACATATTATTTTACATTTAACATGTCCACACAGGATATTTTTCTCCTTGGTGCAAATTGATATGTTTATCCTTCTGATGAAACAGATACACCAGTCTCCTTTTGAACATAATGCTTCGGTATACTCAGATACAGAGGTTGAAGCCAAATCCCATATATTATCAAAATGCTCACTTTATATACAATTGTGAATACACCTTATATATCTACTGTTAGAAAGCTTGTTTCATTTTATAATTATGAGATGATCCTTCTTCATTGTGACCAATTTTTAGGTTGGTCTAAGAAGGTTCCAAATTTTTTATCAGGGGAATACTTATAGAAGTTGTCTGAAGCAGTCTTCAAATTTTGAATGGTTTGAGCCCTCTTGTGTGTGAGTCCCTCTGTATTTATGTTTATATATGTTTGTGTTTTGTCTGCTTATTGAATACATTTTTAATGATTTATCTTGGACTGTAAATAAATAAATTAACCATATGTTGTGCCTGAGCCTATGGGAAATTTGTTACTTATGGTCTATGGAAGCAGAGTGACTAACTACAAGTCATTGTTGCTTAACGACTGCCTTGCTTATAAGTGCTGAAAAGGTAACTTTACATCTGGTCCTCACATTTATAACCATTGCAAGGTATCTCATGTAATCAGGATTTGGAACCTTCACAACAAGTTGGCATTTATGACCATTGCAATGTTCCACAGTCATTTAATCACAATTTGTGCACGTCACAGCCAGCTTCTGATAGTCAATGGAGAAGTGGCAGTAAAGTGAATAGTTGGGAATGACATGATGTCCCACTTAACGACTGTGTCACTGGAGTTGCCAGTTCTAATGTCTACCTATATGCTGCTGAGTGAGCTTTCTCGTTCAGTTGAATCTGTAGTAAATAAATGAAGCAGTCAGGAGCAGAGTAGTCAAATGCTGCAAAACCTATTTTTCTTTTTGGCTTTTAAGTACTGTATTTTCCGGTGTATAAGACAACTGGGCATATAAGACGACCCCCGACTTTTCCTGTTAAAATATAGGGTTGGGCTATACTCGCCGTATAAGACTACCCTTCTTCCAATGCACACCAAATAAAAATTAAAAAACATCAACTAGCTCACCCACAATGTAAAAGCAGCTGTGCTAGACCCAAAATGGCCCCTGCAACAGGCAGGAACCTCACACAGTCACAAAAAGCCCAAAAAAACAACTTTCACACTTTACACACACACAACACAACACAACTGGCTCACCCACAATGTAAAAGCAGCTGTGCTAGGTCCAAAATGGCCCCTGCAACAAGCAGGAACCTCACACAGCCACAAAAAGCCCCCAAAAACAACTTTCACACTTTACACACACAAAATTCCACATACAGCTATGAGATTTTGTGTGTTTGTGTAGTTAGAGTGAAACACTACAGAAACACACTAAATCTCAGAAAGCTGCACAAATATTATTTTATTTTATTTTATTTTATTTTATTTTATTTTATTTTATTTTATTTTATTTTATTTTTATATGAAAACTAAATTTAAAACTTCCTAAACTTTAAATGGCTAGGTCTAAAAAAGAACAACTAAAAAAAACCCCAATTAACTATTTTTTTTTAAAGCTCCCAAAGGGGAAAAAAACTTACCCAATAGAACAGGGGTCTCCAATCTTGGCAACTTTAAGACTTGTAGACTTCAACTCCCAGAATTCCTCAGCCAACTTTGCTTTGCTGGCTGAGGAATTCTGGGAGTTGAAGTCCACAACTCCCTGCCTGCTTGATTGCAGACAGGGAGTGGCTTGCTGATGGAATGCATTCAGGCAAGCGAAGCAAGGCAAGCGTTGCGACTAGTAGCTAAGGTAAGCAAGCTGGAGGGGGAAAACTTTTTTTCTTTTACATGGCTCTGGCGATCCCAGCTGCGTTGCCTGATTAGCAGGCAACTCAGCTGGGATCATCAGAGCTTGGATCGCCAGAGCCATGTAAAAGAAAAAAAGTTTTTTTCCTTTTACATGGCTCTGGCGATCCCAGCTGCGTTGCCTGATTAGCAGGCAACTCAGTTGGGATCGTCGGAGCTTGGATCACCAGAGCCATTTAAGGCTCGTCAGAGCCTTTCGGGCTGGTCTGCCTGGTTAGAAGAGAACGACACCCGGCGTATAAGACGTCCCCCGACTTTTGAGAAGATTTTCATGTGTTAAAAAGTCGTCTTATATGCCGGAATATACAGTATATTCCCCCCTCCCCTCCATAGCAGGCTTGTTCTAATTGGAATAAGTTATTGCAGTATGGTTTAGGGGAAGAGGAGAAGATAATTTGAATATGTCATTAATCCCATCTGATTTCACATCCTATTAGGGTGAAAGATTTGGATCTGATCTGTTCATTCATTCAAAATATCTATAGAGCCCTCACATCCTGGACATAAACTATTTCAATTCCTCTCCTCAGGACACCTCTACAAGGCAATGCATGTCAAAACAACTAGACACTAAAACAGTTTTTCCCCTCATGCCATCATTCTGCTGAACACCTAATTCCCACAGTACTGTTTTATGTAGTATGGATGTATTACTATTATCCTTCTCATCTGTTCCACTACCGTCTCTTATAGGCATCATTATTATGATTATTACTTTATTATTATTATTCCTTTGTTATTTTGCATGTACACTGAGAACTTATGCATCAGAGACAAATTCCTAAGTGTGTCGAATCACACTTGGCCAAATAAACCTGTTCTGTCCTTCTCCCTACCCCTACCCCTACCCCTATCCCTATCCATATCCCCACCCAACTCAACCAAGTGACTCTGTGCGGCTTACAGCTCCAAAATTATAAAACAATTAAAGCAATTAAAAACATTAACACAACAAGAACACTTAAAAACAGGTAAGTACAAACAACAGTCATGATAACTGATTGACTAATTATAAAGCCAAGTAATGGAGCCCTTAACATATTCTGAGCCCCAGGCCTGAGTAGATAGGTGTTGCTTTCCCAATGCTTGAATTATTTTCCCCCCTCCCTTTTTTTCATATTGGGAAATTATATAGCATTCAGGTTTCCTATACATTTACTTCAACTACATGGGGATTTTTTTGTGTGTGTGTGCAAAAGAGTATCTTTTGTGATTCCAGTTGACTGACAGAATTGGTAATCTGCATGCTTCTACTTTTATAGAGCAATATAAATGAGCAGCCTTTTAGGGTTGCTGTAATTCTAATCTGCCCACAGGGTCCCAAAGGACAAGATAAGAGTAGGGAAGTCCCAGACATAAGAAGGCAGTATGATTTAACCGGTTTCCCAAGTGCAAAATAAACAACATGAAACAATCATGACAGCTGCATTTCTGTAAGATTGGAAGGGCGGCTTAGGAGCCAATCAATACCTCTAGGATTATGAAACAGTTGACAGATATGCCTATTAAGGAGGAATAGGGCCTCATTCCTGTCATATCCTCAATCTGTTCCTCCTAGTATGTATTATCTCAATCATGTCCAACTAACTAGCTGTTATTGATGACATGTTATATATATCTGACAATGGCTAGGGTGTGTGCTCAGAAAATTACCAGATTAAAAATCAATAGTATTGATATCTTTACTTTTTGTTCATTTATACATGTGATGATTTTTTTTAAAATCAAGCATTATATTTACATTTTAGATTTAATCTTCTTCTCAACATTTCAAATACAGCTTCTTTGAAAACTTCTGCTTAAATGAATATAGGCTGCATCTACCAAGATAGACTGCTACACTGTTGGAAAGCTCTTACCTTTATGAAGTGGTTCTTAATATGTAATTTGAATCTTCTAGTTGTAGATTTGTATATTTAGGGAGGTATATGTTTCATCTTAATATATTACGTACCCAATTCTCTAAAATTCACTGGATGTTTTTTTCCCCAAACGTTTTGCTTCCTGAAAAACTTTTGATGATTATGATACACCAAACAGAACACAAATATAATTTCAGAATGACTTAATAATATGAAATTTACTTTTAATGACTGCAGTGTACCTAATTGTATAATGTTTCTGTCATATTGCTGCTGTCTTCACTTGTACTCAGTGTCCAATGCATCTAGCTGCAGTGTCCAACAATATTCAGCCAGCATTGATTGATTCCAGTTTCCCTGATACTGTTTTTTTCATTGTAGTGATGTCCTGGTGAAACCTTTCACAATGTTCATCAACATGTTCACCATGTTTTTGGAAAAAAAATCCAAGTGTGACTGCAGCAAATATATCTTCAGTGACAGGTTGCACTTCCTGGTCTTTTATGCTGTAAGAAGTTTGTCAACCAGCTGAATGTAGTTTGTTGCTCTGTAATTTTCGAACAAATTCCCAACAAAATCCTTGAATGCTTTCCAGGCCATTTTCTATAGCTCTACTAATAGATCTTCAAATCTTTTATCACTGATGGTCTGTGAACCATCTGATCTATGGACCAACAAAATGCCTTTCTCAATCTTGGCATCAATTATTCCTAGAAACTTATGTCTCAAACAATGAGAACCTTCATCTTCCTTGTTCATTGCTTTCATAAAAATTTTCATCAAAAAATCTGAATTTTTATGTGAAGTGGAGGTAAAAATATATTTGTCGGATCAGCTAGTCCATGTTTTTTTTGCTAGAACCAAATTCTTTTGGAGTGACCATTTCTTTTAATACAATGCAACTCTCTTGCAAAGCTGTGCCATTTGCATATGTAACAACAGTACTTGTATATTCAAGCTACATTCCAAGTAGCAGACCACTACTTTTAGATCTCCACAGATATTCCAGTTGTACTTGGTATACAGGATGTGCTTCTACAGCAGTTCCATGTTTTCTTATGTTTCTTTCATTTTATTTTATTGTCACAGGTGCAGAGTAGTTAATTCTTACTTATGTATGTATGCTATGTAGTTTTGTCAGCTTTATAATGGAGAAAGGAAACTAAAAGTTGAAAATAATAACTTGAGTCCATTAGATAAGTTTACATAATTCATCTGTTTGTAGAAGTCATAAAATCATGTTGTTGAAAGGGGCACTGAACAAACTGGAGTTAGTTTTTGCTCATTTCAGTAATCCAAATAAAAGCATCTCAGACACTTGAAAGCTCTTGAATAGGAGTGTCCACAACTTCTCTGCTTAATTGTTTCTATTGTTCTTATAAAAAGTTCTTATAGATAGGAGGAGTTTTGTAACATTCACTCCAGAGGTGGGTTTCAGCAGGTTCTGACCAGTTCTGAAGAACCGGTAGCGGAAATTTTGAGTAGTTCGGAGAACCGGTAAATACCACCTCTGTCTGGCCCCGCCCCCATCTATTCTCTGCCTCCTGAGTCCCAGCTGATTGGGAGGAAATGGGGATTTTGCAGTACCCTTCCCCTGCCATGCCCACCAAGCCACGCCCACCAAGCCACGCCCACCAAGCCATGCCACGCCCACCAAGCCACACCCAAAAAACCGGTAGTAAAAATTTTTGAAACCCACTATTGATTCACTCATAATCTACCATTGTGGAATTCAAATCCTCTGTTTTGTGTCTTATATTTTGGAACATGAGAGAACCTGTCTTGATCTTTTATGTGACATCCTTTCAAAAGTATACTATTATCTTTTCTCAGAGCTAAACATACCTTGTTCCTTCAGTCACCCTTCATGGTATTTAGGTTCTGCTTCCCTGATCATTTTTATTACCTTTGTAAAACTTGTATCTATCTATATCTTTGATTTTTTCTTAAAATGCAGTTCCAGAATTGGACACAGCACTCAAATTAGAGTCTAATCAAACCAGAATAAAATAAACTTCTTTTGATGAAATAAAGTTGCATTTGACTTTATGCATTTATAGTCAACTACTACTCTAATAACATATTGCAATATTATTACTAACAACCTACATGCTCATTTGACTTTTAAAAAAGCACTTTGTATATTTATAAAGATAATTTGCAATTTTATTTCTCTTGTCTAGGGTATAATTTTGTGTCTTCTGTAAATCTGATAAAGCATTCCCTCCACCTTCTTATCCAAATGTCCAATAAGAAGGTATTGTTTTCGAGGTTTTTTTTTTTTTACAGACAATCTCTGTATAATCTGCTGTAGTGTTTTTCCAGGTGTCAATGTCAGACTAATCTGTAGTTGCTGGACCTTCCTTCCTTCCTTCTTGAAGACAGTGATAGTGTTTGTTTTCCGTCAGTTGTCTGACATATCACAAACATTCCAGAATTTCTCAGATAATATATAAGGCCACATCATCAGCTAGCTTCTTCAGAATCCTAAAATGCAATCTACTTGTTCAATCTGTTTAAAGGCTTCAAAATACAGAGATATCCCACAACCACATTTCTACAGTTTTAAGCGTCAATCTTGCTTCTTCTTTCCTGCTCCTGTATAGTTGATTTTGTTTGTTTGTTTGAGAAGACTGAACCAAAGTATGAGGTTTTTTTTTTTTTTTAGTTTTCATTGAGTAGCTAATAAATTGATATTTTATTTTCATTTTGAGGGACACGGTAGCTCAGTAGCAAAGACTCTGAGCTTGCCGATCAAAAGGTCGGCAGTTCAGCAGTTTGAATGCCTAGTGCTGCGTAACGGGGTAAACTCCTGTTACTTATGCCAGCTTCTGCCAACCTAGCAGTTCGAAAGCACATAAAAAATGCAAGTAGAAAAATAGGGACCACCATTGGTGGGAAGGTAACAGCGTTCCGTGTGCCTTTGGCGTTTAGTCATGCTGGCCACATGACCATGGAGATGTCTTCAGACAAAGTTGGCTCTTCAGCTTTGATATGGAGATGAGCACTGCCCTCTATAGAGTCGGGAACAACTAGCACATATGTGTGAGGGGAACTTTTATCTTTATCTATTTTCATTTTAAAAGTAACTAAATAAACTTTTTTGTTATTTCCAACATCTTTTGCTAACTTTAGCTGATTCTTAGCTTTGCTAACTTTACATCTCCAGACTTTTTATTTTTTCTGTTTCCATTTACTAAATATGTCACATTTAATTTTCAGATCTCCATTAAGCTTTTTGTGTACTCACAAGGCTTTCTTTCCTGTTCTATATTGTTTCCTTTACTAAAATATTTTGGAATTCTGTTTTGAGCATCTCCTTCACTAGGAATTGCAAACCATAACTACTTCACTTTTTCCACTAGCTTCTCCTGCAGTGGGATTCTATGTATCACTGGTATGAAATCAGTACAATCTGCTTTTTTGGAGTCCAGGATACATGTTAGATTATGCCTACTTTTTCCCTTTAAAAACAGGATTCCAGTCAGTCTCCCATCGCCACCACCACAACCTGCCAATGTTTCTGCAAAGGATTTGTATCAAATCCAAAGATATCTAACCTGCTTGTGCTTTCTTCTCTCTTGAAGGAGTTGGCAGCAAAATGCATTGAAAATTTCCATTTATTTTCCAATGAATGTTGGGAGTAATTAAACTCTTATTATGTTGTCTCCCTTAGAAAGATCTACAATTCAATCACATATCCTGAATTGGTTGGGTGATAAGAGACATTATTTTTGCCAACATGCTTTCTATCATATTGCCAAGTTCATTCATTTGTTTACTGGGTAGGAGTGAATATTTAACATAGCATATAACACCTTGTTTTCTGTTGCTTCTGTTTCTTTTGAACGACATATATATTTTAAATGCTATGTTCCACTCGAAAAAGTAATCATCTCATGAATCTGTTACATCTAGAAAATTATATATGCATTTCTGAACTAAGACCTCAGGCTCATTTTTGTTTTTCATAAGTTGAGTATTAGTGCATAGGTAACAAAGGCTTTGAATGTTAGAAATCATTTTTTTCCTGATTGCAACATTCACTAGTTTATATGATGCACAATCTGAGACTGGGATTTTTGTTTCCATCTGTCTGCCCCCACCCCCTCCCCTATCACTTTGAAGTTCTCCTAATCAAGATGATAACACAGGCAACATTCCAACTGAGAGGTACTGATTTATAGGCCACTCTGTGAGATTCTACATTATACCATAAGTATGTCTAGTTCTTTTTTTAGCCTTGTCTTTCAACAAAAGTCCTCAAGGTTCTATTCAATCAATATCTTACAATTACAGTGCATCAGCTTCACCCAACCTGGAACATTCCAGATTGACTGAACATCTCAAACACTATGACACATTTCCATAACATTCACATTTTTGTGTACTCAGCTTCCTCCCTCCCTCTGTAGGAGAAATTATTACACATAATTCATATAAAAATGTAGAGCAAATGAATTCCTCCTCCACTCTTATATAATATGTAGGAAAGCACAAAAGACTTATTTTTGTGTGGGTGAGAGAGGTTCCAGCAAGAGCATTTGATCACAAAACCTCCAATCGTCTGCATTTTTTTTTTTTGGTATGCTGAACAGATAAAGTAGTGGGATGAAGTTCTCTGCCTCTGCTGCCTTGGGTTCCATGCATTCAGATTCTTATCACAGTCTAATTTTGAGTAGGGGTGCTAAGGATACTTGAAGAATATAATATTGGTGAATTCTTGTGGGAATTAAACTTCTCTGCACATATAATTAGGCTTTAGCTCTTGTCACACTTCTCACTTTTGTGACACACTTCTAAAAGTTTTATTCTATTATGATATAAAATATTAAGTGGAATTATTTAAATTGTGTTTAGGTATACATGTGGGGATATACTGTCGTCATCATTATTTTAGCCATTGTCTATCAGCCTCTTCCACATGTTTTCCACCAGTATGGTCCTGAGCTTTATTTTGCCAATTGGACCTGCAAACTCTATAATATATATTCTACACACATAAATGGGCATATATATATATATATATATATATTCACACATGAATATATATGTTTGCATATGTAATTTTGTGGGAATATGGACAGATAGAGAGTGAGTGTGTGTGTGTATGCACATATACACCTATACACACCTACACACACACACGTGTGTGTGTGTTTGTGTCTCTCTGTGTGTTTTTGTTTGTATCTATCCTTGTGTCTATAGTAATCTGTTGACAAATAGATTGAAATTTTAAGACCAAATATCTATCTTCTCTCTTGGATATAATACATACCCTAGTAATATATTATGGCATTTATTCAATTTGGCCATAGAGAATTGTTATTTTTTGGGAATAAAGAGCTGAGCTTTTCTGTAAATGGTAAGTAGATGGTGGCGCTGCTTATTATTTTTAGGAATGTCGAGGATTTTATTAGGTACTCACAACTTTACTTTAGGTTAAGTTGCTTCATTACTATAGCTTATTCTAAGAATATGCGGTCTGTGTCTTCCTTTCATCTTTTCTTCAGTTAACTGAAGTTCAGTTTGCAGGTCTCATGAATGCATGCTCTGTGTGTGTTCATTTATATGGAAACCTGCCAGTTTGTTTAATAAAATATAGATTCTACAAATTTAACTTGCGTAAATATAATGTTCGAACATACTGAGACCCTAGTTAGATACATTAAGGCAGTGAATAGTAATCTATTGTACTCTGGGTTAAAATCTCACTTAAATTACCCAAGAGTAGAAAATACCAATTTTGTACTTATTTTTAGGTGGGCTTGTCCCTTATATATTTGGCTTAAAGGGTGGTGGTAGGTGCTTATTTTTCATACCAGAGTGATTTTCTTTGAAAAAAAAAAGAAGCAAGAAATGATTTCCATCATGAAATGTTTCCCTTTCTGGAAACAGGAAGCTCTGCAAATCTCATAAGGAAGCCTGCTTTTTGTGATTTCTAGATCTGTCTATTGGCAATAAATGTCAGATAAACATCCTGAGGGTTGTATGGTTATCTCAGGCTAACAAAAAATGTAGCTATGTTCTTTCTATGTTTGTAGCTTGAATTTATCTTCTTGTTTCAGTGACTATTTATTTTTTAAAATTCTAAAACTTAATTTTCTTCTGTGCCAAATGCACTATTTATAGAAGAATTTGTGAGAAATATAGAGACTCACAAACAGAAACATATATTTTTCAACCTTGGTCCAACTTGTGGAAGAGTTGTATAATTTTCAGGAATTAACAAAATAATTCCTGACAGTTTAAAAGTGTAATCAATTTTTAATTAATAATTCAAAGGAGAATGCTGACAGAATCATTCATCGTCTATTCTGTTGTTTCCTTCTAGATATATTCGTTGGTTTTAGGCAAGGACGGGTTTAATACCTTTTTTTTTCATAGGTGTACTATGAAAATGATTGAAACTATTCATTCTGGTTCCCTTAACGTTTGTCCAAAGGTGCTGAGAATTTAGCAATAACAAGCTCAGTAATATGCATTAAATGGGGTAATGCAGCAGGAAATAAATCCAGAGGATTTAAGTCTCACATCTCACTGGATGCTTAGTATCTGCCTAGAAATGGAAGTGTAGACACCTATGTTAAAAGTCAAATAATAATCATTCCTTGTCAAGAGCAGCATACAATTTAGAAATACAATGCTCCAGTTTGTCTTAAAGGATATGAAGCCGCACATGTAGAAAGAAAAATATATAGAAGCGATAGGCAGTTGACAAAAGCTATGCTGGCTGGCTTGGCAATTTCACAAGTTTATGTTCAGGAGCATATTTCTATATATGGTCTCTCTTGAGTTATATTTTGCCCACTTTTCCTGACATTTGTAGAGTGGGAAGAAAATGTAAGCTGCCAAATGCCTTTATTTTGGTGGTTCAGTTTGGTTCAGTTTATTACAATCATAAAAATAAATTCAAAAATAAAACATATAATTCCCAGTATTAAATTGTAGAAATGAACAATAGTATTCAAAACTCTGAAGTCTATATATGGTTAATTAAAAATAGAATAAATCTAACAAATAATCAGCTTCTTTGAGCAAAATGATTCTGTCAAGTTTCCGAAAGATGCCCAAATTAATTCATGAGCCATGATCCAAACTTCAAAGGAATATATTCATTTATTAGGAGCACCATTCTGGCAATACTCGGATGCAGTTAGGACTGATCCTACGTAGATTTACGTTCCCCTATGACCCTGTCTCTCCCCTCCTCTCTGGCCATGTCATAAATCGCATTCTCCAATTAACCACTTTGGCTGGCTGTGAAACCTAACACCCTCCTGATTGCGGTCAGAAAGAATGTATGGAATTCACTTCAGTTCTCCCTCCCTCCTGCTCATGGCAACTTGAAAGCTTTGCAAGTTGACAGATACCTAAAAGCTACTTAATTGATATGCCATGGCAGGTACTATAGACAACAAAATTGTATGTAGCTAAGATAGAGTCATATTAATTTGAGATAATAGCTGAATATAAAGTGAATCTGAAATAACAGGATATTTTCTAAGTTTTGAGATGACATCTCATGTAAAACAACATAATAAATAGAGCACAACACAACATATCTCAATCAGTAGTGGGCTCCACTTACCTTCGCTACCGGTTCAAAACTGTGTGCGTGCACCCACACGTGCTTGCTTTGCTTGTGTGTGGGGCTTCTGCGCATGCGCAGAACCTTCTGCGCATGCACAGAGCATCCATGATGACATTGGGTCGGCGGAGCTCCTGCTGCTGCCACTACCGGTTCTCCTGAACTGGGGCAAACCGGTAGAAACCCACCACTGATTTCAATGTCTTGATTGCTCCTGTGCCATAGCTTATACTGGTAGTATCGGGAGTTGGAGAATTTACATCTTTTCAGCATGTGATCTATTATTGAACTGCTAAATGCAAGGATCTTCAGATTCAGTTTCATACATTAGTCACGAATTTGAGCAACCCTTCTCTGAAATACCAGTTTGGAAGAGGAGACAGCAAGCACCTTTTCATTTGCAGAGGATTACAAGTCTACACACTTTGATCACATCTTCATAACTGATGGGCTAGAGTTCCCAGGTCTTTAAATCAGTCTCAGCAAATTCCTGACATCGAGTTCCTTGATAAAATAAATAAAAGGTTATTTTACTATGTGCGTTACTGTACTATAAATATTCAAAGATCTGCTAATAAAAAGTTGCTGAAGAGTGTGCAGTCCATCATCTAAAGCTTGTGCTACATAATGCTATGCAACTCCCTCCCCCAATTGTTCTGTAGCTGTGGCAGAAAGCCAGTGCAGTTGCTTGAATGCAGACTGTGTTGTCTTTCCTTCCCTCTGAGGCATTCTGAGCAGAATGGAGGTCACTGACACAGTAACTTGCAAATCGCATTGCAGAGAGGGAAGTAGATAGTTGCATTCATTTTCCGAGCTTTGTTTTCTTATAAGCACTCCTAATTGGTTTCAAATTTATACAGCAGAGGCAAAAATGAAAATTGCATGATAATTAATATATTACTAAACATTTTAATAAGATTCCTTTGGTATGAGGATGCTTATGTTTATTTGAATATTGTGGGTAATTAGAGTAACAGTGTAAGTGTGTCTTAATTTTTCCCATGAGTTTGTCTCATCAACCTGTCATTTATTCTTGTATCTTCTGTAGATGGAAAAGTGTTGGGAAAAACATCTGTTAAAAGTATACAAACATTACTTTTTAAAATTATTTCTTCCTTTTGGTTTATAGTCTATGTGTTTGTTTGCTTGCTTGCTTGTTTAATATATTTACATTCTGCCTTTCTTTCAGGAACTATTTTCTACAGTCTTTTCATAACTGAAAACACAATTTCTTCAAGTTTCTTATCGCCTCAACTGAAGGGACAATATTTGGGGATTCAGTTTATAAATCTTTTTGTTCTGTAATAGTGTATCTCCTTTTCACTATTGTTTGTTTTAATTTGTATGTGCTAAAACTGATTCCACCATTTCGGTGCCCTATGAAGTAAATCTTTCTATAGCAGTTGGATACTCATAAAAGAGATATGGTTGATTCAGTGCATTGTGCACCAGTCTTACAGTCTTGTTCATTTATTCAATTTCCACATTTTTTTACCTGCTGCATTCCAGGCAATTTCCAATGGATTACCTAGATGATAAAACCATATAAAACATCCATAGTAACATCCATAAAACTAGTAAAACAGCTTCACCCAAACATAAAATTACACACAAAACAGAGAATAAAGATGGCCTAATAAAACCAAAGAAAGATTCTCTGGAACAACTCCATATTTTTAAAAAATTAGAAATCTTCTCCTGTGTTCTGAAGACCTATTCCAGTCATATCAACAATAAAAACATATTTGTGTCCAATACACCGTGCTTCAGAGACTTGAGAGAGACTGTAATAATTTTATTTGTGTTAAAGATGTAATTAAGGACATATTATATAAAGTGATACTTGCTTTCAGCCTTTTGAGTTCTGAAATATCAAGGATCAACCTGATTTGAGGATATGTAGTTTGTTTATATTTGACATAGTTTATGCTTAGAAGAATACAAAGTTTCATGTGTTAATGTGTTTTTTTGTGGGGAGGATAATCTCTATATGGAAATAGTTTAGGATTCTAATATTTTAAAAAAGCTGTTAGGGTTTTCCTCCCTCTCCCAGTTTCTAGTTTGAAATATTGGATCAAAGAAAATAAAGCTTTACAAAAGAAGCCACATATGTTTGTGAGTTTCACTTTACTAAATGGATTATTGCTTTCCAGTTGTGTACTAATGAGCAGCCAACTGAGAGTTTAACTCTTCTTTTATCCTTTCCTTTCTTTTATGGAGAACTGGACACTTTTTATCCCTTAAAATAGTGACTGATAGGAGCCTCGTGTTCTTTTTAAATCCTTATACGTAGCTTGGTACAGGATATTTAAAGAAAGAGCAAGAGAAAGATATTAGCTTGCAGCTGGAGGTATTTCCAGTCAATTCTTACTGGCTGAACCAGAGGGAGGTTCTCAGTTGACTAATATGATGACATTACAGTATAGAGACCAGAAGAGAACCAGGTTAACTTTATCTTTTGCAACTTTTCTCTGAATAGTTTACAATATGCCTCAAAATTGTTCATTAATATCGTAATTATGTCTTGCTCTCAGACCTTGGATTAAACTATCAGCTGTTAATGAACGCTGTGTACATTCCAATTCAAATAATTCCATTTATGGTTCAGTTCAAACACATACGGCAAAACCAATAAAAATAAAACAATATTCCATGCTTCATAATTCTGAAACTAAACAGGGCTAACAAAAGACGGTACAGTAGTTACCATTAGAGTATCTATTGCATTTCCATTTAGATATACTTTAGGCATGGTACAATTGAATTTCTTTCAATTTATAATTACATTCATAATTTAATTATATTTGTTAGCAGATATATAGTCAGATTTGTGTCCTAAAACTAATAATTATTGTAAGGTAATTGTTGGTTGCATGTTTAATTATTTCTTTGTAAGTGAAATCATCGAATAAATAATGGGCAGTTCAAGTCCATTTATTTCAGATATTATTTGACGACCTCCCAGTTTTTCCCATTGACATTCATGATATTTGAAATGGTACCTTTTAATGGATTGTACATGTTGTTAAGAATAAATACCAAATATTAAAATTTTATTTTATTTTTTAAAAACATTATTGAATTTATTGCTATAATACTATTTTTCAAAACCCTCCAGAAGGGTGAATTATTAATAAAATTGAAAGTATAGTGACCCAGTTTATTTTGATTTCAATAAGAATGCATATGATTTATATTTTTTCATAGATGAAGGAATTATTATTTCTCTACATAATATTTACTTACTAAGGTTTATGACTTTTGGTAAGCCTTATGAGGTCCAGACAAGAAGCACACCCAGAAAAACTAATTCCACTTTATTGTAAAGTCACATTAGGAGAATCTTACAAGTCTGAATGCACATTCTCCCCCTCCTTCCCATCACCTTTATAGCCCAAGAAACTAGAAAGTGTCCCTCCTGAGTCATTTTGTCACACCCACATTTCTTGTATAGGCTAAACCTCCTCTTATTCCACTTTTCTTCTCGCTGCAACTCTTTCCCCTGTCTCACATGGTCAGTCTTACATACCATTAATGAATTTTAATATTTGAAAAAAGTATCAGATAATTAAAGATTATCCATTCTAAAAGTGAATGGTGAAAATGCAAGCTCACTAAAGAATAGAATAGAATAGAATTCTTTATTGGCCAAGTGTGATTGGACACACAAGGAATTTGTCTTTGATGCATATGGTCTCAGTGAACATAAAAAGAAAAAAAAAATACATTCATCAAGAATTATAAGATACAACACTTGGTAATAGTCATGGGTTACTAAATAAGCAATCAAATCATACCAGGAAACAAATAAAACAATATAAATCATAGAGATACAAGCAACAAGGTTATAGTCATAAGTGGGAGGAGATAGGTAATAGGAATGATGAGCAGAATAATAGTAATAGAGTCTTAGTAAATAGTTTGACAGTGTTGTGGGAATTAGTTGTTTAGCAGAGTGATGCCATTCGGGAAAAAACTGTCCTTGTATCTAGTTGTTCTGATGTGCAGTGCCCTATAGCGTCGTTTTGAGGGTAGAAGTTGAAACAATTTATGTCCAGGATGTGAGGAACTGTAGATATTTTGTGTAGACACAGAATTTTACTAAATTCTAGTAACCCTGCAGTCTCACATTTTAATTCATTTATGACCTGGGATTACCAGATTCCACATGAAAATAGATTAAAGCAGCTTTTTTTTGTTTCTGAACTATATAGTGGAAGCTAAGATTGATCTCTAGTATCCTATTAGCTGTGGAGCTGCACTTGTTCTTTACTTCCATTCGCCTTATAATTATTTAGGATGGAGTTTAGGCTGGACTGGTGAAGCTTTCTTTTCATTCTTAGGAATGAAAAGATAGTCAGAATAGCTGCAAATCCCTTGCTTGCCCACAATTTTCTCTGCTAGATTTGCAGCATATACCACAGTTGCTTGACATTACCCCATTGCCATGCATATAAGGACTAGGTTTTTCATTTATTGTACACTTAAAGTATGTTTTCAATTCTTTTTTTTCTTTCTATGCCATTTCTGACATTAACATAAATGTTTTAAATATTTCTATTATACCTGAAGGCCTACAAGAGTGAATGGAGGATCACATCAAGCTTATGGCCATCCTGTGTGATATTTCTGTAGAAAAATGAACCAAACCAAACCAGAAATGACAAAAGTATTTATCAGTCAGGATTTTTGTACTCAATTTTGAAAGTACTGAATGGAAAATTTAAATTTCTAAAACTTTCAATTGACAACTGATTGTACAGAAGAATATTTCATTGTCTTTGCTATTCTTGCATCATGTAGTCCTGTGACTTTTCCTGGCCTGGTATAAATGTCTCCCTTGACAGCTCTTTAAGATGCTCAGCTGGTTTTGAAATAGCACTTTGCTTAAGCAGATTTCACGCAGATGTCTTTCTCTGTAGGGATGCTTCTGTTTAGGAAGTTCCACACGTTAGAGATTTACATAGAACTCTTTGTTCCCCAGTTAACCATGGATGAAAATGATGTAAACATGATTTTTGAAGATAAACAGCTTTTACTAAAAAATTGAATTCTCTTTTCACATCTACAGAGCTGTCCACACTTTTTGTGCTATCCTATTAAAAGATAAGCCTAAGGGTTATCAAGAAATCGCGTGTTCTCTTTTCAACTTTTTCAGGGGGAACAATGCTTCAATTATTCCAAGTTTCATTGTTGTTTCTTATCCGATAATAAATCTCTTCATCTTACATCCCATTCCCAAGGTTTGAGTTCAGCTGTAGTTCTTTCTCTGTGCCTACTGTTTTCAATAAAAAGAAACTTCTCTTTGGCACCAATATTTTTAACCCCCACCATTGTGAACAGCAGGCATGTGAAGAAGGGGTGCAGTTGTGATTATGACTAGAATGCCTCTGCATTCTGTTCTAATTCAGGCCCAGCCCTCCTTCTCATGAATAGCCATTTCATCTATAGATTATGTTTGCCTTCCCTATATAGGAATTATAAGAGATTTAGATTTTTAACATTCTCAGAGCAGTGATGCTGATTTTAATCAAAGTCTTGTTCATGTCAAGTTTCTGTACATTCATATTTAACAGAACAATTGGATTCACACATAACTCTAAAGCAGTGATTTTTGTAAGACTAGTTTGTTGACTATGATGACATTATGAACTATTAACAGTTGACCTCTTTATAAATCATGATGGATGAACACGTTCACTAATTAATCTGATTGATAGTACCAAAAGACTGATGCATTACTACTTGAATCCTGTTCTTATAGTCTACTGTTTAGGTAACTGTGGTTCCTGCCCTCCTTTCCCATTGAATTGAAGTATTGCTATGTTTATATGATTGCTGAATTGATTTTGTAGTTATGGTCTGATTTATACTCTGTTTACATCTGTGTTAAGATTAACACCAAAATAAACATATTCACACTGAGAAAGTGCAAACAATAAATTGGTGCAATTACTTGTACTATGTATTGGAAACAAATGGCATTAAATGGATGACTGAAGAAAAAGCTTTTTAGATATTTGTCCTATTTCAGTACTATCTCCATTTCTAGGACACTATGAAGCATCATTAGGAAAGGGATAAATATTTTTTTCTTTTTTTTTCACTTGTTAAGGTATAGACAGAATGCTGTGTATTGCATTTATAATATTAGGAATTTCAGAAGAATATACAGGCATGTAGATTCTCTTTAGAATCATCTAAAGGCACCCAATCTAGTGTTTTGAAGATGTGTTGGATTTCCCACAATGGGCATCGTATAGCCTTTATACTAACTGTGTATCTCTCATAGACCTCTATAAACCAAGGATCATGCAAGAACTATCATAAAAAGGCATATAATAAAAAGTATTTGTTGTGGTTAGAGATTATGGGATTTGGTCCAATTTATCTCTAAGGCACCAGATAGGAGGAAAGTGTACTATACTACTATGGTCAATTTGGGAGGAAGAGTTCCAGTTTTATAAAAGTATAAATTGTAATTCTGTAATTTATTAGTCTTACATTTATTTCTGTTCAGCATCCTAACATATTCCAGAGATTCTATTGTCATATTTTATTTCTAGTTCAGTGACAAGAATTCTAACCCTTATAAATTAATGGGAAAATCTATGCTTACTCATTAGATAGCGACGTTATTATATCATTATCTTTGTAACATATTGATCTTTAAAATGGACAATAAAACTTGGAAAGGTTTTCAGCAGAATTGCACTCACACAGCTTGTCAAGTGAATGATTGCATAAAAGCTTGTCAGATGATGATACAATCTTCTAGTTTGTACTGGTGCTTGGATGTAAGTATGTCAAAAGAGTTGTGAGTGATGTTACATTTCTGTACTTACTTTCCTGCCTCCTTTTCCTGCAGAATTCAGAGATATTCTCAATTTAGAATTAATTTAGAAGGATTTGTTTCTGGGGAGACAAATGTGAAATGACCCGACAGAGATTTTCTGTAGAATGTTCCATTGAAATGCTTTGGTTTGGCTGGAAGTTTTATCCTGAGAGATAAAAGTGCTTACTTTTCTTTTTTAAAAAAGATACTGCTGCAATTTAATATACATATGTGACCTTTGTGGAATGTGCCCTCTATGCAAAACAAACAAACAAGCAAAACAAAAACTTAAGTTTATTTCAGCATGCTCTAAATCCCTATTTTTCAAACTTGGTAACTTTAAGATGTTTGGAGTTGCTGGCTGGAGAACTTTGGGAGCTAAAATCTGCACATCTGAAAATTACCAAATTTGAAAAACACTGCTCTAAATCTATCTGATGTGTATCCAACTTATAGGGGAGCTCTTAAATACGTTTAACACTGATTATTTTAAAAAAATCCTAATAGATTGAAGGTAGTGAGTTTTAACACTTACATGAAGTTATTCTTAGTAAAATAACTGCATAAAATTTGCTTCAAAGTTGGTTGTCATTGTCATAGACTTCTATCAGACACTGGCTGCAATTTGCCAGCATTCTAAGTCATGACCATGTTTTAAAAATCAAATTAGCTTGGTTCATACAACATGCTTAGCTGAGAGTGAACACATTGGTTTAGTATAATAATGTTATACATAGACCACACAGAATGGCCTTTGCAATGGTTCTGTCTTTGAAATCACCTGGAAAGTTCTTTGCAGGATTTCAAAAACAAACTTTCAAATCCAGTGCAGGTGCAGAGAAATATTTCTGCCAGTTTTTCTAATCCAACTGCTGCTCTTTCTCTGTTTCTTCCCCACTCTCACCACTATTCCATGTGAACATTCTTAAATTAATCTTCTCTTTGCTTGTCTAAGTCTGGGCTTTATGTTGGTTTTGCTTTTATTGTATTCAGTAAATACACTATATTATTATTTTTGCACTGAGGTTTACAAATTTCACCAGTGGTGGTTTATGCTATTCAGATGATAGGAAGATGTTAATTTGTTTTGTGCAGTTGATCCCTTATGAAAGGGATCATTTGAATCAGTAATTATCCCATAATAGCTTAAACATTCAAAGGGTGCCTTGATAAAGCATGTTAGTGTTAGCAGAGTATTCCTCTGAAACATTGAGCTACTTGTGTCTTTTGTCAGGAGTGGTTCTGCTGCTTTAAGGGTGTTTCCACTGGAAGTTCAGATCATTCTTGACTTATGATAGCAATTAGAACTGGAATTTCCTATCTTAGTGATGTGGTCATAAAATGCAAGGTCATTTGATTGCATTGATAGTAATGGGAATCACGGCAGTCCCAGTTGACATAATAACCTTAGGACCTCATAGTTTGGGGAGCGGGGTATGCTTGGATGCCACAGAGCATGGGGGAGTGCTGTAGGCAGGCACTATGGAGTTTAGCCAGGCTGGCAGGGGCCATGAGTGAGGTCTTCTAAGTGTAGGCCAGTGGGGTCCATGGATGGATTGGTGGGAGCTGTGAGTCACAAGGAACGCTAAGAAGTGTGGGTGGGCAGGAGTGCTACAGCATTTGAAAGATCCCTGGATTTTGTATTGCACAATGAGATTCCTCAGAAGAAAAAGCAGCAGGAACAGCTTTCAGCCTTCTCTGTGGGCTTCCCCATGAACTTTGCAAGGGAGAAGCTGGCAAATTATGATCATGTGATTGCAGCTTACTGTGATGTTGTAATTAAGAATCTGGCACTGGGATGCCCTCATTGCTATCAGATGATCATAGGGATGCTGTGACTCCTGAAATTTTGTGCACCATCACAAGTTCTTCTCATTCAGCTCTACTGTAATTTTGAACAGTTGCTGAATGAGTGGTTGTAAGTCAAGGACTTTATGCCAATAATAGAATGTAACTGATTTGTGCATTTTGTAATCTTATCTGGTGGTGATTCAACACATTCTTACCATTTAATATGTGTGACATGCTTTATAAATTACATTGGTGGATAATCCTTTGTGTAGTCATTGTAAAGTCATTATATTAACAAGTAAAACTGTATAGCCAAAACAATGGCTGCAACTAGCTAGGTACATTTTTCAAAAGTGAATGATTTGGCCACTGCTGTTGAATTTATGTGCATAAGAGTTGACCAAGGGTATTGCTGTGCCTTATAAAATACAAAGGTGATGGAAAACTAATTTAAATTTAAATCATACAGAAGGCTGTAAATTTATCATGCTGTTGATATGTTAATAAATTTAGACATTTCAAATGTTCTCTTAACTAAATTACAAATGGCAAGTCCCAAATAGCTGGACTGATAACTTCATGGTAGACTTTACTAGATTACATGGCAAAAATTATAATAAGGAGTTTACTTTCCAGAATAGTGTACTATGATTCTGGAATTCCCCTGAAAATGTCTTGAATTCAATAAACATTTTCCTATTTATGTTTTCTCCATTTCTCATAGAAGAAAGCCATATGGTATGACTAAACGAAGAATTGAAACCATGTTTTGTTCTTCTTTTCTGTTTTAAAATATGGCTTAATGTAGTCATCTTCAAACAAGGTCTAGATATATGGGTATCAGTTTCTAAATCCACAGCAATGGCAATGCTAATTGCAGAATTCTGATTTGAAATCCATACATTTGGAGAAATTTCTGGTGGTAGAAGACTGGCTTAGTATGGTTGGGAGTGGGAGGATTGTTTTTAACTTTCTGTCTTATTCAGCCTAGGCATTAACAATCCATGAAATGTTGCTCAGATCTCTCTCTCTCTCTCTCTCTCTCTCTCTCACACGCACGCACGCGCACGCGTACACACACACACACACACATATGCTTTAATTTTTATAGGAAAGGAGATCCAACAAATCTGTGGTAGGTTTAGTTGTTTCTTATCTAAATCACTTCTATGGTGGACTAAAACCAATGTTTTTGCTGATGTGGTTTATTGGATTAAAACATTATACTGCTAAAAGGATTATACTAATCTTTTAATTTAATACTTCCGTGTTATCAAAACTATAAACTGGTATTTTGTATACTATGGTTTAGGCAGAGCGGATTTCCATATGGTAATGATTATGTTATATAGTATACAAATATATCATATTTGTTCTAGCAGCAGAGGAATTTGTTAATTTAGAAGAATTTCTAATGTTTTTTATTTAAAACCATTTATTTATCCATTCTGGTTCTGAGAGAGAGAGAGAGAGAGAGAGAGTATATTGCATTCTAAGAATTCTTTGTTATCTGTTTTGATTTCTAAGTGAACATCTGAAGATGTTTCCTTTTTTTAGAAGAAGGAAACAATAATCCTTTATATCCCTTCTCACTGGACACTTCTCTCCCACCTGTGTCAGTCCTTGTCTGAGAAGATGAGACATAATTCACAGTTCCAAAATGTTATTTATTTTTAAAACAGCTAGAATCTAGTTTTTGTAGAAGCAAAAATGTAATTTGATATAAACAATATAAGGAATTAACAATACAATACATGGTTATAATGTGTTATGATTGCTTAATGTACTTTAACCTGTTTAAATAGTATTTATAAAATTTAACTATAAAGGCACTTGCATCATTAAAATAAAATTAAATCAAATTTAAGTTTTGCATTGGCACTACGTCTTTGAACTACAGGTAGATATGACTACAGATACGACTGGCTACTTAATGACAATTTGAAGTTATGACAGACCCTCTAACAGCTACATACAATCCTGTTTAAAACTTACAGCAGCTGCAGAGCCCCCATAGCTATTCACTCGTACAACCAACCACAAGGATGCTGTGGTGCTCCCACCCCTACATCCCATCCCACTGGGACCAAAGAGTTTTTAGGGCCTGCTCCCTATGTCTCCTGGAAGCAGTCTCCATTTTCAGCACTCTTAACAATTTCTTGCAGCTGCTTTGAGAGCTTTCTGCCCCTGTTAGCCTGCCATTGGGAGACTGCAAACTTCTCATAGGCTTCGGGGAAGATAACCACCTGCAAAGTCCTTCTCAGCTTTTGTTTGTTTCCTTTATAGAAGAAATGTGGGCCTGTGGGGGAGGGAAGGGGTAAAGGTAAAGGTTTTGGGAAGCTTGACCTAAGTTGGTGCCTTTGCATGCAAGTGGCAGACTTCCCCAAAGCCAGCAAGAGATAGGAGAGGCTTGCAGTCTTCTGATTGCCAGTTGATAGGGTCAGAGACTCAGCCAATAAGCATGGCTTCATTGGCGAAGCATGGAAGCTTGTTTGTAAGCCTCTCTGGCATTGGAACATGGTAGTAGTCCTTAATTTGATTGAGCTCTTCCATCTTGCTGGGATGTTTTTGGCTTTTGTTATTTGTTTGCCTTTTTTATGGAACCAGCTGGGTAGTGAGTCTCCCCGGGCTTCCCCCATCCATGAGGTACTCCATACCATACTCACTTAATGACCCATGTTCATTTAATGGTGGCATCAGAGAAAGCAGGGGATGGCTGTTAAGCAAGGCTGTCCTGCTTGTGACTGTAATGGGAAGCTCCCACTAAGACTTTGAAATAAGTTATGATGAAAGGAATACAGATGATTTGCTCACATTTCCTCCAAACAAAATAAAGCTTATAGGTCAGAAGTTACCCAGACTGTAACAAATCTTCACAGAAATGTTGTAATAGTTTTCTATTTAGCTGTTTAGTTGTCAGTTTTCAACTAAAAAAAAAAATACATTTAAATATTTAACACACACACACACACACACACACACACACACAGAGAGAGAGAGAGAGAGAGAGAGAGAGAGAGAGAGAGAGAGTATATTGCATTCTAAGAATTCTTTGTTATCTGTTTTGATTTCTAAGTGAACATCTGAAGATGTTTCCTTTTTTTAGAAGAAGGAAACAAATTTTGTACAAAAGATTTGCCTCACATATGCAACTTTTCCACTAGTACATATTTTAATATATTTAGCATTGTCTATGGTAAAAGACACAATTACAATGTCATATTGAGTAAAAATTCCATGTATTGCAAACAATTAATACTATAGAACAGCCATATAACTACAGTGGCTGCTGTTGTTATACTAATATAATTCTAACATACACATTTTTCATATCAGAAGTTTTCATGCTATGTTTGAGAGAAGAGTTATACTACAAAATCTGTTTTTTAAATTATGTAATACTGTAGTTACATCTTTATTGAAGAATTTTTTGAGGAATCTAGAAAAATAAACTTAGAGCAATTTTTTGAATATTTTTTGTTGTAGTTGTATTCCACTAGTGCATGAAGACATTTCTTGTTAAATGAGCACAGTTGTTCAAAAATATTAATCAAAATTTATTGTTGAATTTTTCATTTTAAGGGGCTCCTTTGCTGTTGCTTTTAATTTATTAACATATTTATGGTGTTACATGATAGCTTGAGCACCTTCTTTTTGAACTATAAAGATCTGGTCTAAGGAATCGAAACAGAAGTGGAAGTGTTAAGTTTTAAATACAATTTTGTTCAACAGTGTTGGTTTTTGTGCAGAGCTGTTTGTTGCCCACTATTTCTGTGTATTTTATGGCTTAAGCTCTGCTCTTTGTACCTTTTAAATGCTGATACTGAAATCCTGCTTACTCTTTAACTTTTCATCTATGTTGTCATTGGTTAAAATAAAAAACGCCACATTTGCAGCACAGTTATTCAGCCTAACTATATATTATAATATTTTGTACTGCGTTAAAAATACCTCAATGATCAAAAAAATTCTTGTATTTCCCTAGACAGTCCAGATGATTCCATCCAGGTGAACACTTAGACTGCTTAGAGTGATATCAGTACTTTGGCAAACAGATTGATTTATTCCCTAAATATTTTCTATGGTCCTTTGGAAGAAATGTAATAAATTTATCTGTCCGGGGAAAATTGGTAGGAAAGACTTCTGTTGCTGAGAAATACAACAGAGAAAGCTGAGATAATTTAGAAATAGGTAATAATGAAAAACAACATTTTGTATTTGTTTGTGTATAGTAAGAGGAATTAAGTTACTACCAGATTTCGCTTTAGACAGAGAATCTTCAGTTTAGTATTTTTATTAGAATGTGTGTGGCTGGTATTTTGCTTTTAAAATACAAAAGCTTACTTTCCAGATTTTGGGTTTTATTTTGTTTTTGTTTTTGTTGAACACTATGAGTACAATAAGGAAGGAAACAGGCTATGTAGACCCTCCTTAGCCAGCCCCACGTGCATTGGCTCCATTTCAGGCTTTTTCATGTTAATATGGAAAGAAGCTGGAGAGGCTTTTAAAGTAGCTGAATAAGACAACTTGATCAGGCTGCTTAGCTGCAGGGAGGCTTTTAAGGCATTGAGCCAAATATACTCAACGGCCCCATCAGATTTTCAGTTCTTAAGAGTTACCAGTCTTAAGTTCTCATGCATTCACTTGAAGACTTGAACAGGATTGTTCACTTTACTCAATTACTATCTAAATAAGAGATTTAATGTTGCTTCAGGCTAAGTACAAAATTCAGGCAGAAACTGCAGGAAAATAAAGAACAATTAAAGCAAGAGTAATTAGAAGATAAAAATAAAAGAACGTACTTTCATCACATACAAAATGAGAACAAAATGTCTAAAAATACTGAAATTATTTAACAACAGGAAGTCTTCAGTGCCTAATTATGGCATAATAAAGATGAAGGAAAAGAATAATAAAAGTGGGGTACTGCTCCCCAGTATGCTTTTTCATTTTTTCATCTACTCTAAAGTGACACATTACATATGGGAGCTTCTATTGGTAATGGGCACATTATTATAGGATGAAGCAATCTTTCTGATATAGAAAATTTCCAAACCATTGTCTTTGTGGTTAAAAAAAAACACCCATTAGCTTGAATTGATCTAGAAAACAAATTCTGCTTGCCTTCCAATTCACATTTTAATTCATTTCAAAACCTATTTTAAAAATAAGAAAATCAAATCTGTCAGAAATATATATTACAATAATCATGGTTGCATTATTTATTATTGTTTTGTTAGTATTTTATTCTGGAAGTTTGTCAGCTACTTTCTATTTTACAGGTCTCTAAGAACATAATTTTAATTTTGCTTTCTTATTTCTGCTATCTGTCCTCTCTTTAGATTCAGTTATTTCCTATCTTATGCTAGCCAATATCTATTCTGGCCCAGTATGATTAGTATTCTAACATCACAATTTAAATTTGTATTTAATGGGCAGGGAGGCCTTCGTTCTTGCTTAGAGTACAATATTTTCCAATTTCTGCCTCACAAAAACATAAACTTAATTGTTTTTTTTAATGTCTTCCAGAAATGACTAAGCTTCCTGTTATTCATTCTTGTCAGTTTTTCCCCAGTACCGTATACTTCTTATATTGTGCAAAATTTGATTACCAGCAGCTTTCTTCAGAATTTCCCTATTTTTCCTTCTCCTTTCTGTTTTAGCAAATGTCTTTCATCACTTAATTTTTATTAGTAGCATACTCTGTGACAATCTATATATGATTTAACTGAAATTTTTTTTCTGTGATCTTAGCTGAAACTGTTTTTCTAAAAAAAGTATTGAGGGAAACCTGCATCTACTGAATAGCAGAGATTTGAATGTTAATATAGTATAATAAAAGTGTCCAGAAATTACATATAATTTCTATTTTATGTACCTAGTGGACTTTTGAATTGAGATAACAGGATTCTAGTAAATCACTATTAAGATATTTTCATTTTTGTCATTTATGAGGAATTAGCATTTATATTCAAAACATAAATGCAGTGGCCGCTGGTTGTGTGAGTGTCACAACTGAAATGTGAAATTAGTTCTAAACTTTTGCATCATGGATAGGTAGTAGGACTATACAAATCCTATGAAAGTGGGTTTTCAGAACATTTGGCAATGTGTATAAAGCTCTCTTAAAGAACACATAACTTTTTTTTCAGAACTGCATGGATGTTTTAGAAGCTTTTCTGAAACTTTCTTCTTGTAAGTTTGGGCACATTTTGCTTGCATCTCTTTCAAAGGATTTGCACAAATTAATAGATAACAGAAGGCATTCACAACAGACACCATAACCAAAATCTGGGATCAACATAATGCTAGTGAAAGAGATATGTTTCTTTCTTTTCCTTCTTTATCTTTGCCAGTTTCAAACACAAGTGAACATTATAGGACTATTTGATTAGGCCAGGATGTATCTTGGGCCAGTATTTTGTTTCTCACAGCAACCAGTCATATGCCTTTGGAATGCTTACATGTAATGGCATCTACGTAGTTTAAGTGAAACCTTACCACCTGCACATTCCTCAGCTATCCTCTTCACAGATTTCCAGAGAGATCATTAGTAAAAAATCTGGAAAAAAATTTGACATTAAAAGCTGAGAGATACTCTAAAGTGAAAGCAATCCAGCTGCTAAGATTTCTGAACTTTGTTTCAATTCAGTTCCTTTTTTTGATATTTTGCTGAAGGAAACTCTTGTGGTCAGTTCCAAGAGCTTAACAATAGAAGACAGAAGAATACTGTTTTCCCATATTATTCCCCTGCCTCTTGGGGAAATATGCTGTCCCCAATTTAGACATAATATTGAGTCTTCAGACAATATGCATTGGTATATCTGTCTTCCATTAATTTATTCATGGAATTTATTCATTTATTCTCTTTTAACATATATTCAACAGTGTATGTATTTGGCTAATTGTTAAGTGTAAAGCAATGTCATTTATACTGTCAACATGTAAGAAATACTGGATATTTAGTTGATCCCTCTCTTCAATATGACGCTTCCTTACAAATACTTTTCAGTACGGAACCTTCATATAAACCAGGTTCTCAACTGACTTTAAAAAAATGTAAAGAATGGGCAGGTTTTTTCTTTTTTTACTACTTACAAAGAATCTGGATTTAAGCACTATTTATCACTATGCTATAGGATGGCATCTGTAATTTCATATATTTTTTAAATTGGTTTTTCTATACTTTAGTACAAAATGTACATGTGCAAAAAGTATTTTGGGTCTTGGAAGATATATTTCCCCTTACTGAATTGAGTTGAAGAAATGGTCCATTGCTTTAAATAAATAAAATCTATTTTTTTAAAAAAGCTATTCACCTCTCCAGCTAGCTATCTACTTTAGCAGTAATGCCAGTATACCATAAGATCAGTGTAAACAAGTTATTTTTGCATACTAAGGATGACCATGCAGAAATGACTCATGAGTCTGCTTTGATACCATATGACTTAAGTAGCCATTCTCATGGCTTAAAATAACTAGGTTTTTCAACTGCTATAATAAGAAGCTGTGTTCCCCCAAAATGTTGCTATCATTGGACATTTTACCAGCTATAGTCATGTGAAAAAGAAAGGACATCCTCTTTGACTTCTATATTTTACATATCACGACATAGTAAAAATGTCTGGTCCTTAGTAGTTCTTAAAAGTAGGTAAATACATTTCAGATGAACAACACATATTGCACCATGTCATCATTTATTTTACCAAAAGAAATCCAAAATAGAGGGGCCATGTGTGAAAAACTAAGTACCCCTTGTGATTCAATAGCTTGTTGGGCCACCTTTAGGCACCAATAACATATGATTTTATCAGTCTCTCACATCTTTGTGGAGGAATTTTGGCCCACTCCATTTTTACAATATTGCTTCAGGTCCTGTGGCTACAAAACAAGGCAAAATCATTACCACTCCACCACCACGCTTGAGAGTGGTATGAGATGTTTGTACTGATATGCCATATTTGGTTTTTGCCAAACCTGGCATTGTGCATTATGGCTAAACATTTGGTCTCATCTGTCAAAAGAACAGTGTTCCAGAGGTGTTGTGATTTGTTCAGATACAACTTTGCAAATCTAAGCTGTGCTGCCTTGTTCTTTTTATTTATTAATTATTTATTTATTAATTAAATTTCTATACCGCCCTTCTCCAAATAGGACTCAGGGCGGTGCACAGCCTAAGTAAAAACAGCATACAAAATTTAAAAAACAGTATTAAAATAATTAAATATTTTGGCCGTAAATTAAAACAACCCAATTTAAAATCAATTTAAAATTTAGCTCAAGCCAGCCCAGCTAGTTGGAATAAATAGGTTTTCAGGGCCCGACGAAAAATCCGGAGGTCTGTTATTATACGTAGCTCTGGGGGAAGGTTGTTCCAGAGGGTGGGTGCCGTCACAGAAAAGGCTCTCCCCCTGGGGGTCGCCAGCCGACATTGTCTGGCGGACGGCACCCTGAGGAGGCCCACTCTGTGCGAGCGTACTGGCCGGTGGGAGGCTATTGGTGGCAGAAGGCGGTCTCGTAAGTACCCCGGCCCTTAGAGAGAAGGGGCTTCTTCCTGGCAACCCTTTCAAAGGAACCATATTTATTCAGTCTTTTTCTAATTGTACTGTCATAAATTTTAAAATTTAACATGCTAATTGATACTTATAGAGTCTGAGATATAACTCTCGGATTTTTAAAAAGTTTTCTGCGCATTGCACGGTCTGACCTTGAAGTAAATTTGGGATATTCATTCTTGGGAAGATTAGCAACTGTCTTGAATGTTTTCCATTTGTGAATAATCTTCCTCACTGTAGAATGATAGACTTTGGGATTGTTGGAAATGGCTTTATAATTCTTCCCAGATTGATGAGCAGCAACAATAGCTTCTCTAAGACCATTGCTGATGTCTTTACTCTTTGGAATTGTGTTAACACCCACCTCAGTGCTGTAGACCAGCGGCTCACAGTCTTTGCTGTATCAGGGACCAGTTCTGTGGAGAGAGATTTTTCTGTGGACTGGAGGGGTGTGTGGTTTTGTGTGTTACCTGAATCCCGCGGATGGGGCTTCGCTTGTTTGTGCGGTCCGGTTTCTGGCATGCCATGGCCCAGTACCGGTCAACAGACCAGGGGTAGAGACCCCTGCTATAGACCAGCAAACTCCTAAAACTTTGGCCTTTCTAGAGGTAATCATACTTGCTGATCATGATCAATTGATCAAGGGCACTTGATTAGCAGCAACTGGCTGCTATTTATCTTCTTCATACCTATGGATGCAGTAAGGGCATTAGTTTTTCACATGTGGCTTCTCCATTTTGGCTTTCTTTTTGTAAAATAGCAATAGCACTTAGACTTATATACTGCTTCACAGTGCTTTACAGCCCTCTCTAAATGCTTTTACAGAGTCAGCATATTGTCCCCAACAATCTAGGTCCTCAGTTTACCGACCTTGGAAGGATGGAAAGCTCCATCCTTCCTTGAGCTGGTGAGATTCAAACTGCTGGCAGCTGGCAGTTAGCAGAAGTAGTCTGTAGTACTGCATTCTAACCACTGCACCAATGATAACATGGTGTAATATGTCATGTGTTGTTCTTCATCTGAGATTGTACTACCCATTTTTAAGGCTGCTAAGGATCAGATTATTTTTACTATGTCCTGATATATAAAACCATACAACTCAAAGAGAATGTACTTTCTTTTTCACATGACTATATATAAACACATTTGTCATCAACAATTGACATGTGAAAATGATTATATTTTGAAGTTGATTAACCCTCTTTGGACCAGAATGTTAATCTTCCCATTTAATATATATTGGATTTATTCAACCACTCAGATTCATTGGGTGTTGATTGATATATTTAATAAATGATAATGATTATTAAACATGATAGTTGGCAATGAATTAAAAATAGAATTAAATCTGAAGCGAACTCTGAACTCTGATGAGTTTCTTGAAAACTCATCCATCTAAATGTCCTAAAACACTGGAATGTTTTCTGATTAATTGCTATATGTTAGCGTAACACAGTGGAAGGATTCAATTTTTTTTAACAACCGGTTCTGTGGGCGTGGCTTAGTTGGGGGTGTGGCTTGGTGGTCATGTGACTGGGTGGGCATGGCTATCTGCATAGGGACTACTCAGCAGGGCCGGATTTAGATGAAAAGAGGCCCTAGGCTATTCCACTTATGAGGCCCTTTCATCTATAGCAGTGGTTCTCAACCTGTGGGTCGGGACCCCTTTGGGGGTCGAACGACCCTTTCACAGGGGTTGCCTAAGACCATCGGAAAACAAATATTTTCAATGGTTTTAGGAATAATTTTATGGTTGGGGGTCACCACAACATGAGGAACTGTATTAAAAGGTCGCAGCATTAGGAAGGTTGAGAACCACTGACCTATAGTGAAAGTGTAATTTTAATTTTGCTAACAATTTGAATGTAGGCCCCTCTTGATTTTGAGGCCCTAGGCTGAAGCCTAGTTAGCCTATAGGAAAATCCGGCCCTGCTACTCAGAGGGCTGAAAAAAGTCATTTCTGACTGGTCCTCGCACTTTTGACCATCCTCACATTTATGCCCATTGCAGCATTCTTAACAACCGTGTCACTCATTTCACAACTGCTTCTCTTCACCATGGTGACAAGATAGGGCAAAAACGTAAAATGTGAGGACAGTCGTAAATTTGAGGACTGGTCAAAAGTGCGAAGACCAGTGAAAAATAACTTTTTCAGCGCTCTGAGTAGTCCATATGCATAAAAGGGTACAGCAATAGAGAGGGATGAAGGAAGGGAAGGGAAATTAGAGTAGGAGTGAGGGTAAGAGAGGGAGGAAGAGAGGAGAAGGAGAAAGGAAGAGGAAGTAGGGAGGAGAAGAAGGGGGGAAGAGAAAGTAAGAAGGAAAGAAAAGACAGAGGTGGTAGGTTTGAGGAGAAAGATTGCTGTACAATAAAAAAGATGAAAGGAAAGAAAGCCAACCCCAAACAAATATAAAGATATTAAGATAAAGAATGAATTGTTAAACTTTAAAGAATAAAAGAGAACAAATATGAATAAATAGCAATAATTAGAAACACACATACAAACATACAATTTATTTTCTTTGAACAGAGTATTTGGCCGGTTCACAAATTTAAACAGTGTTTAGTCATTTCAATTAAATTTACAATTTCTATATTTCTTTTTTGCCATATTTATTCCTCATCTATTTTTTAAAAAAAACCAATATTACCCTTCATCCTCATCTCTAATCTTAATCAAATTCAATTTTTCCCTTCTATTCTATATTATACCCCTTCCCATTGTCATCTATTTTTATATCCATCCTCACATTGGTTAATTATGTAATATTATAGTTGTTTAATACAAATTCAACATTTTAATATAAATCAATTAGTTATATAACTATTTTTTTGTATATTAATATGAACATGAATATTCCAATTATTTCTATGCAATCCAATTTCTTACAAATCAATTGGTAAATTAATTATATTTACCAATAATAATAAACCAAATAATTTCCCCCATATATTCCTCCAAACCATATCTTAACCATTTCTGCTTTCAACACAATATACAATTAATAGTATCTCGATTATTACAATTCCCTAGTTAAATAGAGCTTTTTTTCTTTTGTGTTTTAAAATTTTGAACTCTCCTCTTTTGCCCTAAATTTCCCATTGTTTGCAATTTTGCACCTACCTTTTTTGGTGAGGAAAAAGAAAAAGAAATCTCTCTCTGCCTCATTTTGTCACGTTGCAGCAAAGACCCGGCTTTACTTTCAGTTTTGCTTTTTCAGCATAGCTAGGGGGAAAAAATCTGCTCCAGAACTCTTTTCAGATAGCAACAGAGCCCTGCGCAAAACAGCTGAGAGCAAATCAGCTGAGAGTCGGGAGGCCGATCTAATCAACTTGTGCTAATTAACCGATGCTGAAGCTGAAGGGCTGTTTTTTCTTGCTGTTTGCTTGCAAGGAGGTAAGTGCTGCGAGGGACAGGCCAAAGGGTGGGGGCCACTCTCCTTGCTACTTAGCCCCCCCGCCACCCCCCTTGCCTCTTACCGCTCCCTAAGGCATTCCACCGCCCCCCGGGGTGGTACCACCCACTTTGGCAACCACTGGCTTAACTACTTAACAACCAGTTCTACCGAAGTAGAATCCCACCACTGGGTCTACCCATTTATTTTTTGCAGGCGTCGGTCTACTCATTTGTTTTCTTTTAACACTGATCAGCTGTAGGGTGGCCCTTTGAAGCCCCGCAGCAGCTGCGAGGCCAATAAAATTATAAAAAAACACTGAAACATTTGTTAAATTGCTGGCTCACCCACCCCTCTCCCAGTGGTGTGGAGGGGCAGAGCAGGGGGCGGGGCGAGCCAACAATTTAACAAATGGTTCGGCTGAACAACCTAGAACTGGCAGAATCCCACCACTGGCGTAACATCTCTGTAGCAAATATCACACAGTAGGTTAAATATAAATTTAAGATAGGAATGAGAAAATCTTTTTTTCTGTGGTTCATGTCATAGGTAAACTGTTATCTGTAAATAAACATTTACAATGAAAATAATTCAAGAAAGTAATTCAAATCCTGAGTTCTTCAGCATTATGGCAATGGATTGGGGCAAAAAGACAAAAATTAAGTAATACATGTAACTTCCATTATTTTTCAAGCTATTGCTTCCTTCCCCCCTTCCCCTTTCCATTTAAGGAAAAAGACAAGTGCCACAAAATAGATTTACCTCATGGGTTTATGCGTTTCTACCCATTTTCTAGTGCGAAGAATGTAGCCCCAAGCACATAAGAATCTCTTTATTGTAAACTCTTATCTGTGAGCATGTAAATAGCCTCTCTCAGCATGCATAGCAACCAAGAACGCTTTAGCTGACATCATAGCAAAGAAGTCTCTGCTTGATTTGCTTTCCCTGCTACAAATACGTGCCTTTCCGTTTGGCTGGTTGAAGAAGAACTGCAGAACTGGGACACCTTTGCAGCTCAGTGTGTTGAAGAGATCAAAACATGAGTTACGTGTGCTTTTCAAAACAGGGCTCCGTCATCATTGTGCTTTCTCCTGGGAAAGTGGATATAATAGACAGCAATATTAGAAATGTATGTTGGAGAACCCATGTAATAAAAAGATCTTACCGAAGTACAGTCAAATGGATTTTCATTATCTTAATAAAAATTAATGGCTAATCAAAGGAATTAAAAAATAATTAAATTTTATGAATTAAGAAATTACAGTACGTCATAAATAAATTGTTTACTTGATGTGCTGGTTTTCTATCTATATGGATTGGTTTAGATGCAAGATCGCTTGAATAGTGTAATCCAAGAAATAGTGAGAAGTGCCTCATTGTGCTGTCTGACCCTGCAAATATAAACCTTTGTAAATCTATATACTTAACTACAGAGATACTTTGTGGGAAAGGATTGCTTCTGCATAGTTAAGTGCTATATAGTCCAGTACAGAAGTGCCTTAGAAGAGAAAGAAGAGAATATCTTTTCCCAATGGAATGAGACAATAGGGGCTTATAATGGTATCCACTAGAATTGGAGTAGAGTTAGATCTAATTAGAATTCCAATTTATTTGATTGGGTACTCTCTAGTTCATGGTTTCATAAACTTAATGATAATCCTAAAATGAATGTAAGCAATTTCATTTCTGAATAAAAATGATGTCTTGCACAGATGAAATAAAAGGGCTGCCAGAACATATTCTGGGTTTTATTTCCAACTACACCTACAAAAAGTGATCCTGACTCACAGTTTAAAAACTTCAAGTTGATAAAGAAAAACAAGGGTGTCTCTAGAGATATTAATCCTCTTTGAGGTAAGATGTTCATCAGTCATTCATTTGCTGCTCAGTCTTCAGATAAAACAAACATTGTAGGTTGCTGAAGCAGAACAAAAACCTAAAAATACGTTATTAGCTATGATTAGATGAGCATGGGCATCGGTGTGTGATTAAATGAACACGGTCAACATGATCCTTTGCCCGTACTAATTTATAGTCTTCAGAAATTAAATTTTGATACGATTATTGTTTTCCAGCCCATTTCATTAAAAGCAGAAATATCATTCCAAATTTTAAGGCTACTTCTACACTGTAACCTAACTACTCAAAATCAGCTGCTGGTTTTAAATACTTCATTTTGTTCCCTTTTGAAAATATGTTTCATGGTACAGGTCACAGCAGGTGGCAGCAGCTAGCTGACCTTTCCTCTTCTTTAAAAAGCTAACCAGGTTTGGACTTGATTACTATTTATACCAAGAAATCCCTGAGCTATAGGTTACATTGCTGAATTAACAAAAACCAACAAAACAAACCTTTGAAACCTGCAATAAATAAATAAATAAATGAAATTATATCCTAACACCTATAGGATTCTTCGTTATGTGATAAGGAAGGGGCTCAAAACAGAGGATTTGGTCACAGTTCAAGATACTGTCGACCTCTCCATAATAAACCAATCAGAGGTTAGGGATTCTCGCCACCCACCCCCGGTATCTGATTTTATGCAATAAACCCAATTTTTGGACCCAGTTATTTTTGTTTATTCTTTTGGCTGGCTAATTCTACCACACCATTTTTTTCAGTTTCCATTGTTAATCGGATAGACAGAGTCCCAATGTTTTTTATACAACTTTTTCCCAATAATCCATTGGTTTAGAGTTAAGGTAATCCACCAGGAACAAAATTCAGTTGGAAGAAGACTTTATCTTTAGAGTACTCATAATAGTAATACTAAGTTACACTATAATGCAGTTTTCTATGATAAATACCCGAGAGTTATTTCCCCTCTGTTCCATTGATTACATTTAGCAATTGATTACAAAGTACTGCAGATTTATTTTGAAATAGTGTAATTTATTAAAAGAACATATAGACTAGAAAGATACATGTTTTTCTGCGATTCAAAGTTTTCTGCAAAACTAAGATTACTTATTTTAACACTGGCAGGTTTTAAGCTCAGTTTTTTTAAAATCCTGCTGAATTTGTCCATTATTAAACTTCTTGTATGGAAATAAGTCTGATTTTATGCACATTTAGTCAAATTAAAAGCTATTTGCAGTGTTAATGATTATAATTTATTAAACTTATTTTCCACCCAACTCTCAGCATGGGATACTTTCTCCCATGAAAGTGCTCGTAGAATTAACCTTTTTTGAGCTTTTAAATTTTTCTAGTAATACTTAGTGATATATAAGCATACCCCAAACTCTTTTGGTTTCAGTCAGCATATTTTATTCTTCTATTAAAAACAAAAATTGTGGGTTGAGGAGCAGACCTTAAAATGTGATTATGTCCCTATGTTTTCATGGGAAAAAAAAACCTGAAGTGTTTTTTTGAATTTCCAAATCCTGCACATAATAGCTTTACATATGAAATAATACAGTTAGAAGTCAATAATAATGCTAGACCAAATTAGGATTGTTTTCTATTTGATTTGCACCAGTTGTTATTAGGTCTTATAGATGTTTCCTGGGTCTTTATCCTTTCAACATGTAGTATATAATGTGAATTATAAATCTTGGGTTATTTTTATTGGCTGAACAAAAATGGTTGTAATGAATTAAGAATATTACCATAGAGATTTAATATGTTTTTGATGTTGCTGAAAAGTACAGATTGCAAATAATATATGCCTTACATCATATTCAGTATAATAGCATAATTTCAGTGCCTGTATATGTATGAATGTATTTACTTGAGTTTTTCTGTGTCCTTTTTTAAAGGACACAGAAGGACAGATATTTTTTTTTAACACCATTCCCTGAAACAGTGCCTCGAGGTCCCCTGATGTTCTATTTCCTAACAATCTGCTGGTTTCAATTTACTTTGGCAATCCTTTCTTTCTCTTTCTCTCTCTCTCTTTCTCTCTCTCTCTCTCTCTCTCCTCCCCTCTCCCTTTCTCTCCCTCCTCCTCCCCCCCTCCCTGCCCCCCTCTGACTTACAGTTAAGTAGCAACCTTTACTTGTAACTGAAACAGTATGTTTTCATTTCAGATAGTTGGCTTTACTGTGCAATTTTAAACATATGTGCATTATAAGAAACTTGGGATGCAGGGAATATGCTATACTTAAGATAGGAAGGATAGGATAGAGATAGGAATAGGAATGCGATAGACCACAATCCCATAAAAAAAAGGAGTGTCACAAAATGCTTGATGAAAACTTGTAGCCTGGTGTAAATAAATCTGCAAAAACCAGCAGGAGATAGATAACTTTACCTATTGTTGATCCAATTTTTATGACCATTTTTCTATGGTTATAAAACTGTGTAAACATAGTAATTTTGTTTTACTGATTTAATGTCAAGATTCTGTTCAGAACTGTCATAGTTTCATGGATTGGTGAAAAAGCACAGTTTTGTTTTGTATTTTTATAAAGGAGGGATTAAATATTTAACATTCGTATATTTAGATCGTAGAATTCACTGATTGTAATAGTTGAGATTCCCTGTTAAGAAATGGGATGCACCAGAAACATATTATTTCAGCAGTAGCTTTCTCCCAGAATCTAAGTTGTGGTTGTGTGAATCAACAATTTTTCAATTTCTTAAGTTTTCCAGTTTTTCCTTTCTACATCATTTTACTAACAGCTATGCAGTTAATAAGTATTAAAAGTAAGCATCCATACTAATTTTTTGGTAATTGTTATTACTAAATAACTATGGGTAAATAAGGTTGATTAAATATGCATAAATATGGGTAAATAAGGTTAAATATCATTAAATATAAGTGTGTAGAGCTAATTTTGTAATGGTACGGATAAGACTAATTAACTGGATAAGGCTAATTAAATTTCCACCTTCAATGGAAAAGCTGACATTAAGAATGAACTTATAAAAAAAGTCAAGAGATATAAGATAAATTTATTCAAATTTGCTTTTGATTTTACTCCATTGAGAGCCTTAACCTTCTTTTATTCTAGCAGACCTGCTATTTGTGGGGGAAATACATGCCAGGATGAAAAGCTTCTATATGAATTGTGTGCACTGATCAAAGAAGTGATAAAACAGATTTGTATTATATATTTCAAGCTGATGTCCTACGATAAATGCAATTATCAATCCCATACAGCTAACCTGTTGCATTATTATTAAATAACAAAAGCTTTTGAAAGCAGATAAAGTACATTTCAAAAATACTAATGGTTCATGGTTATCACGTTTCTGGGTTTCCCTGAATATATCATGCTTTTAGACCTACCCTGGAAGTTCAATTGGACACAAATCAACAAATGCTTTGGGTTTTGAAATTCTCTAGGAGAGAAATGTTGTCATTTGAGAAATGGTGCTTATATTTGATTTAGAACAAGTGAAAGTCTACTATTATGCATATTTGCAAAGGTATAATAGTTCTATTGGCAGTATGTAGAGTATTTGCTACTGGACTGCCTCAGGTTGGGTGCTCTTTCTGTTCATATCAGCCCACCAAACCAGTTAGAAATCAGACAGCTCTCTCTGCATGAATCTGAAATGTATCAGGATTGATTATTGTGTCAGTTGGTAGTCTGTTTATTAATATGGTGGCAATGAGCCAGCCAACAGCAATAGATAGCTCAGGAGAACAGCTGACATCTGGACCACCTGTTTAAACCCAATGCAGGAGAATCAGTAGTGCAAGGTGAAATGCGCTAGACTGGAGGTTTCATTTCATTCAAGGACATTGAGGAGGAG
Organism: Pantherophis guttatus; assembly: GCF_059756535.1. Taxonomy (NCBI): domain Eukaryota; kingdom Metazoa; phylum Chordata; class Lepidosauria; order Squamata; family Colubridae; genus Pantherophis; species Pantherophis guttatus. Next base: position 27,118,501 of record NC_142068.1, on the reverse strand, counting down.
AGGAGAACAAGAGGAGAGCATTTATGCTATGCGGCAACTTTCTCCCCTTCATTGCCCTAACTCTCAGTGGAAAGGGCAGTGGTGGTTAACAGGGACTAGACAGGCATGCTTCCTGGGTAACAGGAAAGGTGTCATTCTCCATGAAGTGTGAGAATGTATGCAAAACTAATTTACTTAAAAAATATTTTGTAGCTATTGTTGTTCTAAACTAAACTCTAAAGATGGAATAGGGTAATAAAGTACCGTATTTTTCAGAATATAAGATGTTTCCCCCCCCACAAAAGAGGGTGAAAATTTGGGTGCGTCTTATATTCCAAATGTAGCCCTGCCCACGAGGCCAAAAACGTGAGGCACGGAGGTGGCGATGGTCTGTGTCAATCCCTGCAGCCTGGAACAGCTGATTGGGGGGTATTCTGTGAGGCCGGTCCACCCACCAATAAACTGCTCATGCTGAACTAGCCTGCAATAATGTGCTGAAGCTGACCTTTCTGTTCATTATTTGCTGCGAGGACTGTCAGAGTTTACAGCAGCAATCACATCCAAAAAGCACACACAAGTTTCAGCAGGATTCAATAACTTCTCTTTATTTATAATATAATACATGCAGTAAATATACAATACCAAAAGCAGGTTTTCTAATGTGGTAGTAAATACAAGCAAAACACAAGCAGACGAGAGGAGTTTCAGTTTCAGTTTCAGACTAGCATGCAGCTTTAGTACAGAACAGTTGAGCTAAGCCATGCCCAGGCTCCTTGCTGTCTTCTTGTTGCTCACACAGAAAATACTGTTTCAGTTTCCAAACAGCCCTCAACTCTCTCACACACTGACAGGATGCTAGCCAGATGAATACTGATGGATTCTGGTAGGCAGAGGCAGAATTTTTTTTCTTATTTTCCTCCCCAAAAACTAAGGTGCATCTTATACTCCGAAAAATACAGTAGTTACAATGAGCTTTCTGTTTAATATATTGTCTAATTACTGTTATTGCTATATTTATTTATCTGAAACTTGGATAAGAAATTAGTTGAATCAACATAGAAGTGGATAAGGTTACGAGGAGCCTGATGAAAGGAGGGACTATGTGATGACTCGGGGTGTGGCATGAAAGCAACACAGCCAGAGAACAGGTCTAATTCCCCTTTATTGCTCCAACTTTGCCCCCAAACGTTCCTACGTTTACTACAAGTCGTGGAGCAAAGCTCTCACACGCACCTTCAGCAGCCTCTGGCTGCGAGTAGTCCTGTAAGCCAGGTTAGTCAAACAGTAATCAGGGCCAGCAGTCCAATAAGCCAGGTTTAGCCAAACAGTAACCAGAGCAAGAAGTGCAGCGAAGCAGGCAAACTGGGCAAGCCCCACAAGACAGAACACAGTAATCTCCAGGCATCGGCAAGTGCACACAAGGCTCCATAGATCCAATGCTTGTTCCTGACAAATGCACCTCCCACCGGCACTTCCTTACATCTCAGTCCCCAGGTGTGCCTTGTGAAGGGGGACGGGGCACTCTTCTTCTCGTAGCCAGCTTTCTGCAGTAGCCCTCTATATTGGTCTCACCTTCTCTCTTCTCTCTGTGCTCTAGAATCAGGAGCGGGTGGTCCTTGCTCTTTGCCTGAGCTCTGTCTCTCCTGTTTCTCCCTGTCTGCAAGCCTTTCTAATCCTTAAAACCCTTGCCTGGACTGACTCTGCCCTTCCCCAGTTTTCTCCAAGGCCAACGGAGCCTCCCTCTCGATCTCTGTGGGTGTTCCAGCTCATCTTCCCCCACAGATTCAGACTCCGACAGGGGCATGACAGACTTTTTATTGAGAAAACTTTTAGGATTTTAAGGTAAATGCTAGACCTGGTGACGATGTGGGAACAATGGGATTATATTACAAAGAACAATTACAGGTATTTCTGTGTAATAAATATGCCATGTTTATTTCAAATCAGAAGTGTATATGACTAAAACAAAAGCTAGTATGGGTATTTATAAATGGGAATTTGCAGAGATATTTAAACATGCTAACCCAGGAGTAAAGGGAACCAATTTTAAATAATCTCCCCAAGGTGCTCAATCAAACAGAGGGGAAAAAAACCCAATAGTTTATTATTTACATTAGAATTTAATTTATATACAGCAGGTATTTAGCATTCAGCATTTCCTCTTAGCAGATATGCCAAGCCACTGGAAACAACAAGATGCCCAAATAGCAAAAATTGTACTCTTTAATATGGAAGGTGTTTTCACTGCCCATCATGCTTAAACAGACAAAGCCTGTTTTACAAGCAGCAAGAGAAACTTAGAACTCTTAGAAGCTTATAACAGAACAAATCGAGAGTCAGCAAGAAACAGAAGTCAGCGAAGTTAAATAATATTCTAACTTTTCCAAAGACCTCCTCCCCCTCCCCCCCCCAAGAAAAAGCAATAATCCAATAAGGATACATATGCATTTGTAGGCCCTCTAATCTCCCTGGCCATTTGCTTAAGAGTTGGTTTCTTCTCAATAGGCTCCACTAGGCTAGGCAGGAAAAAAAAATCCAACCTGATGACAAACCATAAAAACAGATTAATTTTTCTATGTCTAGGAACTAGGAACTCTTAACCAAATTGTCATTATTGTGACCTTTAAACAAAAACTCTTGAAATAAGGCTTTTGTTATAATCAAAACAGCTGTTTCCAAACCAGAACATTCCTATATTGAAATGGTTTGGCCATTCATACTCCAAACAGTTTTAAGTTTGGCCCACTTTTGATAAGGTCAGAATGTCACATTCCAGCATTGGAACCCTTCTCTTGAAATCAAAGAGGCCATTCCATACACAGAAAGAGATGTTTAAGGTTGGCACATTTTAACCTCAAAACATTGTTCATGCCTGTAAATTTCTGGTGATACAAATTGCAGCTATAGATCTGATATAGGAGCAGATTATAGTAAGAAGGGTTAAAGTTTTACATTCTCCCAGTTAAGAGCCTCATATTGATAGGATCCCTGAGCTGCTGATTTGTAACAGCAGTGATTTTTGTCACAAGGCTAAAACAATGCCAAGAAGATAATGTGTCATTTATTCTGAATTTCATTAAAATAAGTAAAAATTAAAATTGAATACCTACTGAAGCAGTGTTTTGTGCAGCACAGAAAATACTAGATTTCAAAACAGGGAGGATTGCAGAAATTATCCCCTTAAATGCCCTTAAATCATTCTTTTTTACGCAAAGAGCAGTCATTCTAGAAAGGCAAACACAGCTGTGAATTTGGTTACAACATGGAAAATTGTTTGTTAAAACAATTTACAGTTAATAAGATGCAAATGATATAGAAAAGAATTAATTTTCATAAACTTCAATTGACAAAATATGCTAAACTAGCCATTTTATTCCCCCTCTGTCGTTAATTCAGGAGTGACTGTTTTATCCATGTAAAGAAAAAAATATTTTTTTCTACAAAAATTATCTTCGTATAGGGTTGTGATTTACTGTAGCTATAGCTTTTAAAATCTATTAACATTTAAAAACTCCAGTTACATGATGGACTCTTAACTTTCCAGATTATAATATCTTTTATAATTATGAATGTGTTCTTTCCTGTATCCTACACTAACAACAAAGAATTTTATTTCCTAGAGTATCCAATTTTACAGCTTTTCTCTACTTGGCAAATTGTAATGAAAGTTCCTTAGCTTGATTAGAAATAACATAACATAGAGTTCCATAGATATGTGATGAATTATAAATAAGTCACCTTTCCATTGCTAGCTATGAAGTGGTTTATACTGTGCATTTTTAATGAGACTCAAATATACAATTTACTGCAGTGGAAGTTATATCTTATTGCTGAGAGATTTACTTTGTCTCATTTACATATTAGTTTGTGAGCATTTTTAGAAAAATCTGTGCCAAAATTTATGTCATTTTTATTGCATGAAAATTTATACCTATTCTTTGCAATTCGCTCTAATATATATACATATGCAAACAAATTTTCATGGTATGCCTTCTCTATTGTTTCTTTTCTATATTCTCTCATATGTGGATTTTGTACAAATTTCTTAAATAGTAAACAGTTCTGCAAAATTCGGGGAATCCAAATATAGAAGAATAATTGTATTTGCACTCATTTCTTAATATAATTTTGTCTCTGTTTTTCTTAATGTTTCCTTTGTCCTTTGGCAGTCTGTGTCAAGCAGAATTTTTCAAGCTCACTAAGATGGAATTAGAAGTCTAGTAAGCCATGACAAACTAACATATATGTTTCTACCACTTAGGGGGTCTTCTAATTTAACCCCCTGTTGGATTAAGACACTATACCAGGGCTGCCAAACTCGATTTAATTGAGGGCCGCATCAGGGTTGTGTTTGACCTTGGGGAGCAGGGGTGTATGGTCAGCTTGATGTCACTCATGTCAGGGACGCCTGTGGTAGCCCAAGTGCTTTGATAGCGAAAACGGGCTCCCAATCTTCGCTTTTGGCTGGGACAGCCTCCTGCAACCCTCTGCTAGTAAAAATGGAGCTCAGGAGGACCGCCTCCCAAGCTCCATTTTTGCTGGCAGAGGGTTGCAAGAGGCCATCCTAGCTGAAAATGGAGATTGGGGCCTGTTTTTGCTGGTAGAGGCACCACCAGCTGGTCTTTTGCTGTTTCCAGGATGGACCTGCAGGTCAGATCTAAGCACCCCATGGGCCGGATTCAGTCCACAGGACTTGAGTTTGACACCCCTGCTCTATACCATTTCAGACAAATGGTTGTCCGGTCTCTTCTTAAAAACCTCCAGTGGTGGAACACCCATAACTTCTGAAGGCAAGTTGTTCCGCTGATTAATTGTTCTGTCACGAAATTTCTCCTTATTTGTGGGTTGGTTCTCTCCTTGATTACTATATACCTCATATGGATTAATAGAAATGTCTACTACTGACTTAATACCTCCACTTTGTGTTTCCAGTTACCATGGGTAACACTTTTTTTTTTGATGAATGCTCCAAAAATGCAGCTGCTGCAGTTATTCAGATATTCACCAATCTATGGAAATGTGGGAAGTTGGTCAAACCATACTGAATAACCCTAATCAGAATAATATTAATTGAAAAATCCCTTATGAATGGGATAGTAAAGTTTTCCATATGAATACGGAACATAGCTAATTCATTGCTAAGTCATTTTGTTAAATATGATGGACTTCAAGTATGCCTAAATCTAAATCATAATTATCATCTTTGCCTTAATTCAGTAGGGCCCAATGAAATACTATGCTTAATAGGAAGAAACATTGGCTATCTAGTTTTATCTAATGTGATGGACAATAGTTGTCTATGCTTTTAAACAAATCAGACTTTTAAAAGTGCTGGTGATTCAGTTTGGAAACTTTTGCAAGCAAAATATGGACTTTATCACGTACATCCTGTACGTATACACTTTATATAACTGTGTACATCTCTTGATTTAGCCATCTTATGTTAATTGATTCTAGACATTTTGACAGATGAAATAAATGCTCTGTATTACAATAGACAGTTCCTAAAAAAACTTAATGAATACAAAAGTGTAAGTGCTGTAAGTTTTAGTGCTTCTGTTTTAAATAATTGAGATAGAAGTATTTAATTTGGTTGATATAGTGGCGTTTGCCATTAAGCCATAAAATGGCTTTGTGCTTTTATCTGCTGTTCACAAAAAAGTTAGAAATGCTTTTTGAGGAACCAGTCATATATTTCCTGGAACATTCTATCAGGATCCTGATAAAAGCAAATTATTAGTTAATTTTATTTCATATTGCTCTCACAGCATGTTAAATATATGAAAGAGTCACAAAGGTTTATATAATGGATAAATTCCTTCAGCTCTTGACCAGGGCTGTGGCTAAATACCATCCAAGGGTTTTTTTAATCATTATTATTTTAGAAAACAAGACTTGGATACTGGTGCTTTGAGTATTAGTGTAAATTAGCTTGTAAATACAGGACTTTCGAATTTAAATAGTCTATTTCATTTAATATATAATCTTCCATAAACTGTCATGCACAGAAATGTAAACTTTGGTGTTATTTTGACTTTCATTTTACCTCTGATTCAGGTATGCAATACACACAAACACCCCGAGGGAGAGAGAGAGAGGGGTGGGATCTATCTATCTATCTATTTATTTTATTTATTTATTAATTTTATTTCTATACCGCCCTTCTCCCGAAGGACTCAGGGCGGTGTACAGCCTGATTAAAAGCACAAAGACAGACAAAATTTAAAAATAATTAAAATTATTAAATAATTGGCTCAATTATAAACCCCCAAATTTAAAATCCCATTTTTAAAACCAATTAAAATCTTTACATTGATAGCCCGGCTGGCAGAACAACAAGGTTTCTATCTATCCATCCATCCATCCATCCATCCATCCATCCATCCATCCTAACTTGGAATAATATTTTTTTAAGTTATGATCTCAAAATAGTAAAACTAAATAAAAATAATAACCACAAGGAATTTATTTGTGGGATATTACAAAATTTGTATGATGTTTTTATGCTTATACCAAATCTAAAGTAATATAACAAAGTAGGAAAACATAAATGATAATTAGTGTAGCATGCCACAAGGGAGATTATAATAAAAGCTTTGTTTCAAGCTTAAAAGAAAATCTTAGCAATTATAATACTCGTTTTATTATTTGCTGGATAGAGGATTAAATTCTCAGAAGAAGGGAAATATGTTTTTAAAAATGAAAGAAAATATGAATCTTACCAACTCTAGGATCCCGCTGTTTATCTGATTTTGTGTGAGAGCAGTGAGCTTTAACACTAGCAGTACTTCTACTGAATGAGGGCATAAATTACAAAGCATGGAAAATAATTTTAGGAAAGTAATGTAAAATAAAATTAAGGCTTCAGTTTTAGCAAGAAATACCTTGAAAACTCATGTCAATCTCTGAGAAAACATGTGGTAAAAGGTATTTTACATCTAACAAGAACAACATTTTAGAAAATATAATCATTCTGCAGAATTGAACAGTACTTTAGAAAATACGTCTATTTTTAAATATGCTTTAGTTAATATCCATATATTATCTCAACAAAATAAAGAACTTCAATTCTTAAAAATGTATTTTCAACATATTGAATAAAATTCTTCAGGTTTTTAATCTTTTTCTTTGGCTTCCACAATAGGCTTCATACTCTGTTGACTTTCTGAAAAGTGAAAGAATGTAAAGTATTGGGCAGATAGAAATGACACTGCAACATAGGAAGGAATTTTGTTGTATATTCCTAGTTATCTACACAGATAATATATTTCCTAACTATAAATACACAGTTAATTTGTACTGATGGGTCTGACTAAGATATGTAATTATAGAGTTGGAAAGTATTTCAATACATTTGGGGTCACACTAACTTAAGAGACTAAAGAAAATCCTCTTATGCAACCAGAAATGGATTTGATGGCTGTCCAGACAATTTATAGCTTTATAGCTCTCTTGATTAGACTTCCCCAACATGCTCGCCTGGCAAGTGGGCAGCCAAATGAACAAGCTACCTGTAAATTCAGAATCTATAATTATTGAGGCAGGGCATTTGAAATAAAAAAATATTGATAATCTTTGCACAGTTCTGGATATTTGATATTAGAGTCAAACTGTATTTTTTCTTTAATTGCTTTAAGAAACACTGTTCTTTATTGCAAGAATTTATTTTATTGGTTCTTAACAAAACTCATTTTTCAAACTTGAAATCATTCAATTTTTAAAAACTGTTTTCAAATCTAACATTTGTGTGTGCATTCACATGTACACCTCATATGCACACTTATGTCCATATCTTGAAAACTTTTTACATATACTAACCCTTCATTGTAATTGTGTGATAAATAAATGTTTTAATGTAAAAAAGAATGGTGCAATTGTTTTGTTTTACTATTGTTATTGCTGTTTTTATTGTTATAAGGGATTCTGGACTTGTAAATTGACAGCTTACTAATGAGATGGCGGAAATAAATAAAGTAATCCTTAAAGTTTGTACATAAAATCTTAAAATCTATTAGCATTTCCCGTAGAATACAATAAAAGCCTGATGGACAGGATAGGGAAGAATGTATATTGTGCAATGCTGTTTGTTCCTTAATACATCACAGTGTGCTACATAGAAGTCAGATCCAACTTCATTAACACACAACAAATTTGTCTTAGTAAACATTATGTCCTCTCTGTCTCTATTCGAATTCTGAATAGACTTGAAAGGCACGTCTGCAAACTTAGACTGGTTGAAAATAAAGATGCTTGTGGGCATTTTTGTCATGTGGAAAACATATGTACAGCTTTTCATGCTGTGTCAAATGCTGGTATCTCAAGAGTTTTACTGCAACATCACCCAAGGACATTTATACCGGTAGATTATATATTATTTCTCAGCAGTACTACAATCAGTCTGAAGTGCCCAGCTGACATATCCTTGTTGGCAGCTTCCATATTAGCTGGGCCAGCTAGCCAGTCTGGGAGGCTGAGGAAATAGGCAGAAAATGTGTAGGGTGCATCTGTCAGGGAAGTGAATTGATCTGTCACTCACTGGGCAATTTAGATATAAGAACTAAACAAGAGAAGTATGCTTACAAGATATGTCAGTAATGAGTAAGGCAGTTGCAAAGGCAGAGGGGGATAATGATTTGATGGGCAGTTTTAACTGCTAACAAGACAGATAAGTCATAAATTGTTGTACCTATTTTGTATTGAATTTTTATTATTTGGGATGTTGCCAAGCATTTGCTCCTTTTGTAATAACGTATGGCTCGAAGGGTTATTTTGTATAATAGAAAAAAAAAAAAGAATATTGCACTACAAATTTTTCTATGCGATTTCTATAACTAGCTAATTAATTACTATTTCCTTATTTGTTTAACTGATTCAGTGAACTAAGAGCTCAGTTTAGTCAAATCTGTATTTCTGTTTTGTATAAAAATCCTTTGTGTTTGATCTTGTATTTTTCTTTATTGATTGCAGAGATGCACTGCTAGGATATGCATGATTTCTACATATACATAATTTCATAAGGAAGTGAAGAGCTAATATCGGCCATTCATATAGAATGCCTGCTGTTTGATGATAAACAATTGAAGTATACTCTCCTAATCATAACAAAATTTTCTAGATATCTGAAAGGAGATTAACAGAAAACAGATGCAATTTTCTTTTACAATAAATTGTAGTTACTTCTCCATCTCTTCCACTAGCACTTCCTTTTCCCCTTCTATTTACCGTATTTTCCAGCGTATAAGATGACTTTTTAACACATGAAAATCTTCTCAAAAGTCGGGGGTCGTCTTATACGCCGGGTGTTGTATAAGGCAGACCAGCCCGAAAGGCTCTGACGAGCCAAGCTCTGACCATCCCAGCTGAGTTGCCTGCTAATCAGCTGGGATCGCCAGAGCCATTTAAAAGAAAAAAACTTTTTTTCTTTTACATGGCTCTGGCAATCCAAGCTCTGACGATCCCAGCTGAGTTGCCTGTTAATCAGGCAACTCAGCTTGGATTGCCAGAGCCATGTAAAAGAAAAAAAAGTTTTTTCCTTTTACATGGCTCTGGTGATCCAAGCTCTGACGATCCCAGCTGAGTTGCCTGCTAATCAGGCAACTCAGTTGGGATCGCCAGAGCCATGTAAAAGAAAAAAAGTTTTCTCCCCTCCAGCTTGCTTACCTTACCTGCTAGTCGCAACGCTTGCCTTGCTTCGCTTGCCTGCAATCCATTCCATCAGCAAGCAACTCCCTGCCTGCAATCAAGCAGGCAGGGAATTGTGGACTTCAACTCCCAGAATTCCTCAGCCAGCAAAGCAAAGTTGGCTGAGGAATTCTGGGAGTTGAAGTCTACAAGTCTTAAAGTTGCCAAGGTTGGAGACCCCTGTTCTATTGGGTAAGTTTTTTCCCCCCTTTGGGAGCTTTAAAAAATATAGTTAATTGGGGTTTTTTTTAGTTGTTCTTTTTTAGACTTAGCCATTTAAAATTTAGGAAGTTTTAAATTTAGCTTTCATATAAAAATAAAAATAAAATAAAATAATATTTGTGCAGCTTTTTGAGATTTAGTGTGTTTCTGTAGTGTTTCACTCTAACTACACAAACACAAAAAATCTCATAGCTGTATATGGAATTTTGTGTGTGTAAAGTGTGAAAATTGGGTTTTGGGCTTTTTGTGTGAGGTTCCTGCTTCTTGCAGGGGCCATTTTGGGTCTAGCACAGCTGCTTTTACATTGTGGGTGAGCCAGTTGTGTTGTGTTGTGTGTGTGTAAAGTGTGAAAGTTGTTTTTTTGGGCTTTTTGTGGCTGTGTGAGGTTCCTGCTTGTTGTAGGGGCCATTTTTGGTCTAGCACAGCTGTTCTTACATTGTGGGTGAGCCAGTTGATGTTTTTTAATTTTTATTTGGTGTGCGTTGGAAGAGGGGTAGTCTTATACGGCGAGTATAGCCCAAACCCTATATTTTAACAGGAAAAGTCAGGGGTCGTCTTATACACCCAGTCGTTTTATATGCCGGAAAATACGGTATGTGTAACTTGTATAAAAATATAATCAAGATGTCTTACAAATAATTTAGCATTCATTCAAATTATTTATTTACTTAAAGTTAAAACACTTATATAGTAGCCAATCTTATTACCAATTCTGGAAGGCTCCCAATAATAACAGCCCTATGCCGCCCCCCAAATTTAAAGTAGTCAGCATTAGTTTAAATTTGTGATGCTTTGGGGGAGGGCCCTCTTGATTTTTCCATGGTTTACTGGCAAACAGTGGAACTGACTATAGAATTTTGAGCAAATATTTGAAGTTCCAAGAGACACAGTGGAAAAAGCTTTCTTGAAATGATATGTAGATCCAGGGATACTGAGGTGAATAAAATTCATATGGAAGTTCATATAAAATAAAATAACAGATCCTCTTGTAACTTATCTATTCTTATTCATATCTACATTGACACAGTGGACTTATAGCAGTCACAATTAAATGGGATTCCTTTTTTAAAATTTCTAATAGAAATTCCTTCTATTAGACTGTATGAAAGTGTTCCCTTCCTCCAGGAAATGTCGTGCTATTCAGATTTTTAAATTTATGAAATTAGACGATAGACTTCATAAACAGAGTTGTGGTAAAATAATGCCATTCTTCTATATGACATGTACATTAGCCCTTCTTATTTTGGGAAAGATTAGTAATAAGTAAAGATTTCTTCAGCTCATGCATGACTCTTGAGGTCTACCTGAACGCATCCGTAGAGTTTTCTTGGTAGCAGTATAGAAGTGGTTTGTCACTGCCTGCTTTTTTTTGCTTGTTTGTTAATTGGCTTTTACTTCTCAACCTAGGATATAGCCCTGGTATTTTCTCCTTTTGTTGTGTTACCTGGTATTAAAATTCTTTGTATTTTGAGTGATAATTTCTTCTTTCAAATGCCACATTTTGGGAAACACTTTTATTTGGAGGTAACAGACGGTTATGTAGGACAGCAGAAATGTGAGATACTAAGATGACGAGAATGCTAATACTAGGGCTGTGCTTGCTTCAGAAATTATGAAGAAGAACAGCTTTCTACCTTGCATGGATATAGCACTGCTCTTCCCTTCATTAATAATATGAAACTGAAAAAAAGATATGACTGCTTTAAGGAGTTACCATTAGACTTGTGTAGAAACCTGAAAAAAGTTGGGTTGTTTTGGTGAACAGCAGAGAGTAGCATATTCTTCTTCTGTTCATTAAAACATATCTTCCTAATATTCTAAGAGTGCATAGTCTTTATTTATTACCTCTTGTTTTTAGAATTTTGTGATAATATTTTTAGATGTTTGCTGAACTTTCACATTTTAGTATATTAATATTGCCAATAAAATATGTGCCTTATTTCCAGGTCAGTGCATATTGAATGTCTTATATTATGTCTTATATTATGTCTGCACAGGATGCCTATTTCAATAACTTTAAACATAAATGAATTAGTTGTTTACTTAGAAAGATTCCCCCCCCCAGATATATAAATACTCACTGCTCCTGTTTATCATCTCCATTGTGTATGTGTGTGTGTATGTATGTGTGTGTGTGTGTGTATGTATGTGTGTGCATATATATCCACATGTGTCCATATGCTGATGAATGCTACAGCTGTCAGCACTAGAGTAAATGCAGGTTGACTGGAGCCCTTCCCCCCGCCCCCCAAGCAGAAGGAGAAGAAGCCCAAAGATGCATCCATGGGTTCTTCCCTTACACAGCAAGCATAGCAGCCTGGATAGGACATCACCTCCCTACCCTAGAATGAGAGATGAGGCAGAGGACCAGCGGCACCGAGGCCAGGCTTACAGAGCCCCGCGCTGGGAGGAGAGGGCAGCGAGGGAGGACCCACCCCTTTTCAGAGGGAAGTTCAATGGCAATCCAGACCAACTAGCCCAATTCCTCGACACAGCTGAGATCTACATCGAACGCTATGGACACCTCTACCCATTTCTCAGAGCCCTAGTGAGTGCCATTTCAGAAGGGTTGGAGGGAGAAGCAAGGAGGTGGTCAGCAGCCCTCTCTACAAGAACAGGCCCCCCCAACTGCAAGGCGCAGATGGGTTCTTACAACTACTACGAGCCCGGTTCGAGGAGGCAGAGGAGGACCCCTATGTGGAGGACGAGCTCAGGAACCTAATGCAGAAGGGGAGGCCCATCAAAGAGCATATCCGTGAATTCAGGAGAGTCATTGGGACTTTACCTCCCTTACCAGAGCGACTACTGGTGTATTTCTTTAGAACAAGCCTAGACAAGCGAATCGCCCAAGTGACCGCTTATTGGGACATCCCGATAACAGCTTCCTAATAAAATATGTCTTATAGTTGAGGTGAGTGACTTTTGGGATAGCTGGATGATCTCATCTAATTTTTTGGGGAGAAAAAGAACCACTATTGGGATTGAAAAAATGGGAGGTTATCTAAATCGGGAACAGAAATTTTCAGCCTTTTCCTGCTGAACTATAGTGGGGTCATTCAAATAGTGTTTCACAGAATCCTAGATTTCTGCAAGAACTTTGAAGGTCATGTGACTGAGTAAAGGCCAAAATAAAACAACAACAAAAATAACTCAACAGGAAGAGGCTGCACAAATAGAAGAATAAGAAGCAAGCCGTTATAAACTCTCACCAGCCTTAAAAATTACTTTAGGGCATATCTTTAGAATGCTTTAATTATGTTTGTGATATTGGGAAAGTATTTTTGAAATGTGAATTATGATTGTCTGTTCATGAAATCCTTTCCCAGAAGAATCTGGGTTTCAGTAGTAGATTTATGTATATTGACTTTTCTTTCCACATGTGTAGATATTTTAGACAATTTTGGATGTTAGTTTCTGTTACCAAAAGCAAACGCTGCTGAGATGCTTTAACAGATTGATTGTGGCATACAATTTCATGACTAAAGACAAGTTATCTGTTGCATTCAGCATTGTCCTTGGCTTACAGAGATAACCCTCTTGTGTCAAGGGGCATCCAACAAATGGGATTTACTTTTGGCCTGCACCTCTTGTTTTCAGCGTGCTCTCTGATCCCACTAATAGATGTTCATGAACTATCTATAGATAAGGAAAAACCCTTTTACAAGCAATTGCATATACACAAACTTCTAGATGACTGGGGCATCTGAGTGGATTGGTGAGCCAATCACAGGAAATCTGGATCATAAAGAAAAAATATGTATTAATTTTGTATTAATTTTAATGTATTAAAATAGGAGGAAGGAATATTATGTATGTTTGCCAAGTTATTTATATGTAAAAAGTAAAAGTGAGATAAAACATAAAGAAAATAAATTTCATTTTCTGGTTGGAAATATTAAAAAATAATAAGAAAGAGAGGCTGGATTTTTAAAAATTATAGGAGCAGAAAGGTAGGATTCTATGGACTAAAGATCCTCCTTAACGTTGCAAACTTATGAGGTACTATAAGGATGTTAGGATGTTTTCCACAAAATAAAAGGACAGGTCTGTACCTCAAGAAACAGAAAATAAGCAGGGAAATTGAAGTGACTCTAGTGAGGAGAAAGTTTTCAATATTTGATATTTCAGATTAGTTGCAGGGGGCTGTGGGAAAGAAAGAGAGAAACAAATCACAGTTTTATGCTAAACCAAGCTGAAAATTTTTATTTTACAAAAGCAATTGCAGCATTGGTCTGTGATTCGTCAAGCCTTTTTTTCTCTGAAAAACATTTTTCTTTCCTCCAAGGTGTCTACATAGAATTTAGCAAGTGACATTCAAGCATTGTTTCCTTTTCCCAATTCTCTTCAACAGAAATGGATTTGAACAAATTAAATTACAAGTTTACACTCCTACACAATTACTATTGTGTACTATACTGAGTACAGTTAGAATGCTGTCTTACATAGGAGATAAATATAATAGCATTATGCTTGGTCAAACATTGGATAGAACAGATGAACAGCAAACTGTAATTTTCAGTAGTGGCCTTGAGATGTGGTAAGATTTGGCAGAAATTTAAAGGTGGAGAAAACATTCAAAAGATGAAAGATCTTTGAACAGATGGCTGTCTAGCAAATATTGGGAAGAAGTTTGCCAAGGTGTGGGAAAAATAAGTGGTGGAAAGGTTTGTAGAATGCAATGGAAAACAACAGAATAAACTGTCCTGAACAACAAATATTTTTTCCTTCTAAAGCTACAAGCATGGTGCCTGTCTTTATGTGTGAGGTAATTAGAAACATTTCTTTGTTTTCCATAGATGAGACTGCCATCTAAATGGAAAGTACATTTATACTTGAGAATTATAGAATTATTCCTACCTGGAATTTAATGGGATGTCTGATCTTCATGATCAGTGATTTGTGTCTAGAGGATTCTCTGCGTTTTTGCAAGTATGGATTAAAAATGTTCAAGCCACAATTAATGACCCCAAACATTATGCCAGTATCCTCTGAATCACTGGACTGCAGCTTATAAGCAGATAATCCAATTTTGCTCTAGGACACAGAATGTTGAGGATGAAAAAATAACTGTAAGAATGGCTATGCATATGTTGAATTGGAGCTTGTAACATGACTATGCTTTTCTCACCACTGTTGTAACTTAACCTGAGTTTCTTTAGGGTACCTTTCATAAGTAGTGAGACTGCAATGGTACAGCTGTTGTCCAGAAAACTATTTCTCAACTTTGGCAATTGTAAAATAAATGCTGGCTGGGATATTCTGGGAGTTGAAGATTAGCTATCTTAAAGTTTCAAAGATTGAAAAACACTGATCTAGAGATGCTGGGAATCAAAGCCTGAATGCATATTATAAAAAGTGTACAAGCATATTTTTGGTCTTCAGGTTACTGTAGTGAAAAATGAGGGGTGATTCTACATTATAGTCAATATCTGCTTTTCGCATATATCTGACCAGCTCTTTGTGTTACGATATAATAAACTTTTCTGATCTTGAAAATTGCAAGGGAGGAGTGAGGTGGGATGGAAACATGGATGTACATGGATGTTAGAACACAAGAAAATTCAGACTGTTGGCTAGACAGAAAAATAAAAATTCTCAGTTGTATATTATTGCCAAGAATGCTACATGCAGTATTAGTTTTCCTTTGCATTTATGTACATGATCATAAATGCTCAGGAACCCTAATTACAAAAATGCCGGCATGCTAGGAATGACCAGAAATGACATAACACCTTTGATGTTCAGTATTTTTGAATTTATAAATTTATATAAATATTTAAATTATAATGTCCAGAATGGCATTGTGTACTGCTAGGAACATTCTTTGATGATTGCTTGCTCACCAAATCATTTTGTTTGTGTTGTTGTATCCTGAGCTCTGTTGCAGTCTTTCTTTTGGGGTTATGTAATTAGCTGTTGGTTAGTTAATCATAATAACAGCATAATAATGGAATAATAGAGTTGGAAGGGACCTTGGAGGTCTTCTTGTCCACCACCCTGATCAAGCAGGAAAACCCATAATATTTCAGATAAATGATTGTCTTCTTAAAAACCCAGTGTTGGAGCACCTACAACTTCTGGAGGCAAGTCATTCCACTGATGGTTAACAATGAGTTAGCAATGAGATTCTCCATTGTAGTGGAGGCAGCATCCAGAAATGGGTTGTCCTCGTCTGTTAGCCAATAGGTCTGAGACTGTCAAAGTTGCGAGGACACGCCTACACCCAGCTTTTGTCTCAGTCCGTGGCTGTGGACAGACGTGTGTTTTACTGGTCAACCATTTCTGAATGCCTTTGGTGTTTCTTTGATGGTCCTGTTTAGTTTCTTTAATTTTCTTTGAGCAGAGAAAGTTTTTCCTTTTCAGTTAGCTTTCAGCAGGTTCCAGAGTGAAGTGCTTTTAGCACGAGCCCACTGAAGGTTGCGTTGCGGCACGTCAGACCGGTGGTCCTGACTGGGCAGCCAGCTCAAGCTTGCTCACAGCGCTGACCCATAGCCTGGACAGAGGCTCTCTTTGATTCCGGCTCAGCGGGAAGCTTTGCACTCCGCTTTGAGCCGAAGGGCGGCCAGGCTGTCAGAGAAGCCTGAGTTGTCACAGGCAGCAGCCACCAGAGGCAGAGTCTCTGTCCAATTCCGGACACACTTTCTTCACCCCGTTTTTTGGTCACTAACGACCAGGGACCCGATTCCCAAGCCTCTGCTGGCTTGCGAGAACGTTTGGAAGCCGCCGCGGTGAGACTGCCTTTCATCCCAGCTGCTTCGCGGTTGATTCAAAATGGCAGACGTGGCTACTGGAGTCAGCGGAGAAGCCACTTTTCTCAGATCGTTGCTGGAGCTGGGTGAGGCACCCAGGAAAATGGTCAAAGGGGCAATGATCTCGGAATCGAGGTCCGCTAGCAGGAGGGCAGCAGCTAAACTCTCTTAAGAGGTCCAGGAAAGCTGCCAAGCTGTCGAAGGCTGCAGAAAAGGACACTGCCAGGCGCCAGAAGGCGTTTGAGAAGCAGGTAGCTAAAGCATCTGCTAGCAGCAGTGATGCCCTTCAGGGCCACACAGCTAAAATTTCCCACCATTTTCTGGAGCAGCAATTGACTTCTGAGGATGACAGTTGGCATATGCAACCCTTGTCACCTGATGGCTCTGCTGAGCAGCCTTTAGCAGGCAATCTGCCCAGCAACAGGACTGCTCTGTTTAACTCTCTTCCTGATCCTTTTTCTGCCCAAGTGGCATGGCAACAGCCAAACAGGCACAGATCCTCTCCTGCAGAGGCTGCCTTTGATCCAGTCCCAGAGGGAATCCACTCAGAGGAGAAGCAGCAAAGCCAATTTCCATCCAACATGGAGGGCATTATTTCTCAAGCCATTGAGAGAGGCATTGCAGCTGGGTTACAGCTAAGCCATAGTCACCATGAAGCTTCCCTTTGCTCTGACTGTTCAGTGTCCTTGGAGGTGCCCATCAGAGTCCAGGCATCAGGGGAGGTGATACAATCCCAGGGTTCTTATTCCCCAGGGTCATCGGATCACGCTAACTCCCAGGATGACATTGATAGGGAGTTTGACCTGTCAGAGAACGAGGGATTATCCACTGAACAGCCATCCTTTGTTGGCCTTTTCTGCCCTCGGCTTTTAAGTCCTTGCTGTACAAGGCTTCCAGCACTGCACGGCTGGCTGGGCACCTGCCAGTGGTGGATCCGCCTTCGGAGTCAGGGCAACATTGTGGCTCTCTGTTTTCTGAGCCCAAGGATGAGGCCAAGGTGGTCCTTGCACCACAGTTGTTCTCAGATGTTGTGCGTAGGCAATGGTCACCCCAGGGGCAGGGGCTAATCCTAGCTCACTAGATACACATTATTTTAACCTGCCCTTGGATTTGGATCAGGCATTTCAGGTGCCTGCTATGGATGGGCCGGTTGTGTCATTAGTGACTTCATCTGTTATGACAGATGTGCCTGAGGAGGCACTCCGGCCGGAGGACAGGTGCACTGAGCAAGCTCTTAAAAAGGCTCATCAGTCAGCAGCATGGGCTGTAAAGGCCTCTCCGGTTGCTTCGTTCTTTAATCGGGCCTCCTTACTGTGGCTCAGACAGTTGCAGGACAAGGTTCCTGTTATGGATGTAAGTCTCCATCAGGATCTGAACAAATTGTCGGTCCCTCTAGAATTCTCAGTAGACGCGACACTTGGCGCTGTAAGGTTCGCCTCAAAAGCCATTGCTTCATTTGTGGCTTCCAGGCGACTTCTATGGCTTCGCCATTGGCAGGTGGATGCCAAGTAGAAGTGGTATCTCTTCTCCGCCCCATTCTCGGGGAAGTACCTGTTTGGAGAGTCGCTGGAGCCGCTGTTTGTGGAGACAAAGGAGAAATATAAGTCTTCCCATCCCTTTCATGGTGGACGGAGTCATGTCCTCCTTCATATTTCAGACATCAGTCATTCAGGGGGTCTGATGGGGGGGGGTTGGTTCAGTTAGGACTCATCACCCATTCCAACCTAGGCAGGATCAGCATCAGGATAGGGCAGGGAAATTCAAACAATTCCCACCCAGACGGCCCTTTCGAGGGGGAGGGAGCCGTCTTTACCGGTGCCAGTGTTAATTGTCTCACGACCCCTCCCATTGGGGGACGCCTGGCCCATTTTGCCAGGCGCTGGGAGGGCGGTCACTACGGATGCATGGGTTCTGGAGATGGCCGCTCGGGCCTCTCCTTGGAATTTCTTTATATTCTCCCGAGGTTTTTCATCTCTTGCCCTGTTTCGGGTAACCAGATTAAACGGGTCCTCATGGAAACTGCTATCCAACATCTTTTGGATATCCATGCTGTTCAACCAGTTCCAGAGGCCGAACAGGGGATGGGATTTTATTCCATTCTCTTTGTAATTCCAAAGGCTTGGGTGGGGGGGTTTGTACAGGGTAATTCTGGACCTCAGAAGACTGAACGGCTCTGTTATTTACAAATAGTTCAAGATGCATTCTCTTAAATCCATTTTGGACGGCGTCAGGGATAGCGACTTCCTCACCTCTATTGATTTAACTGAGGCTTATTTGCATATCCCCATCCTTCCAGGACATAGGAAGTATCTCAGCTTCTGATATGCAGGCCGGCATTATCAGTACAGAGCCTTGCCCTTTGGCCTCTCATCAGCGCCCACGGTATTCACGAAGGTCTTGGCAGTGTTGGCGGCTTACCTTCGGGCTTGTCCCGTGCACGTCCAGTGTTATCTGGATGACATCCTGATCCAATCTGCCTCTAAAGACCAGGCGTGTGTTGATCTTAATGTCATCATGCAGGTGCTTCAGGAGCACGGGTTTTCTATCAATCGGCAAAAGAGTCATTTGACACCAATGACCAGGTTGCTGCATTTGGGAGCGGAGATCGACACCATTGCATGCAGGGTATACCTTTCCCAGGAACGTGAGGACCTAATTGAACTGGTAAATCACATTAGGGGGGCTTGCTCGGTGCCCCTGGTGACGCTTTCGCGGCTTCTGGGCAAGATGGTGTCCTGCATTTCAATCGTGCCATGGGCGCGCTTGCACGCCAGGTCAGTCCAGTGGTTTCTTCTCCTTATCAGAGGGCAGGCACCAGCACCTCCCTGCATAAGGTTAGATTGCCTCCTGCGGCATTGCATTCCCTGGAGTGGTGGGTTTCCCCAGTGTTGGCTAAAGGTTGCACATTTAAGGAGCCTGAGCACCTGACCGTAACGACTGATGCCAGTCTCTATGGTTGGGGGATGCACCTACAGTATAGGGTGGCCCAGGCAGGTTGTCTCAGGTAGACCACAACATTAATTGGCTAGAACTCAGGGCTGGTTACCTAGCCCTTAGGGAGTTCCAGGACTTGGTGTCTGGCAGGCACCTACTAATTTTGACTGACAATGTGGCCGCTAAGGCATTTGTTAACAGGCAAGGGGCTACCCAATCCATGGCCCTTATGGAAGAGGCTGAACATCTTTGTCTTTGGGCGGAGCATCTCCAGATATCATTGAGAGCAGAGCACATTGCATAGACCGCCAATGTTCAGGCAGATTGGCTCAGCAGGGCCACAATTGACCACGCAGAGTGGCACCTGCCTCTGGATTTGTTTCAGAAGCTGATGGAGCACTTCGGACAACCGATTGTGGACCTCTTCACCACACCGGACAACTCTCACCTGGACAGATTCTTTGCAAGGTTTGCGGTGCTGGGAGCAGAGAGCGTCGATGCGGGCACTGGTCCACCTGGACCCTCAGTGGTTCCAATTGACCGCCTAGCGTTTGAGTGGAGAGCTCTGAGCCAGGACAACTATTCCTCCGAGATCATTAACACCATCCAGGCCTCCAGGAGAGCTTCGACCAACCTGTCGTCGGTTTTGTCCTACGGGGGTCTGGACTCCCTGGCTCACCACCCAAACATTTGCAGGTTCCTCAGGGGTGCTTCAAACCTTTGGCCTTCCATAGTTCACTGTTTTCCGACTTGGGACCTTACCAAGGTTCTGCAGGCTCTGATGGGGGAGCCCTTTGAGCTACTGCGAGAGACCTCCTTGCGATTCCTGTCATTCAAGGTGGCATTCCTGGTCGCCATAACTTCGGCCAGGAGGATTTCGGAATTGGCGGCTCTTTCTGTCCATCCGGACCTTTGTGTTTTTCATGTCAACCAGGTAACGTTACATTTGGACCCTTCTTTCATACCGAAAGTCCACTGAGGGGTGGTTGTTTGCTTGTTTGACTGCTTGTTGATTTGTTTTTCTGATCATGACACATCGAGGCTGTTGTTGTTCCTTTGACAAAAGCTGGGGACCATTGGTGTAGGCATGTCCTTGCAACTTTGACAGTCTCAGTCCTATTGGCTAACAGACGAGGACAACCCATTTCTGGATTCTGCCTCCACTCAACGAGAAGGATCGTATCAGGTAAAACCAATGTTCCTTTTACGGGTCAGAATTACATGCACAAATATCAAATTAATATCTCTGGAAAGGATTTTCCATAGTTTTCTCTATCAGTATAACCAGCTTCACACAAAGCAGAGCAAAGTGTTAAAAATTGTCTAAGGGAAGTGTGAATTTTTATGAATATTTTTGCAGTATATTAAGAGAGAGATAAATTAACAAAGTAAACAGTAGAGCATTGGTGCAGTGAGCTCCTTTTTGGTTGAAGCCAGAGATCAAACAGATATATTAGATGAATATGCTAGTTCTAATGGGTTTTTCTGAAGACCTTCCAAGAAGTTTCCTTTTCCCATTCTGTGGGTATACAGATAATATTCTGTATTTTGTATAATTGAAATGTTTCAATTTTCCTGTCAGTTTTGTTACACTAAGTGTTACAATGATTTTAGCAGACTGGGCTAGGTCAGAAAAATCATATGAGTTTGAAAGCTGAGGATAATGCAATCAAATATTTATTTTACTGTTCTTTTCTAAGTTGTTTGGCCTCAGAAACTAAGGAGATGGGCCTAGTTAGTACTTGGATATGAAGTCACCTGAAAATTCTAGGGCTGTAGGCAACTGGGAAGTTGAAAATCATCATGGAAGAAAGCAGTTACCAAGAAAATTGATTAGATGTAGCAATGACATTGCCATGAGCAGAACTTGATTTAAAGGAGACTTTAGTCATCCTTTATCAACAGCTTTAGGTTCATGTTACAATCCTGCATGAATAAAAAAATTGCAAACCAACTAAATTAAAGAAAATGGTGGTTTATATTTCGGACTGGCCCTGAGAATGCATCTTGCCTACCAATTTCCTAAGCTATTGATTAAGAGTGATATAGATGTTATTTTACTCCAAGACAGTCTTGTGCTTAGCTGAATCAAAAACATAAAAATGAATAAAAGCACTCCCACTTAATTCATTTGATGGTGAATTAATCTCTCTTCCTTTCTGTCTCTCTCACATAGAGATACAGTGTTTATTCTATTTTGCTTCCTTCAGAACATAAAAAATCTATATTTATTACACTTTTTGGTATGCTGTCTTCTTGAACAACCCTAAAGGCTTAGAACCGTACATTAAGAACAAAATATGAACAGCAAATCTTTAAAAATTGGCTTCTGTCTTCCATAAAACTTACTTCCCCAGAAGGCTTGTGGAAGAGGAAGGACTTCCCTTGCTTCTTAAATACTGAAATAGTAAACTCAGTCCAGTTCAGAGAGAAAGCTTTTCCAAAATAAAGGGGGTATTACTGAGACAAAACTCCTGGGATGATTCTCTCCCCTACTGATGCAGTTAACACATCAGGCATCTATGCCATTTTGATCCTGAATACAGATGGGTTTGAGAAGAGGCACGGATCTAATTTATAGGGAACTGACCTCATTCCACAGATGTCAGCTTCTTCAGATGTCAGTCTTGAAAAAATTCCTCATAAATTCACCACTTTTACCTGATGAGATTCTACCTACCAGCATCCATGCCAGAGCGAATATAATGTGTTAATGTTTTAAAGGTTATTTTTTTTATTGAATGATTGTAAGCCATCTAGAGTTGCCTTTAGTGAAATGGATGGAATATACAATGATAAATAAATATAAGTTGATTTTAGAATGGTTGGCAAATGCTCACAAAGATCAAAATAAGATCCTCTGGTGTCTCAGAGCTCAGATGCCTAAACAAAGCTACTGGTCAACATTCCAGAGACATTGCAAGCACAAAGAAGCACAGTTTTGCTGTTACTGCAACATTGTAGGACTGAGCTTGGATTTGACCTTGAGTCTAGTCACTGATACTCTTTCCCTTTCAGTAACATTCCTCTTAGTCACTTCATCTTCCCAACCTTCTCAATAAACTAGGAAGTGTTCATCCTGAATGGAGATACGTGTGTGTGTGTGTGTGTGTTTAATATAGCTGCCATCTCAGACCAGTGACTATGGGTGTCATAAATTTGTAAAAACAAAAGAAAACCTGATAGAAAAAGAAATAAAATACAAATCTCAGCCAAGAGTTATTGTAATCCGTTGGTGTGAGCATGACCAGGAAACAGGGACCTTCACGCAGGGTTTTTTGCTCAAGACAGAACTATATATTTCTCTGTCTTATGAAAAAGAGCCCCTTTTTACAACCCTGTAATCCCTTAATTTGGGATAGAGTCAGGGTGACTGAATGGAGCTGAGCATTTACTGGCCGGATGCCTTCCTGATGCCATGTGGAGTTTGCAGCAGATATTTTTTTTCTTGGTGCCCTGAGAGAGAAACATTTGTTGCTACCTAGGATTGAGCTGTCAACTTTCCAAGTATTAGTATTGGTAGCAGAAAGGTATTGCAAGTGAAATTGCAATATCTTCTCTGCAAGTCACATTAGTATGGAAGATGAGTAATTTGTGCATCTCTGTGTGTGGTGCCCCCTCCTAGGTGTATGGGCAGCTTCAAACAACCTTGCTTTTTAGTTTTGTTGGACAGCCATAATAATAATGTATTATTACTATTTACTGCTTTAATTTATTGCATATTGCAATTGTTTACTGTCTTTCAAGGGCAGCCTATAACTAATATAAATAAGTAAATGAACAAATACATAAAATAGAACTATATTTTCACTGCAGTTTTTATTCAGTTGTGCAAGGTTGAAATTCATGAAATGAATTATGCATAATAGTATATAATAATTAAAAATGTTACTAGCACAATTATCTTTAAAATAATAATCTCGTTTTGAGCCTTATAATTAAAAGATATAAATATATAGATGTAGGTCAAGAAGAGGCTGAGCTGGAAGGCAGAGTTAAATGTGTTTGGCGTCATTGCATTGTCACAAAAGACCTAAGTCCAGCCCCTATGAATTCCATTGTCCTTTATTTAGTGCCAATTTAGCTTTGACCATTAATTGAATAGATTCTTGTATAAGAGACAGCAATAATAAACTCTTCTGTGTTTTGAACTCAGTAAATGTTCCTAGTTATTTGCGCCTGACATTAGCAAGTATTCCTTGCAGATTCACTAGATTGTTTTGTATATTAAATTCAGCTTTGGAACTACCATATACATGATGAATTTCCCATCTTTGAGAGCACCCTTAAATAGTTTCATTGCAGGAATTGAAACCAATGTGCCATCATTCTTACAACCCATGCCAAATGGCATGTTTGCAAAAAATAGGGTCTAGTTTACATGCCAGCAGGATATTAAGCCTGAGCACCTAATAAATTTATCAGGAGAATTTATCTTAAATTCATATTTAATTACAGAAATTATCTGTAATTTTGAAATGCCCTTTTTGAATCAGAAGTTCAAAAACAATATTTACTTTACCAGAGCTGTTGTCCCAGAAATGGATGAAATCAATGAATTGTACTGTACCTTGGACTCATGTAGATCTATTGATTTCAGCTGAAACGCTGTAATCTCAGCATACTAGTAAAAATGCATTTTATCTAATTTGTTGCTCAGCTGTTCCTAACAGAAATATTGTTCTGTGCTTGAATTATTTGTAATATGTAGATAATATAGGTGAAGGGTTTTAAAACCAAAAGGTAGAGCTTCCTTCTTTATTCCTACATAAGAATAATAATCTTGCAAATTTAAAATGCAAAATAAGATTTTATTTAATAGACTTCAGTTTATAAATTTGGAACAACTTTCCAAAATTGAGAGAATGACTATTGTATCATAATTTTCTGTATTTGTAGTCCCTTTCATTTTGTTTAAAAAAGTTTGATAGCGCACAAAAGAATATAACAAAAACATCGCATTTTGGTGAATAGAAAAGAATTTGAAAGCCATTTGCTTTGTAAGTGCCTTTTCCTACACGTTTTCAGCATGTTTGGTGTCACTATTTAAATTGGTGTTCTTTGTATGAACTATTTAAACACAGCCTCTCGGGAATTACTTCAATTGGACTATGTGTCATTAAGATAATGCCAGCTCAAAGAGAGACACAGTGCTTCAATCCTGCTTTGAATGCTTTGTGTTGTCCGGGTCACTATAATGGCATATATCTTTCATAGTATGCAAAAGCTTTGGAAAACATTTGTTGTACTATGCCAAAATTGGGCTTTCAAATTTTCAAATGCTTCACTGAAAAAATGTTTCACTGTCCTGTATATTTTATTGTCAGGGTGCCTTCCAATTTCTCCTGGTGATATTATGAACTGACTTAAGGAGCTGCATCTATTCTTTCCATCAGTCCAAACCCTCCCTAGTTTCCACAGTCTGAAAAAAAGCCCATTGGGAGGGATTCTGCCTTTCCTTGGCATTTAATTTAAGAGCACTGAATTTCACTAAATGATTCTTTGAAATAAATATTGAAAATAATTCTCTTCCATCAAACTGATTGAAGAACTGTTGGAAAAAATACCGAGAAGAAATATCTCTCTGTGATATTAGGCTCAGCTTGATCTTATTTTCAGAACAGAAAACAGGTCTGTTAAAAAAAAAAAACAACATAAAGCAGTGTGACTGGCAGATATTCTAAGTACAGTAAATCTAATTGTTTGTAATAATAACTGAGGGTATAGAATCAATGAGCTAGTAAATGATAAAGATGCTTGTGAGGAATAATTGAATATGGTCTTAAGAAGAAAAGATGCTTCCCCTTGGAATCTTAATTCTAATCCTAATCCTAGACCAGGGGTCTCCAACCTTGGCAACTCTAAGCTGACGGATTTCAACTGCCAGAATTCCCTGGCTTTGCAAAAAAATGACGATATATCACTGTACGCCACATGATGCAATTGAGTTTGACACCCGTGCCTTACAAGCAGAGGTGGGTTTCAGCAGGTTCTGACCAGTTCTGGAGAACCGGTAGTGGAAATTTTGAGTAGTTCAGAGAACCGGTAGTGAAAATTCTAAATGGCTCCACCCTCATCTATTCTCTGCCTCCCAAGTCCAAGCTGATTGAGAGGAAATGGGGATTTTGCAGTAACCTTCCCCTGGAGTAGGGTGGGAATGGAGATTTTTTTTGGGGGGGGGGGAATTTTTTTTATTTTTAAACAAAACTTAAAACATAAAACAATTATCATCCATTATAATTACAGAAAGTGTATTGATTGGTTACAAATCTTTTGTGCTTAATCCTCTATCCAACATTTTCTTATTTAACAGTTTATTACATTATTATTCTCATTTACCAATTATTTAACAGTAAATTGTCCTCTATAAGGGGGGAAAAAAAAACCTTTATATGTTTTATTATCTTATCCATTTCATATTTCATATTTCATTTCCATTCTTTCTTGTCTAACCATTGATAAAATAAATCCCATATCAAATAATATTGTTTATCTTCTTGTTCCCTAATTTCAAATGTCAATTTACTCATTTCAGCACACTCCAAAATTTTCTTGATAATGGAGATTTTATAGTATCCTTCCCCTGCCACCAAGTCACAACCACCATGCCACGCCCACCAAGCCACACCCACAGAACCGCTAGTAAAAATTTTTTGAAACCCACCACTGCTTACAGGTATTACAGGTATGTGGTTCAATCAGATGAATTGACACCTGGCCTTGATTGGCTAGTGATCCTTGTAAAAATAAAATATTTAATCTTCTTTCTTATGTTACCATCAGCCCCACCAAATGTTCTCTGCATTAAATAAATTAGAATCCATATTGGTCTTACGCATTTCCATCACTCTTTCTCAGATCATGCCCTTGAATAATTTGTGGGCTTTGGGCCATTCACACGTTAACATGCAGCGCAGACAATGCCTAATTCATTTTATGCATATCTTCGATACAAGGGAATCAGCAATCCATTTTCAGCAATCACTATGGCTATGTAAAACCATATTAGCCCAAACGGACATCACTTCCATTTCTAGGGTTCTCCTGAGAATCCACCTGGGTATTTCTAAGATTTACCCTTTGCTTTTCCAGATCTGCCACCTATTTTTCTCCAGCGAGAACTGTTTCCTATCAGAAACTAAACTAACACGTAGCTTCCCTTGCTTATTAGCAAACAAAATGCAGTCTACTTTGTTTGGATATATGCATAGATATATGAAGAGCCAACAAAAAGCCATGACAGAGAGCTGGCTCATTACATGATTGATTTGTAGAAAACATGATTTCATCTGGCAGAAGCTTAAAAAAAGCTTTAAAAAAGCATTAAAAATCCCTTAGTCTTTTTATATAAAAAGTTTAGCATACAGTATATATTGTAAGCCAGAAAAATGGGATAAAAAGACAAAAAGTCCAACATTGCAGCTTTAATATTAAGGTCTTTCTTCAGCCAATTCCACAACAGTATTTTTGTAGGAACACTCACCTGGATTAAATCTGAGCATTCATTCAGGAAATGCTTCACTTTGGAACAGCCAGGTTGTTCCTTTTTGAAAAAGAATGAGTGGCACTGTATTTGGAAGTTTCTGCAGTTTATGTCATGCCTGCTTGCTGGGACTGTTTATTTTAGCTATTTTTATATCATTGCAGAGAGAGCAACTTTATACAAAGCTTACAATAATGTTATGTTCTCTGTGCTCCTTAGTGTTTATAACATGACACCAAGTAACTCTGATGTCTAACATTTTTTATGCAAATCTGAGTTCACTTGTAAGTTCAAGAGTGTTCCAATACTATAATACTGAAAAATGAAAACAGCTTTTATGTCTTTCCCTTTTTTTTAAACCCTACCTTTATTTTCATAGGAAACACCTAAAACTTGTAGTTAAGTATCTGTCCTAAGACACCCATATTCAAATCTTAGTTTTGTGTTTTGAAAATTAACTATTTTGAGAAGCTATTGAGAAAGAAAACACGCATAATTTTCACACATACTTCTTGAGAGGTTTTTTTTTTTTTCTTACTGTTTATAAAACCAAATAGAACTTTTTCCCTTGTTTTTGCTTACATTCATAGGGCTGGAAGAACTGTGGTTTCCAGATGTTGAATTGTAATGCCTATCCATTATTAGTAGATGTGGAGTTTTGCAGCATCTCAAATTTTGGCATCCAGTGTACAGGCACAAGAAAACTTGTGATATTTTAATAACCGTGTCCTGAAGAGAATAGGAAACATCAAAAATTAAGCAAATGATAATGATGATTAGTTTCATGTCCTTTAAGTCACTAGATGACTCTAGATTCTCGCTCATCCTACTGTTGGAAGTCGTGCACAGTGTAAATTATGCTCCCGGTTTCCCACAACAAACTCATGAGTTAGGTTGAACTGAAAGTCTAAAATCATCTAGTGAAATGGATTGAAACCTGGGTGTCCTCATTTCTAATTTCAACCGCTGTACCACACCCACTATCAGTGTTCTATTTTCAGTGTTGGCTAATTGAAAACCCTTGGGAAATGTGGAAACAGGTCATGATATAGTTAGCTATTTTCTCTTGCTTGTCATCAGCATTAATTGGATAATTACAGTACTTGAGCACAGTGGGAGCAGGTTGAAATGGGTGTAAATCTAAACCGAAGGAATCATACTGTTGTTCTCTATAGATGGCTACAAAGAGCATGCTGGTGAAGCCTACAATGTAATTGAAGATACGGGAAGTTACAAAGTGATAAAAATAGGAAGGTAGAAATTTAGAGGCATAAGAAATAAAAGGAGGATTTTGTCATGACAACACTCCTGTCCATGTCTGTGCTTCCCATTCTTTTCTTGATACTTTGTAGGTAAATAATTCAAGTGTCACCAATGACAGCTTTGAAAATGGTGCAGAAGCCAATGCAAGGAAGGGACTACCTTTTTTTAGATGACTGGTACAGATAAGAGCAAGTGGGACCAGCAACAGCTGTTTCACAGTGAAGTAATGAAGTTTAGGGTTCTACAAGAGTCTCTCCTCCAATTCCTCCTGATGCTATACATACAGTTAACCAATGCTGAAAATATTTATTTCTCATTGGAATGTTTTTGGTTTCCCCTGTAACTTTTTCTTATTTTTCTCTAAATATGTACCGGCAGTCCTCAATTTATGATGGTAATTAAGTCTGGAATTATGGTTGTAAGTCATTGCAGTCATAAGTCAAAGTATCTACAAAACCAAAAGCAATTTGCCAGGCTTTTTCATGGCAGTCTTTAAGTGAATGCCACAGTCACTATGCAAATATCACAGTCTTAAGTGAACCCATTTATTTGAATGAGAGTTTTTTGCTGGAAACTGACAAAAAAAAAAATTGCTGGAAACCAGTGATAAACATTGCAAATTGTGATCATGGAATGCTGTGACTGGTCATAAAACTGACCAACCTGACATTTAGTCACGTGACCGCAGAAAGAAGGTGGCACAACAGTTTACAATGGCTGTGGTGCTTGTGCCATAAAGCATCCATTCTGTGGTTGTTTTAACTTCAAAACGTTATAAAACAACCAGTCATTATGTGAGGATTACCTGTACCTTTTTTTCTTTTCTAGAACTTGGTGATACTTTCCCCCTGTGCCCAGGTGATTCATTTTGGACTGCCAAACTACAGGCATTTAGAAAAGTTGTTAGCCATAAATACTGTATCTATAAATGATATATATAACAAATTCTTACCGCTTAAGATTCTATGCACCCATTTTTCATCCCCCTGCTCATTTGTCAGTCAAACTCATTTGGAATTTCACTCATTTGGAATTTTTCTAATCCCTTTGAGATTTTTTTTGGTACCGCTGTTGTTTTGTCAATCGCAACTGTTGAAATTAGTCTGTGCCTGTAGATATCCTCCTTTCGATTATCCCATTTAGAGCAGAGATTACTGCTAATACATTTAGGAAAATAGAAAATGCTAATGGTGAGTGAATAAAGCTTTGTTAATGCTTTTTATGAACTTTATTAAGCCATTTCATCTATATTTAGTCTGCTCATCTCTAATGAATTTTACCCTCAAAACATTTCTGGACAGTGCAAAAGAAGGTTGCTAGATAAAAGGATAGGAAAGTGGCAAAGCAGGATAGTGTGGCCAAGGGAAAGGATTTTGTAGAGTTCACATCTGCGACATTCTTACAGAATCAAGTCTAGTGGTGGAATCAATATTGTTCTCTCTTAGATTGGTAACCATATCAGGAAGAGTTTTCCTCGGGATTTTCTAGCAGAAGATGCTAAGATTTTGACTTGAGCACTTCTTAATGAAATGTGTTTTGCTGTTGAGTTATATAGCCTTGAATATATAGCCATTTTGTCATTTCCACTAGAAAATGTTGATGTCGGGACTGGTGTTCACTAGCAATATGGACTTGCATAAAAACACACGCACCCCTCCCAGTTCTTGTTTGCCATGTGTTCATTTATCATACTAATAGGTGACATCAAGACTGAAACTCCAGCTAACTAGTTCTTTCCTAACACTTCCATCTACTACTTGAAAATAGGACAAGAAAAATAGGCTTGGGGTAGAGGAGGGATGCCTTCCTTGTGGATCTTGTCTTTGGAGGACCTATCTGTTAGCCCTCCCAGGTAAATTCTACAGGAAATATGATTAGATTAGCTAGGTTGCATTAACAGGATCTTTCCAGTCAAAAGATACAAACCACCACTTTTAACTCATTGATCAATTAGGGCAGGTGATTAAGTTTCCCCCAGTGATTATAAAGACCTTGAGGGTTCCCATTCTCTTGTATGATTGTTTCCTAAACAGCATCTCCTTCCCTCATTTGCTAGGCCATTCTCACATGCCATTACACTTGGCCACTCGGGCACACTGCTCTGCCTTGGGCTATGAATATGAACAATGGCCAGGCAGGGACGGAAGAATCTGATCTTACCGCTGCAAGATCAGAAGATAAGTAGAACTTTGGCTTTGCAGACGGAAATTTAGTAGCTGTGCCTCAGCTGAGGGAACCCAACTTCTGTATAGTGCTTTTTTCGTTAAAAAATCTGTGAACTTTCTTAGCCAACCACAGTGCCATCAGTATCCCAATCCATATCCTGTCCTGCTTCTGTGCTTCCTGATTCAACTCTGAATGGTCAGCTTTAACTTGCCTAGCTGTTCCTCCTCGTCTCCCAGCTTGGCCAGCCTGCTGAATTCTAATCCTGGATCTTTAGTAAAGCCAAACTGAATTCACCTTATTCCAATTAAAACAATCTATATGAAGGAAGCCTGGTTGTAAATAAAGCAGCTATCAGGGCAAAGGCAGCAAAAATTATAAGATAGCATCTTGGATCTGGAGACTGTGAGCTCTATGCTCAATCTCAACCTGTTGGGCCTTTAGCTTTTCTTCAGAGGAAGAATTTAACAACTGATTAACTAATGACATCTATGCTGGCTTGGGCATGTCCTGAAAATGGCTAATGGACGGATTCCGAAAGATCTCCTGTATGGAAAATTAGTGCAGGGAAAGCACCTTAGAGTGAGATCACAGCTGTGATATAAGGATAGTTGCAAGAGGAATCTAACGGCCTTGGGAATGGACATTAATGACTGGGAAACCTTGACCTCTGATCGTTCAGCTTGGAGGCTAAAGATGCAGCATGGCCTTCTCCAATTCAAAGAGACACTTGTTCAGCAGGCCGAAGCAAAGAGGCAGTCCCGGAACCAGCAAAATCTGGGGGCTGGGCAGGGGACAGAATGTATCTTCCCTCAGTGTGGAAGGATTGCCACTCTCGAATTGGCCTTTTTATCACACCAGATGCTGTTTTAGGACCTCTTTCCAGAGCATGATACCATAGTCTTTTGAGACTGAAGGTTGCCAATGAATTGAATGAACTGGACAACATCCTAGCTGGCATTCCCCTGGAACACATATAGTGCTGAATAAGAGAGGAGGCAACTACATCCATGAAAGATCCCAGCATTCACCCTAATGCTTTAAAACAATTGGAAAAGGAGGGAAAGTTGTAAGAATATTAAGTACTAGCAATCCCAGCCCCAGGATTGGAAAGCTGATTGAAGCAGGCTGCAGATGGGGTTAGGAATGAAGCTGGTAAGACAAGAACCAGCAGTTCCCAGGCCTCAAAAGGACTGTAATGTTGGCAGTTCCAGAGAAGAAAGCCTTGGGCTTAAAACCTAGAGCAGATTCCTATTTAAAGGCTTTGATTATATGTAGAGAGATCTGTTGTAAAAGGTTTCCTTCTTGTCTGCAATAAAACATATACTCTAGCCAAGTCACGTACAGGAGTCTACCACCAGCCAGTCAGTTCCAGAGTAAGGAACTGCGAGTATGGAGAGCTTAGTTTTACAGTCATGCCAGGCCAAAGTATGATAGATAAAGCTATAAGGAGAGTTTACATGGGGCTTCAGTCAAAAGGGCTTGCAAATCCTTTTGGGTTTACACCACACATACAAGGATACATAAAAAAAGATGGGAAATTGAGTTGGGGGGGGTTGAGTTATATTTGCACTACAAATGAATACTGCATATACATTTAGCCAAGGGGATGGTGGGGAGATTGAAAACACTTACATTGTGGGGGGAATACTGCAAAAAGTTATTTTGGTTGTTCTGTTGCCCAGTTTTTGTCAGGTCTTGAAGTAAATTGAAATATTGCAGACATAATGCTGTCCTAATTACATAGTGCACTGTTGGCTGTTTTGCAGTGTGGGCTTTCAATTTGAATGTTGTTGATAGGAGAACTAGAACAAAATATCATGTGATAGCCATCTGGATACCTCCCCCCCCTCTCATTTTCTCATTCCTTCTGATTAAGAGGCAAAGGGCTGCAGTGACTGGCATTAGCGCAGCTTACAGCATTCCCTTGTTTTTGGTGTCTCCTTAATATATATTTATGAAAAGCCTGTGCATGGAAGCTAATTGTAGTATCAAGTACTGTGCTCTCTGGATAACATTGCTGAAAGAGTCAAGCACTTTTGAGTGTTATAAAGTGGTGTAATAAAATGGGTAATTATAATCTAGCATCAAGGAGCCCACTCACATAATACAGAAGAGAAATCTTGCTTCCTTTATGTATCACAAAAAGACAATAATGAAAACATTATTTCTCTTCCTGGATTTTCATCCAGTAGATGAACAAATAAGCTTTAACTATTACATTAATACTCAGAAAGTGGACTTAACCAGCTTGATGTTCTTCAGAAGGATTGGAGCAGAAACGTCAGAATTCCAGTCTTGCATTATTATTGGAAATTTGGAGAGTTATCCTAAAACATGCGGCGGGTACCAGATTGAAGGACGTTGCTATAGAAGATGTGGGGCGAAGTTGCAGTTACATTATAAGGGTAATTGTTTTGCTTGATGTTGAATCCCTTAGGTACTAAGTATATGAACCCAGCTTGGAGTACAGAATTTCCACAAATAGCATTAAAAGTATCATTCACATAATTATAGCAGCACAAATAGTTTTCGCCCAAAACTGGAAAAACAATGACATACCATCAAAAGACAATGTGATTAGAAAAATTATGGAGAGTGGGGAAATGGATAAGATCACAAAGGAGATACAAGAAAAAGATGAAACAGAATATTACTTAGTCTGGGAGAAATGGTATAAATGGTTGGAGGAAAAAGGGTGGGGGACAAAGGAAGACTAAATAATGGTTAAATTAGGTGGAAAAATATAGAAACAAATTGGAAAATATAAAATTGTGGAAAGGAAATTAGGTACATGTTTATGTCAAATGTAAATAAAATAATTAGAATAATAGAATATATTATAACAGTATATATATGATATACTAGAAATACATGTATAAAAGATATATTAAGATAAGAAAGAGAAAATGTATAAATATGGATTGCTGATGCAAAGATGTTGAAAAGAAGATGTAAATATTTTTTTTGTTTGTTTTTTTTAAAAACTTTAATAAAAATATTAAAAAAAAAGTATTTGAATTCTAAAGCATGTAGCAGCAGTGAATATTGCTACTTATGGATATCTTGTTTCTGCTTTTTTTGTTTGTTTGTTTTAATGCTATTCTGTTTATGCCCTTTAAAAATATTTTGTACTATTTTAAGGCCAAGGTTAAAATCTACATCCATCAAAGTCAGGAGCAAATATGTTGTGACTTTACTAGCTTTGGCTCTGTGAGTTTTCTGCAATATTCAGGGAAATCTGCCTACATGACAGTTGAGATATTAGGGCTACTGACTTTCTCTGCAGTATATGCAACTCAAACAGAAATACTAACTTGTTAATGCACCTGCAATATGATAGCTTCTCTGCAGGATAAAAATAGTACTTCATCCATTAGACAAAAGCAGCTTTTTCTTTTTTAACAAATTGTCTGCTTCTTTTAATGTTTTTGTTGTTCAGATTCTAGGTTGCTGTACTATATATAATTTTGAGTAATAAAATATATAAAAGCACAGTGTAAATGTATGGGAAAGGGAGGTTATTTTAAGGATGCCATGCAGTTCTTATGTAAAAAGGCTGTACTTCGTACACTCCACCTTCTGCAATTCCTCTCATTCAGTTCCCTAGTTCTTCTGCTGAGACCCAACACTTTTCTGCTACTGGAATCTTGCAACTTATTTTCTAAATTGCTTTTGAAGATTAACATAGAGACTAGCCTCAAGATATATGCACTGGGACCTGAGAAATTTCACTGCTGCTGTTGTTTCCATATTTCAGATCAAGTTGGAATTAAAAGGGCTGTCCTGGATTACATGTAATGAATTTTAAGCAAAGCCAGAAGAGAGTCAATTGATTAAATGCAGAGTTCTTTGAGCAGATTTCCATTCGTGGAATAGGAAAAGTTATTTTCACCTATTCCAACCACCATGCAGTTTGCTTTCAGGATTGGCATATTTCTTCTATTTCTGTTTGTGGAAACATTTATTGGATCACAAACATCTTCTGTGAATGAAAAGGCTCATTCTGTAAACCTTCACGGAGGAACCTAGTCTAGCAAAGTATGTGTAATTCTAAATAGGAGTAACAATAACTTTCTTTTTTACTGTGATGTCAAATAAATGGCTCACTTGACTTTGAGAGTTAAAAAATGGTTTAAGAAGGTTGTCCTTCTGCAGAAGTTCCTGTATAGATGTAATCTATATTCTGTCTGTTCTGTGGTGCATGTTTTGGACCATACAAGCTTCATTTTCATTTTCTAAAGGGAACTTATATAGTTCTTAGAGATAACAAAAAAAATTACAAATCAGCTATTTGAATGAAAACATATCTTTTGTTTTAGAATCTGTTTCCAAATATCTATGATGCATTCATATTTATGGAGGGATTTGGTCAACCTTTTTTGTGGGAGAGTATAGAATAAAAATATCATATTCTAATGAATGAACAAATCCTATAATTGGTAACCCATGCTATAATAGTCTCTGTCCTTTAGAGAAATCTCACTTGCTAATATTTCTTCTGTCATTAACCAGTGGGACATGCTCTTTTATCAACATTCTTCTGATCATAAATTAATGCATAGTCATTAAAAAGGGTAAATAATAAAAACAGAATTTTGGTATATAGTTGCATATTTGTATACCAGGAACAGGAATCTCTTCCACCTTCTCTGCATCCTCTTGCCTTCTAATTTATCTAAAGAAGATCCATCATTGCCCAGCCTTAAAACAATAAGGCAAATGAATTTACTATAGTTATTCAAGCTGATATTGTATAGCATTTACTTCATTACAAAATGATTTTATTCTGTGTCCATAAATAGTTATCAGAATACTTGTATTGATTTTTTGGAACTATAAGGAACTTTCAAAATAAATCGAATGATGAGTAAGAGGCAAATATATTTTCAGTTAACTAGTACTTTTAGTCTACATTGTAGATATGTCAGTCTGCAGAATTATGTATATCTCTGTATCCATATGGCTTGATACAAGGTGAAAATTACTTTCAAATCAGCTTCAGAGGCCAGGAGCTCTGTTATTTTTCTATTAACACTCCCATTTGTTCAAAGTGAACATTTAGCCTGGTTAGTGGCTACAAGTAGATCTTGACTTATAGGCATTCATTCAGCAACCATAGTTACAATGACATTGAATGAATGGTGTTGTGATCAGTCCTCAGACTTCCAGCCATTCCAGCACCCATACAATAATGTGATTGCAATTTGAGGACTTGCACTTAATGACTAGTTGCAGTGTCCATCAATCACATGATTGCCATTTTCAATCTTCCTTGCCAGCTTCCCTGGTAAATCAATGGGGAAGTTAGCAGCGAAGATTGCAAGACACTGAGGTAAGACTCCCCCACCCATGCACACTCCTTAAGATCATTTGCACTTGCATTGTATGAGTGCCCATGTACCCTTTCTAATCACTGCCTTGCTCGCAGCCTTCACATCCCTTCCAAGCTTTTCCTTACTTCTTGTGCACCCTCCCGTTGTAGCTCTCTCTTGCACTCTCACATCTCTTGCATCTTCCTGCCCCCCCTCCCCCAGCAGCAGCCAATTACTTGCTAGCAACTGTCTGCCAGTTTTTCCACAATTTGTTGGTGGGAAGCTAACAGAATGTTGTCTTATCTAACGACCGTGGGATTCAGTTAATGATGGCAACCCGGACTGCCATTGCTCAGCGGTGCAGTCAGATTTTATGACCCTCCCATCATTTAAGTAACAAAAATTGCTATTATAAGTCATGGACTATCTATCTATATATTCAGAGAAATCATTGGTAAAAGTCTAAAGTGAAATGTGGATATCTGTAACATTGCTTTTAGGCCTTTTGCACTGAAAACTTAAAATAGAGATGATTTGTAGCTATAGGTTAAGATAAGAAAAGGAACAAGCTTCTGTAACAATCTATAAATGTTATTTGTTATCTTTCTGAATTTGTCCATATTATCTGACCTAATATAGATCATAAAATCTTGCTGCCAATTTTTTTCCTCTTACTTTTTGATTTATTTTGTACTGCTACTGAGCTGTTAAATGCACAGTTGTTCTGAGAACATCAAGGCAAATTTAATATTTATCAACAATATAATCCCAAAAGTAATAAATAGTGCCACTACATTATATTCCGGAGATCACTTTTTTTAATGCATAGCAAAGATAAACCTCTGATTTTAGTTAGAAAAAAAAATCAACGTTTACTGTAACATTTCAGAGAATATAGTACTGAAAGCAGTGGAAAATAAGAGTGCAACTCCATACGCATCTTTTCTGAACAAAACTCTGTAAATTCAGTGGAATCTTTTCCAGATAAGTTTTTTGTTGTTGTTAAAAATGCTTAGCTTTGGATAGAATCAAAAAAATTGGCTCCAGAGCATTATGCAGCTAAACTCATATAACTTAAAATATTTATTATTAGTATATTAGACTCATAGAGTTGGAAGATATTTTGGAAGTCATTCAGCCCTCCTATTCATATCTGACATACAACCACCTAGTTTCTATTTGAAGATCTCGAATTGTGGAAAACTGCTCACTTCATGTGGCAGCTTGTGCTACTGAATGATATCTTGTTCAGTCAGAAAGGTTCACCTGTTATTTGTCATCTTAAACCTACTTTCTTATACTTTTAAACCTGTTAGTTATATCCCTGCCCTTTGGAGCAATAGAGAATAAATCCTTCCTTCCAGCCTTACAGATACTAGAAAAACTACCATTGTATCTCCCTTCAGTCATCTCTAATGACTCTTTAATCATTGGTCGTAGGGCTTAGTTTCCAGACTCATCTTGGAAATGTATAGATTTTATGCCAAAGAAAATTTAATTTAATTTAATTTAATTAATCATATTTCTAAGAAAGATACATTTCTGAATTTAAATAGATTAACAATTCTCATTGGAAAAAAAATGAGAGGGTTTTTTAAAAGAATGGAAAAATATCACAATTCTGAATAATTGTTTCTATAAAACAAAACATGATCACCTTCAGGTATTAAATCTAGACATTTTGTGTAAATGTATGTCTGTGTTTAAATGACTCGATTTATTTGTATACCTAAGTTAACTTGGCAGGGAAGCTCTGTTTAGTCTCTTAGGTCATATTGCAGAAATATATATTTACAGGATTACATAATAGTTGTATTAATACCTAGCTCTCAGTGCTTATGTGATGAGATGTGGGATAATCTAAAGATTCTCGAACCTTTTTAAGGCTGCAGAAGTTTTTCATTAAAAATAAACTACTGGAATTCCTGATAAAATGGGGTGGGACTTCTGCATGTCAGCATGCAACCCTTCTTGTACTTTTGCTGTTCCTTACTAAGGTGAAAAAAGCTTAGCTCATTGTCAAGAATTTTTGTCTGGAAACTATTCTGTGGTCCTCAGTTTTTTTTTTTTTTTTTTAAAGAACCTGGAATTTAGACCTTGGACATTGTATTTTGAATCTACCTATAAGCCATTAGTTTTTAGAATTTTAATTCTGTAATGTGCCTTATCAGAGTTTGCTCCATATTATGATGCAGAAATAAATTATTAGTTTGTGTCTGGAGGGCATATTTAATATCATGTTTAGATAATGTGGAGTGAGAGCTACAGTGCATGATCAGAGGTTGCAAAGTGGTTAGGGCCTAATCACACTCATGAATGAGGACGGCATTTTCTTTATTGGCTCCCTCCTTCCATCCCTCCAAAGTAGCAGAAACCAGCTGCTGACTTTTAGCCATGACACAGTTGTAATGTAATGGTATAATCAGAACTGGTTGGGGAGTAAAATAGAAGGAAAACCACATGAAGACCACAGGTCATTCATGTTTGCAGTAATGCAGCAGTCCTAAATTTGGTACCATTGACTGTGTTGTTCAGAAATTTCAGGTACATTATCCACTCTCAACTTCCTCAGCTTTCATGAGGTTGAGGAATGCTATTATATATCCTTTATTTCAACTATGCAGTAAAAGTATTGGTTTTCCACTAGTCAGTATATATATGGCATGCTCTATCATCTGTCTGTCTGTCTGTCTATACATACTTGAATATCAGATTCATTTTATTATATAGTGGATGTTCTCTATTTTTCATGATGTTGTTGCATATCTTTCCTATTTTGATTTATTTCAAACACACACACACACGCGCGCACACACACATATATACTGGGTATGTGTGTGTATGTATGTATATGTATGTGTATATATATATATATATATACATACATACATACATACATATATGTTTTCTCAGGTTTTTGCGGGTGTTTGTATGTAGGTCTTTGGTTATTCGGGTCTCCTCCCACGTAAAATTGGAAGTGTCTTGGCGACATTTCGACGAAGTCTCATTCGTCATCTTCAGGCTTGCTCCTGGAAGCACGAAGCCGAGAACACCAGCCTGAAGATGACGAATGAGACTTCGTCGAAACGTCGCCAAGACACTTCCAATTTTACGTGGGAGAAGACCCGAATAACCAAAGACCTACATATACATATATACATCTACATACATACACACACACACACACACACACAATTTTATAGTGTTTTGAAAAGCATATTGATACAGTTGGTTGGATTGACAAGTACTACTAGAATTATTTATCTCCACAAAATCAAAAGAATTATATAAAATCCCATGATCATATATTCTGTTGTGCAAATGTTAACTGGCTAGTCAAATATATTTGTCTGGCAAGAGCAGAGCCAGATGGGGAGAAATGAACAATTTATTTGGACACAAAAAAAGAGTGCTGAGTTGGATCATTGCAACAACAACAAATACAAGTGTGGTAGCTTTCTGTGCAAAAGAACGACATAATACTTTATTTGCTTAATGACTCTTTGACCCTCAAAGTATCAGAGCATGACCACCATTATGGTTTTTAGATTATTGGCTCTAGAAAAGGAATTGGAATTATTCAGATTATGCTATTTGTTCAGCCAAGAAGACATTTGGGTTTCTTTAAGGGCTTCATCTTAAGTATGTCTTTGGGGAAATCGATACCGTTATTGCCCTCAAATGAAGGCAAATGTATGTGCCTTAGGATAATGTTGCAGGATCCAATCTGAGCCAGTCACTGGGACTAGAGGTTTATTCTTCCAAGCTTTCGGGCTCATGCTGGAGCCCATCATAGAGGAAGAGAGAAGTTCCCTGATGATGGGCTCCAGCATGAGTCTGAAAGCTTATAAAAATAAACATTTGGTCCTGGTGACTGACTCAGAAATGGATCCTGCACCATTATTGCCCATTTACTTATGATAATTGAAAACAATAATTTTGTTGACTGCTTTTCAGGATATATGCCTCATTTATGTCATTTAGCATTCCCAAGTCTTGAGGTCTTGAGCTTCATTTGCTTGTATCCATAGAACTGGCAGGACTAGTAACGTTGAGTTTCATGTCAGTATGGGGATGGCTGTGCTACTTTGCACTTAATTTAATCCAGATACTTTTCATGGACTTCTGGGTTGAGCTTCTTATGCATTTCAGCCAGCAGAGAATGCCAATTATTAATATTTGTACTCATCCCAAAGCTGTCTTTTGCCAATATTTGGAGAAAGGCTGATGGTTTTTTTGTTTTGCCATCTACAGAGAATGATCCAATTTTAAATCTTTTGTGTTTTTTCCTGAACTTATTGAACTTTAAAAATACTACAATTAGCATTTCTTTAAAACCTTAACTACAGATATTTTATTCCCACATTTAGGTGGCTATTTATTGATTTAACTGTATTGCACTTGATGATAAGCAAACACAATTTAAAATTTCTATCATTATTACTATTGTACAAACCGTAAGATTAACTAATAATAACTGGTTGTATGGTTTTTCACCAGTATCACAATGTAGCATTGTTATTGTTTTAGTGTTGTTCAACCTCCTGTAAAGATGTGTATTATTTGTGTTTTTATTGTGCATAGCTATGCTTAAAACAGGGCTGAAAAAATAAAATGTACACGAGGTAATATTTGTAGCTTATGTGCATCTAATAGTATCAAAATAGTTCATGCAACAAACAAAGCAAAACTAATCATTTTTCTTACACTTTCCTGTATTTCAGGGACGATGTTCAAGGGAGAACTGCAAATATCTTCACCCACCACCACACTTAAAAACACAGTTGGAGATCAATGGCCGCAATAACCTGATTCAGCAGAAGAACATGGCCATGCTGGCCCAACAAATGCAACTAGCCAATGCCATGATGCCTGGTGCCCCATTACAACCAATGGTGAGTATTGATTTACTCTTATTCCTTAGTGTCCCAATGTGACAGCCACTATCTCTGTTACGGAAAAACAGCCTTGGAAAAGTTGCCACTGCAGTCAGAAATTGTCCATCATAGATAAATAACAGAAGAGGGAGAATAACAGAGAGGGAGAATTTTTTATGATGCAACTCAGGTATCTAGCATCCAGTACACTTTATTGATTAATATCAAAGCAACTCATGTAGAGTAATATATGGCTCAAAATTGGGTAATTTTTTTTTCTAAAGACCTGCACTAGTATTAAGACTGTCACTCGTGCTATGTATTGTATTTAGCACATAGTTGTACAGTGTGGCAATATTAGGCCACTTTAGACAGCACCAGAGGATCCAACTCCATCATTTGGCAAGAGAGAGTAACTAGCAATACAGTTTCCAGAATAACTGGCAGTACTACATCATTTTACTATTATTATTTTTTGTAGAGGCACCAATCTCTACCCACCTAATCACTGAAGCGCTTTCCCTTTTGTTTCTGCTTCCCACTTTCTTCTTCATTGTCCCACCCTTCATATCATCATGTTAGTATCAGTCCTCCATTATCTTTGCCATGGTCTTTCCCCATCATGTTCCCTCTGTGGTTTCTTGTTGGTGAATGCAGAACTATTTTGGCCTATGACATCTGCTCATTCATACTTGGAAAAGAAGACAAAAGAAAAATTAGGAGTAAATGCAGTATGGTATCATATGCCTGCACTGTGGTAGTGATATCAAGAGAAAGGATTTCAGAGGGAGGATTAGGGCTGTGTTGCAAATATGATACTTGCCAAGAGCCGTTTGTTGAGTGGTAAGTAAGTTTAATATGATATAGTATCCATTAGTAGAATTTTCCCTTTCTTCATAAAGAAGATGCTTAGATTGGGACATCCAATTTTAGATTTTGTTTCAGGACAAAGAGTAGCTTACATCCTTGGCTTTAATTGACTTAGACATATCTTGGACTTATTCCAAAATAGACCCATTGAGTTTAGTTGAACTACTGCATGATAAATAGGGTTAGTAAGACAGTCCTAAGCTCTGACATTTTTGCACAATGACCTACATGTAAGTCTGGTTAAGACAAGCATAATTTAATTTTAAGAGGTATCCAGCTGTAAGAAAAGTAGCAAGCAACAACTCCACATACCCGATTGGTTCCAAATGTCCTGACTTTAATCTGATTTATGGACACAGCAATAAATACTTCAATTTTTCCAGAAATTATTATAGACTGGTAGAGTTGGAATTGTTCTTGCAACTTTGAAAGCCTGGTTTTAATCCTCTGTTTTTAGTTTACAAATTTGATGAGCAGGATAAACAAATCAGCTTTGGCAGGAGTAATGAACTGAAACATGCTTCCTTTAAACTAATAATAAGGCAACTAGTCAGACATCTCCACTGTGACGGCAATGGACCTGATGAATAATAAATTCTACCATGTTCAGTATCCTGAATTTTTCCAAAATGTGCAGATAGTTTAAAAAAAAAAAAAAACTTTAAATGGATCATTTAAGGGACTGGGGTTGAAAATATATATATTTTTTTGTTTCTTTCTGCTAAATGATAGAAGAGATTTCCACAGAAACGAGTAAACTGTGTATGGAACATCCTTATGCTAAACCTGTACATTCCATTTTGACTGGTTTCAGCCAAGAACTCAAGGAGTTAATCCCCTTTCCAGAATTTTTTAATTGAGATTTTGTTACTGAGCTATATCTGCCTTGTTTATTGTAGCTTAAAAGAGTAATGAAAAGCAGGATGAGGATAACAGATATCCTCATGTAACCATAAATTGGAAGAAAAAAATAAAGGACATACCAACAAAATCCTTTGAATGTTTTGTAAATAAGAAAGCAGTTAATGAAAGAATGCTATTAAAGTTATATTAAGCATAACAATGTTTTGAAGTTTAAAAATCAAGTAAGAGTTGAAAGAAACTTTACTTCAGGACATAACTGGAACAAAAGTTATTTTGTGGTAGTGTTTCCTTGTGCAGAAGTCTTTTATTCTATGAGATCACAAGAAAAATAGATACAGTTATATCTTGCTAATATTTAAACACAATTCAATCATACTTCAATTTGAAATGTAATTTAAAGATTTTTTTCAGACTGCTGTGCAGAAATCCCTGAAATAAAAAGCTGAAATTTTGTTATCCAAAACTAGCTGCATTTGGATGCAGCTAGAAAATATAGATATAATCCTCTATATAGATTTAAAAGCACTTGCTGGCATGTTTGCAACACACGGTCCCCATTGCAAAATGCTGTCATCAGTTTAAGATCATAATGGAAAAGTAACGGGATTTAAAGAAAGGCTTATAAAAAGCAGAGGTGAATCCAAACCTGTCTTTATTGTATGTTTCCCTATTTTAAATTGATTTACGAAGCTGCTAGTGATTGGCTGGAATATTGATGCAACATTTTCCCAATGATACCATGTTAATCTGGAATGGAGAACCTATGCTGGTTTGCAGATATCTTTAGAATAAGCAACTTTCCCTAAATTTGACACCTTCCACAAGGGGGGACTTCAAGTCCCAGAAATCTCATTAATAGCCAAGTACATCTTGAAGAGATTGAAAAAGGCTGCATGCAAGAGAAAGTTTGGAGTCTAAAAACATCTAAAAAGCCATAGGTTTTCCATTCTGATACCTATACTTTATTATTTGTTTTATTAGAATTATAACTTTTAGTCACAGCTGAAACCTTAGTATCATCAGTTTATCCTTTTCATTTAACTAAATATGATTATTAATGATTAAGTTTAATATTTTAAGTAGTGAACTTATTACTATTATTATTATATTATTATTTCTTCATAGAACCATATCCCTCAGACATTCCAAAAAAGAGGGGGGGAGGGATCAACATATTTCATCGACACTGATTGCATTTATCAATACCAAACACTAAAGGTGAGAAAATGTTACCATTTTGGGTCTTCTTTCTGTTTTCCTTTGTCAGCTGGAAATAATATGTTCTTCACATTAACTGATTAAATGTACATTCATAGACTGTCAGAAAATTTACATTTCTATGCCAAATAAAGTATTTACTTTATACCAAATAGTGAATAAAATTGACAGTAATAAATGTAAGCCTTGATTTCATATGAATAGTAATGTGCTACTGGAATGCTATCCCCATACCATACTATCATTCAATGCACACATTTCATTTTTCAAAACTGAAGTTAGTTAAATAAACTTAAAATAACTGAAGGGATATAATACGAAAGGAGTTCCTTTTCTTCCATGATGTGAAAAAGAAGTATGTGTGCCTTTTGGCTTCAAGTAAATCAGGGCTACAGAGTATAATATAGTGGTTCTTTGCAGATTTAGCAGTGATCCAACTACTGCACTTTGTATCTAACTCATTTGCCTTATTGTTTTGTCCTTCCTAGTATAATATAGTCTCTGATCTTTATTTGATACATACAAGTGGGAGAGGGGTAACCTTCCTTTGCCTGCATTAAAAGAGCCTTGATCTGCGTTGGAAATAAGTTTGTCTCTCCTATCACCACCACAACCAGCCTTCATCTGTTTTCTGCATGAACCCATTAAAACTTCTTTCCATTGTTAGCTGCACTTTATTGGATAACGTCATGACCATTTAACATAGGAAACAATACCCAATAGCACCAAGTTCAGCTTACAGATACGGTAGCAGACCATGTGAAGAACCACGGAAGACAAACTGATCTGATAAAAATTGGGGGTTATAATCATATTCAAATATGACTAAGAATATAAGGAATAAATTATTTTGATAGGAGCCATACTTTTTTTTTTTTATCATTCATTGAATTCCATTGTTGCATTGTCATTAGCAAGACAATGGAGGAAACACACTGTCCCTTTACAGCTTTGATAATCAGGAAGTCAAACAAATCTGGACTGGGCCAGATACAAAGATTGTGCAGTTCTATGGAGGTTCTCAGTCATCCAGGCCATGGTTGTCTCAAGTGCTTTTTCCTCAAAAGGCAACTGGACTGTGTTTTTTTCTTTAAGAAGAAATGTTTTTTCCTTGAGGAAGAAAATCTTTCACTTCTCTTAGATGAGAAATGAAACATCTTCTTCCTCAAAGAAAAAACAGTCCAGTTGCCTTTTGAA
The DNA here is from genome assembly GCF_059756535.1 of Pantherophis guttatus. Lineage (NCBI taxonomy): Eukaryota > Metazoa > Chordata > Lepidosauria > Squamata > Colubridae > Pantherophis > Pantherophis guttatus. The sequence goes on along the minus strand of NC_142068.1, from coordinate 27,073,686 downwards.
CAAAAAAAGAAAGAAAGAAAGAAAGAAAGAAAGAAAGAAAGAAAGAAAGAAAGAAAGAAAGAAAGAAAGACTGACCTTTGATACAAGTTTGTGCAGGTTTTTTAAAGGCTCTGGTCAAAATATAACACCAATTAGGTCTTTTATCTCTGGTATCCTCCAAATATATTTGGCTCCCATTAATAGAATCCCCAAATTCAGAAGAGTTTAAATGGGGATTAATTTTTTTTTTTAAATTTGATTTATATGCCGCCCTTCTCCGGAGACCCAGGGTGGCTTACAATGCGCTAAGCAATAGTCTTCATTCTTTTGTATATTTATACAAAGTCAGCTTATTGCCCCCACAACTGGGTCCTCATTTAACTTACCTTAGAAAGGATGGAAGGCTGAGTCAACCTTGAGCCTTGGCGAGATTCGAACCTGCAGTAATTGCAGGCAGCTGTTCTTAATAACAGGGTGCTTTAGACCACTGTACTACCAAGGCTCTTGGTAGTATTGGCATGCATCCATTTGTCCAGTATTTTCAACTCATTGAGAATATAACTCTTTAAATGTATGGAAAGCATATAGTTAGTAGCTGGGATTTTCTGACCTGAATATAGAAAAGCCAGAAGTTAAAGTGGCTTTTAAACAAGATTACCTGAGATATGAAAGTCTGAGTGAGGTATTTTAATCATAATAGCTGCCAATCTAGATGTTGCCAATCCTGGACAGATTAAAAAAAACAAACAAACGGATCCTGGGAGAGGCAAACAACAGAGCAAGGGCTGAGTTTGCCATTGTCGTATGATTCAAAAGCAAACAAAGAAAATTGGCTGGATATTATTGTCTGGTAGAAAAATATCTGGCTGAGAAGTGAAATTGGATTTTCTTCTAGGTGAGCATGGTATCTTTCCATAGAACTTGTATTATATTTAGTGGTTTTGCTTGCATAAAATCCTACAGAATAAATACAATAAACTCATATAATAATACATTATATTTATTATAGATTAATTTATTAACAATATATTTGTTCATTAACAATTTATTCAATTGTTCCAACATAGAGGTGCCTCACAGGAAACATTTGTTAATGTAGTAGAACATGTATGTAAAACAGATACCATACTTATTCTATTTATTTGTACCCTTCTTTATTTTTTATTTTTTTTTATAAATAACTCAAGGCATCAAACATATCCAATAGATCTTCTTCCTCATTTCCCCACAACCACCCTGTGAGATGTATTGGGCTTAGAAAGAGTGGTTGGCCCAGGTCCACCCCTGGCTTTCGTGACTAAGGGGCATTAGAACTCATGGTATCCCAGTTTCTAGGCTGATGCCTTAACAACCATTATGCAATCCATGAATCATTGCATTAGCAGTATTAATCATGAACTCTATGAAGATGCTGTCTTCTATAAAGTTATGCACCTCATGGCATTCTGACATTGTTGCTCCTTTCCTTTCTAGGACTGCATACCCATGTATGTGGGAGCAGGGGATTTCATGTTTGAGGCAGGATACGGGGGGGGGGGGAATTTAGACAAGAAGCCAAGAGTAGTCCTTTCTATCTTTTTCAAGTCATTCTTTCTCAGCCATTTGTCCTCTACCTACTTTCCAGAAGAACAAAAAGCCAAAACAAATGAGCAGACAGCAATAGGTGTTTATCTTTCCTTTCCATTGTTTGTATGCAGCAGGTGCCCATTGATGCTGGCTTTAATATGAGACATAGATGAGCCAGCACACGCTATAAATACATGATTTATTTAGCCTTTCCAAGGAAGGAAAGGGTAATATATGGCAGTGACAGCACTGTGTCTCCCATAATTTCTAACCAAGCAGTAAGACAGGTTGTGAAATATATAGCCCAAGGCAGAGATTGATTATTAATGTGATGCATTCTCAGTTCACTCTAAAACCTCAGATTTCACTCAAAAGATTGCTATTTTCTAAGTATCTTGCCTTGAGTTGATCTCCACCTATAAGGGCAACATGTTATACTTATCAGATTTCCCCCTTCAATTATAAATAAAAGCAAAGTCTCTATTTGTGATAACAAAAAGTGATTGAATTGAAGGAAAACAGATGGGACTTTACTCATTTCTATTTTTAGGTGGTTTTTTTTTTTTTTTTTCATTTGGGGGCCTGGCAGTTTCAGGATAAGAGCAGAAGATACATAGCAGATCTACCAACTTTACTTTCGTTCCAGTTCACTGTGAAAATAATATGCAGATCATGCTGTTAAGATTTGCTTAACACATAGTTTGCTCTTCCTGTTTGTTTAGTGATGTTCTCAGTGCTAAACTAGTTACAGAAATATCAGAGTAGTTTGATTTTGATCAATGTTCAACTATAGAAGTTTCATAATCCAGGTCCTTTAATTTGATACTCTTACAGCAAGAGGAGTGCAGTCCAAGCGGCACCCCTGGACCTGTCATTGTTTGCGCTCCACTTCATGAGGTATATGTTTTTTGTTCAACATCTGCTTAGGAGTTACAAGTTTGTGTACGTCATGATATCTCAGTTCTGTTCTTTGCCATTCTCCTACTTTTATTAATTACAAAAGTCCTTTATAACTTTACTTAAGTTATAATTGAACCCAAGGATTATACTATGCCCTGGTCTCCCTAACCGTGTTTTATTGAATAAAAAAACTGCATTTGAATAAGAACGTACCCTGTAAACCATAGTTTACAAACCATAATGGATGGATTACAAAGAAACGCAAATAAATCACATTGTGGCTTAATACAGTGGTGAACTCAGCAATTTAGCTTGATCCAGTCAAAGCTACACTTAAGATAAATCAAAAATAGATAAATAGGTGGGGTGGGAATACTAAAATGCTTAATTTTGTCGTGATTAACCAATGTCCCATTGGCTTTAGTGGGTTTGTTTAAGGCATAATGTCATCTGTATGTAACCTAGTGATTTTCTATATTTCAAATTATGCACAAATAGTTTGATGATCTATTAATTGTAATGTATTATTAGGAATTTCCTCTTCTTTTTTTTATATATAAATTAAATATTCATTTTTTAAAAAAGAAATAAATGTGTTGGTAGTGCATACAATTGTTTCTCAGTACCATAAAGAAAAATCAGATGACACCATTTAGAATAAAAGTATTCCCGTATCCAAAAACAAAATTGCTACAGGACACGTAAGAGATCCAAAGGAAATACTGTACCATTTCTTTCCAGCCTGGTATCTCTAAATGTATTAGGACTACTGATCCAGTACATCTGGGACCATGGGATTTGCCCTACAGTCCCAACCCGTCTGGACAGATGTATGTGGATTGGGATCGGGGTGGGGGGGACTTCAAACATCTGAATTCATCTTAAGTCTGAGCAGAAGCAGCATGGCATGTTTCCTTCCTTACCTGTTTGATTTGCAAAATTTTGACTCTGATATCCAAGTGGTTATTATTTATAGTGAGCACTTAGGTTCAGTCGCTCTACCGTTTTTCTCTTGTTTGTTACCTCTCTGCATCTTGGGTTTCTGACATTTAAAATAAGCATGAAAGGGATACTTGAATGATGGTATCTGATTCTCTAAAAGCTCTCCCTCTTTCTTGGTGTTGAGAAGTTGATAGATTTATGTAGGGTTAGGATGTTATTTCGAGACCGGAGGCTATACCTGCTTATGTGACTTGTCTATCCCCTGACGGGGATTTAGTTTTTGGTCTGTTCTATTCATGTAAAAGGAGAAATGTGAAAAAGAAACAGTATTTTCACATCTTATCCCCCAAAGATGTAAATTTCTCTTGATGGTAGAGAAAACATCAAATCTTAAGAAAACATTCCCATGATATGAACATAGATTATATTATCCTAAGATACATATATGCCATTTAAATTGCATCACCCTTTCACATTGGTCCTGTGGGATTTCATTGGTGATACATAATCTTCATTCCTCCTATTTTACTATTTTAGGCCAAAGAACCTGAATTTTTCACTTTCATTTAACATACCATAAATGGAAGATATGCTGTTTTTGTTTTTTGTTTTTTTTGATGGAGTCAATGCCTGCACAAACTTCTGCTGAACTTTTATTTTTAGATTTTTAAATCCCATTTTTATTATTTTTATAAATAACTCAAAGTGGCAAATGCTCCTTGCTCCACCTATTTTCTCCACACAACAACCTTGAGTTGGGCTGAGAGAAAGTGACTTCCAAATGATTGAAAGAAAGATGAAATAGCCCCCTGCCTAATCCATGAATCCATTTGTGTTGTATCAGTACAGCTGCTCCTTTTTACTAGGTCCGACTAAAATGAATCGGGAGGATAAAGATAGCAAACAAACAGTAAACAGAGTTTTGGTGAACAGATTGTAGGGTGAACAGCAAATGAAACAACATCTGTTTCATGCTTAGGTATCCAAAACAGTTATGCTGAATTCCCAAGGCTCTGCATTCCATAGCTGAGAGAAGTGTCAAGACAGCTTTATTTTGGGCCCAAAACAAATAGATCTCTCAAAGTGCAGATGAGGAGATCCTTAAAGAGGGGATCACCACTTATTATTGAGATCTGGACAAGCTCATATCAAATCGCTATGGAAAGCTGACTGCTTACCTCAGTCTTTGTCCAGAAGACTGGAGATCAATCAAAAATAGTGCCCCATTCTCTTATAATGATAAATGTACTACAATGGCATCATATCTCTTATAATACTGTCATAGTAAACTAACATCTGGGAGACCTTTATATAAAACAATTTGATTTTTCTTTTTGGTTTTCTCTCAACCTCCACAATGAAATAAGAGAGGATTTTTCTTGCACCTGGGAAAACCAGTCATAAATTATCCTTTATACATGAGGAGCTTTGTGCAAAATGAAGCAGGATGATTCTGCATAGTGAAAAGGGAATTGAGGGCCTTCATTTTGATTTAGTCACTAAGCACACACAGTGACTCAGCAGTCACTGAAATGAATATTTCTTTCTTCTGCTGCATTTTAACAGCATGGTAACTTTCTCATTCTTGCTCAGTCCTTCTGACTGTAGCCCACAGAGCAATGATGCTTAAAATATTAAATATCCTGCAGTGCAGGAAAGGAAAATGATGCTAATGTGGTTGGATTGTTTTCATTCATATTCTGTACTATTGAAGATACATTCTGTCAGGTTATTTAAATGTTGACTTACCACCACCAACCCAAATAAATGCATAAACCTTCTTTATGGTAGTCATTGGGTTATTTTATTCTCAAAGGAAGGGAAAGTAATCATCACATAACATCATGTACTGTGCACTTATCTTGGATGTACTAGTGCAGGCCCCAAGCTGCAGCAACTTCAATTGCATCATAGAACTTGAAGAATCAAAGCTAGTCAATACATACAGTAGATGGGAAAATATCCCAGTGAATTGGTACAAGGTCTTTCTGAATTGGCCCCTCCTACTGAAATTTAGGCTGTTGCTGCAGAAGCATTATGTATCCTGAGTTCACATGTACAAAACAGAAGTAGGATATAAATTTAATAAATATGACTTTAATAAAGTCATAAATTGCTATTACTGTAGATAAGGTCTTGCTGAGTCTATTACTAACATAATCCTGCCTTGGATACTTTTATTTGATTATTTAGCTTTCCATCTTTTGTTACTGGTTTGTTGAAATAAAAAATGAGCTAATCTCAAAAATGCTTCCTTCTTGAATGTTTGATGGTTACATTTATTAATAGATGTTTCCTACATACATTCAGAGATTTGTAGATTAGCGCCAGTAGATAATAATATTTAATATTAATCAGCAGGAATACATAAAGTGCTTCCAAGAGAGTTCCCTTTTCTTCCCAAGAAACTAATAAACCTCAGCCTCATTCTCTCTAGTCATAGCAAACGTTTTATTGGCACAATAAACATCTTTACAAGTAACCAGTAGTTACGTACAGTTCTTTACTCCAGCAAGAAGTCCTGCATACACAACTCTTTCCTCCACTTGGTGCACTCTTCGTCATTTATTCCTTTTTTCCTCTGTCTGTTCATTGTTTGCATCCTCCCTGGACAGGAAAGAAAGTGGTTAAGAAGATGGGAGGAGGAGGAAACTGTTTGGTCTTATAGGTAGTTTTTGACATAAGACCATTTGTTTAGCAAACATTTACTATAAAAAGTGACTTGCAGCCAGTCCTCACACTTATGACCGTTGCACCATGCTGAGGTCACATGATCACAATTTGGTTGTATTTACGACAGTTGCAGCATCCTGGTATCACATCACTATTTGTGATTTTCCTAGCCAACTTTGGACAAAGTCAATGAGGAAGCCAAAGCTAACAACAACTGCAGCAAAACAAAAAAAAGTTTTAAAATTGGTCACAGTCATATGATGGCTCACTTACAATCTCATTGCTTAGTGACAGAAATTCTGATCACAATTCTAGTCATAAGTTGAAGACTATGGATAGTTAGAAAGCATCTTTCAGCAGCAAGCAAATCCAAGAAGAAAGTTTTGTGAAGGAAGATAAACTTCACAAGGTGGAGAGCAGCAAAATAAGCCACATATACACTCAGGTTTCAAAGTGGGCAGGGTTTCTACTTAGACAGTCCAGAAACCTGAGAGTTAGGGAGTTAAAAGAATGCTAAAATGAACTTTACTCTTGGCAAATGGCACATTCCATAAAGCAGAGCCAGTTGTAGTGTAGACTTCTGGCCTTGATGGAATTTGGCAGTATATAATTGATTTCTCTTTTTAAAAAAGTATCCACAAAATCTTTCCCAAGAGTTTGTTAAAGAGCTGAAAACAAAAGAATTTACAGGGAAGAAAAGTGTCTAACAAAACCATTATACTAATCAGTATAAAATTCCATTTTAATTCATGCAAATGTTGGGGACTTCTGAGATTGTGTGTTATGATTTTTGGACTCTTCTTAGAAAAAACTAGTCAGTAACTCAGACCAAATTTTCTAATCCACACCAACTGTTCCAGAATTACACTGATCTTCCTTTTCCCTCATTACATAAAATATTGTGACTTCTTTTTGATTGTCTTGCATTAGTTAGTTAGTTATTAGATTTTTGTGGGGGACGCATTGGCTCAGTGGTTAAAGATGCAGATTTGTCAGCAGAAGCTGATAGCCCATGTTCAAGACCCGAGCACTGCATGACGGGATGATCACTTGTCCTTGCCCCAGCTCCTGCCTACTAGTTCAAAAGCATACAAGTGAGAGTAAATAAATAGGTACACTTTAGTGGGAAATTAATGACATTCTGTATGCCTTGGTATGTAGTCATGCTGGCCATATGACTACGGAAATTTCTTTGGACAACACTGGCGCCCTCTGCTAAGAGATGGAGATGAGCACGGCCCCTTGAGTTGGATACAACTGGACAGGGGAAAGCTTTAGCTTTATTAGATTTTTATCCTGCCTTTATTACTTTATAAGTAACTCAAAGTGATGAACACACCTGGTACTCCTTCCTCTTATTTTCCACACAACAATAGCCTTGTATAAACTGAAAGAGAGTGATTGGCTTAAAGTTATCCAACCAATTTTTCATGCCTAAATCTTGACTAGAAGTCAGCCACTTGGCTTGTATGCCAGCATCTTAAGCACTATACAAAACTGGCTTTATGATAACTTCTCTGATAAGGCGGAAGGAGATGAGACTGCCAAGAATGCGGAACATGTTAACAAGATAAATAATTATTAATTTTTAGAAAACATTTTGCCTGGGCAATTAGGTTATCACAAAACTGGGTTTTTTTCTTCCATTTGTTTTCTCTAAAAGCTCAGTACACCATTTAACTCTTAATAATTCCCTTGCTGTGAGATCTTCCATAGGAAGTACAGTTCATCCATACGTTTCTTCAGAGATTATTTCTGATTATTTCTAAACGTAAAATATACATCATTGTTTATTTACTGAGCTGTGAACAGTAGCAATCATTTGATCAATTCTAGTATATTCAGAAGTTCTTAAGAGTTGTAAAGGGAATGGGTATAGGACAGTTCTGGAATTGTATTAAATTTACATTTCAAAGTGAGCTCATCTGATATTCCAGTACCAGTATAAAGACTGAAACTTGCTTCTTTTCTGGATTTGAATTTGGCAAGATTCTGTAGCCATCAGCACCAAATATATATGTGTGTCTGTGTGCTCATGTATCTATGTATATACATATAATTTTCATGTAGAATTTTTTTAGAAATCTGAAGAGGATTTAAAAAAAAAAACCCTAATGAAGAAGTATGCAAAACTAACCAGAGAAAAATAGACCAGAAAATTCCCAATCAAAGACATTGAGGGCTAAGTTACAACTTACAGCTAGTTCTCAACTTATAAATATTCATTTAGCAACTGAAGATAAAAGGTACTGGAAACAGTTACAAGGAATACTTGTACTTACAAGCATTGCAGCCTCTCTATGGTCATGTGATCAAAATTCATTGGCATTTGGCATGTATTTAGGATGGTTGCAGCATCCCAGGGTGATATGATCACCTATTGTAACCTTCCTATCTGGCTTCCAACAATCAAAGTCAATGGAGAAAGCAAAGTAAAATTGGGTGTGACTCACTTAACAATTGCCTTATTTAACAGTGAAAATTTTGGTCCCAATTGACATAAGTTGAGTTCTACCTGAAGTTTAAATTCTTAGAAAAAAAGCTTGTTACTTCAAGAATAAAGGTTAGAAGTTTGCCTTTCTGTTCACTCTATCTTTTTAACTATAGAGCAGCCTTGTTGAACCTGGTTCTCTCCAGATGCATTTAAATTCCAATGCCACAATCCTAAAGAACTAGGTGGGATTTTTGGAAACAAAGATCTAATGCATCTAGAGAACAGCAGATCACTTACGTCTGTTGAGATTATCAGTCATCCAGGTCATAGTTGTCTCATTTTCAAAAAGCAACTGGATCAAAACCAGTGAAGCTTCTTGGGTGAGAAGTGAAATGTCTTCTTTCTCTGGGGAAAAACAGTCCAGCTGCCTTTTGAAAAAGCATCTATGAGACACCAGATCACTTGAACTAGAGTAAGTATAAAGTGAATAGGGAGCCTACCATGCTGGCCAGAGCTTTCTAAGACTTGTGATAGATTTGGAATGCAGAATGCTTTGGAAGCTAAATCTTATCCCCTGACTTTATAAATCATCCGGAACATTTGAGCTATTTTTACCTTGTGTTATGTGTGTTTGAAACTTGTAACCCACTTTGATAATTTCACTTTGATGTAAAAGTGGAGTATAAATCAAAACAATAAAGTACTTCTAATTCGTACATTAGATTATCCAGTCTGTGTAGCAAAGAGACTAGGAAAAAAAAATTTCCTTCCTAGTCTCTTTGCTACACAGACTGGATAATCTAATGAACGAATTAGAAGTACTATAATTTCACTTTGCTATGCTCTCTCTGTCTTTAAAATTAATCTGAACAGTAGTCGTGGACTCAATGTATACAGGCTACAGCAACTTCATACGGTTTTACTTTGCAACACTGATAGTAAAATACAATTAAAAACTGTCATCATTATGAGGTTTCATAAAAATAATACTATAAATAGTTTTTATAAAAGAAAAGACCTTTTGAGAGGTGCCATTTTAATGTATATGTATCTTACAATGTAATTGCTCTGTGAAAAGAATAAAAATGTTGTTCTTTTATAATTGCTGTAAGAATTATATTGGTACAATATGAACGGTCCCTGCCCAGTTTCATCAATTGGCTACTAATTAGTTTATCTAAAAGCTTAACAAGAAACGAGTGTTGTCTTTATCTCCTGCAGTTGAGGCTGAAGTAATTAATGTCATATATAAAAATTATCATGCCTTTTTTCTTGTGAAAGCCTTCAGTTTGATAGGGGGAAAAGGGAAAAATGCAAGAAAGTCTTATAGATGAAATGTTGCGTTCTTGTTTTAAAGTACTAAGAGTTCAAATGATGTGTGTACAGGTAGTCCTCACGTAGCAACCATTAGAAGTTATGATGAATCCCACAAAGGTACTTATGATCTGATTCTAGAGTTTTGGTAGCACGCATGCACGCACACACAAAGTCACATGACCACATTTTGAATACTTAGCAACCAGCTCATCTTTATGGCCAGTTGCAGCATCCCACAGTCATGTGACATGGTTTACTGTAGGTTTTCTTGCAGGAAACTGGCTGAAAAGGCCAGTTGCCAGCAAAAATGCCCATAACAATGCATTGACTTGTTTAATGAATGCAGTGTTCACTTTATGGCCATGGTGTTTGCTTAACCACCACCGCAAAAAAGGCTGTAAAACCAGGCTGATCACATGGGTGCCTTGATTTAGGACCATCATGACTTAATGACAGAAATTCCAGGCTCTGTAAATGTTTTGTGTTTTTTCTTGTACTGTTATCCTAGCTTGTCACATTTCTATTTGATAAAGTCAAAACATTAGGCAGCATCTTCTCTAACTGGGCATTTACTGATTGGAAAGTGTGGGCTGCCAAGGAGACTTGAGAGGGAGAAAAAGAACTCTTAACAGCAACAAGTGTAGTACCCTCGTAACATTTTCAAAAATAAAGCTGAAAAGCATCACCAAAATAAATTCAAATAAAATGCTGAAACACTTTAAGAATAAGGTAGAAAGACAAAGAACAAAACAAACCACATTTTCACAGCAGAAAAGAACTTGAGAATTTGAATTGAAAATTTTAAGATAGCTTCAGGACAAACATTACAACTCTAGCAGCAGGAATCATACATATTGTAGTTTATTCCAAAGGAAGGCCAAGCATATAGATCCTGAGTTTTTCTGTTCCTTGGGATGAGTTCCTCTTAAGATGCCTTTGCCAGTGGAAGGAGGCACCCTTCTGATTGCCCCTTACCCCACCCGTTCTTGCATACCTACTGTGGAAACATGACTTGATTGTCCAGAACAGGGGTAGTGTGCAAACTTTATCTCCTTCCCTTACAGTTCCTGGGATCAGTTGCTGGCTCAAATGCCTTCCTTGAACAGGAAGCTTCTTCCATTTATGAGAGGGTCAGTTAACACCATTGTCTGCATGCATAAATGTTGCATTATTTCAAAATAATTTAATGTAGAAAGCTTTTTTGGACTACCATTTACATTTGACTGTCTTGCGCTCTCTCTCTCTCTCTTTCTCTTTTACCAGCCAATGTTTTCAGTTGCACCAAGCCTAGCCACCAACGCTTCAACAGCCTTTAACCCCTATTTGGGGCCAGTTTCTCCTGGCTTGGTCCCAGCAGAGATCTTGCCAACAGCACCAATGCTGGTTGCAGGGAATCCTGGTGTGCCAGTTCCTGCTGCTGCAGCAGCAGCAGCACAGAAGCTAATGCGGACGGACAGATTGGAGGTAGGAAATAATTTGCCTCCCAGTTATGGTTGTTTTGATCAGCCAGGTATGGCTCATTGATTCTGTAAATGTAATCCTACTTGGGATATTTTATGGAAGGAAGTGCTATTCAGAGAAAAGCCTTTGCCCATCAGCAGTATAATAATGTGATTATAATGTATCGGGCTAATTCTCGAAAAGGAACTAATGGATTTCAAACCCCACCAATTTCCGTACTTACCAAAACAATGCTATTTCTAACAAGAACAACATTAAAAGCTATAGATCTTCATCAGCAATAAACTAGGACTGGATTCACACAACGTGCTTAATTGGTTTATTGAATTAAACCATCTTCTGTGTTTACACAATACTTTCAATTACAAGCGAAGTGAACAACCTGGCTTCAAATACGATGACTCACAAAAAATAATAGTAATAAGCAGTGGTGAAATCCAAATTCTTTTACTACCGGTTCTGTGGGCGTGGCTTGGTGGGCATGGTATAGCTTGGTGGGTATGGCAGGGGAAGGATACTCCAAATGTCCATTCCCACCCCAGTCCAGGGGAAGGATACTGCAAAATCTCCATTCCCACCCCACTTCGGGGCCAGCCAGAGGTGGTATTTGCCAGTTCTCCGAACTACTCAAAATTTCTACTACTGGTTCTCCAGAACCTGTCAGAACCTGCTGGATTTCACCCCTGGTAATAAGGTTAAAACTCAACTCAGCATGTGGTGCAGACACCAGGTCTTTAACTTGCCCAGTAGAGCATGTTGTCTTGGGTATGGCATAGGACTGGACTCCAATGCAGAGCTGAGTATGTTTTAAGTCTTTGCATATGCAAAGTAGATAGGCCAGTGGCCTATATAGTATGCTGGGTGGCTCGTATAAATTATTTTTTTCCAGCTTTTTTCCCCCCTGTGGTTTTCATGTTAGAGAAGGGTAAAAAACCTCAAACACAAAAACCATTCTTTAACCATCCCCACCCCCACTAATTATATTGATTTAAAGTTGACTACTGCATTTTTTGGAGTATAAGACCCACCGGAGTATAAGAGACACCTACCTTTTTTGGTGAGGAAAAGAAGAAAAAGAAATCTCTCTCTTCTGCACAATTTTGCCTCGTTGCTGCAAACAGCCTGCTTTACTTTTATTTTCGTTTTCAGCATAGCTTGATTAGCACAAGGAAAAAAAAATCTGCTCCAGCAATTTACCTCTTTGCAGCAAGCAGCAGAGCCCTGCACAAAACAGCTGAGAGCAAATCAGCTGAGAGTCAGGAGGCCGATCCAATCAACTTGTGCTAATTAGGCTGTGCTGAAACTGAAAGGAGCTGTTTTTTCTTGCTGTTTGCTTGCAAGGAGGTAACTGCTGCAAGGCAGAGGCCAAAGGGTGGGGGCCAGTGGGTGAGCAGGGCTACATTGGGTGTATAAGACACACCTAAATTTTCACTCCCTTTTAGGGTGGGAAAAAATGTGTCTTATACTCCGAAAAATATGGTATTTTGTTGCCAAATTCCAGCAGACTCTTCTCACAGAGCTGAGGGGCTACAGAAGCACAAGAAGGTCATTGGTTACCCATCCTTTCATGATGTCGCTTATCTTAACATTTTTGTCTCTTGGCAAATTTATAGGCAATTAATGAACTTCATTCAAATCCCAGCCAGTTTTTTAACAGCCCACAAAGTGCATAACTGCAGTTAGATCTTTAAAATCTTATATCAAATGATGAATGATTGTGGCATATCTTTCTTTTAGAGGAAGAAGAAGATTGCAGGTAGTCCTCAACTTAAAACCATTCATTTAGCTACCGTTCAACGTTACAAAGGCACTGAAAAAAATGGCTTATGACCAGAGGTGGATTTTTGTGCAGTTTATTTTATGTGTAGTTGGATGTTGGAAGTTTCAGATTTGGTCCATGTGGGTGGGTTTTCAGGATACTTGGTTTTGCATACAATGCAGTGGTGAGGATGTCAGGAATGGCAGTTTGTTCTCTTTTCACTGTCTCTGGTAAATTTCATCCCTAATCTCGTGGAATTAAAGTTTTGAAGAGTGATTTCAATTTGAGTTTATTTTAGAATGACAAAGATGTCACTGGCACATTTGAATTCCCATTGTTATAGATCATCTTCTTTTATGCCATCTGTATATCTTAGTCATAGTGGATATGCTCCTTTGCCAGGAATAGTTTTCAACTAAGAGATTTTGATGGGCCTTTTCAGCATCTTATCACATTTTAGTAAAGCCATCTCTCAACCAGTTTTCAGCTGCAGCTTGGACAATGAAGTCTTCCTTATGCTAGTCCACACTCTGTCTGATTTGTCTGTTAAACACAGACAGGAGGAAGCATAATGCTTAGTCATTCTGCTTATTCTTTCTACAATCCAGAGAGTATTGGAAAGAAATTATATTAAAGGGGTCAGAACTCTGTAAACCAGCTTAATAATAACTGAAATAGAACAGGATTTATTTTGGTGTGGACTGGAGGAATAAATCATCAAGGAGTTTGAAAATGAGATGGATCTGACCAGAAGCTGTAGAAAAATAAAATCACCAGCTCATCCTTACAAGAGAGGCATTTGGACTATGGCTTCACTTAGAGACTTCTTTGTTTAACAACCAGACTGCCAATCCCAATTATTGGCACTAAGTGAGGACTTCCTGTATTATTAACAGTTTGGAAAGTCTAAGAAAGCCATCACAGCTAACATGAGCTATTGGCAGGAGCCACGTTGATATTATGTGCATCACATTTCCATCGCACTAGTAATATGAATTATGTGATATAAATACAAGCTAAAATATCTGATTTACATTACATGATGAATCTATGATATATGGTTATCACATATCACCTGCAGATGCCCTGCAAAGAGCCATCTTGTTAAATTCATATTTTGTACTTGCTTTTATGATTTAATCAAAAGCTTTAAATTTTACTGATGATGTTGCTCTATGTAGCTGTATGTGGAGGGGGGGGAGGGAGGGGAAAGCCAGCTTCAAGTTCCCTGAATCTCCTATCCTGAATTAAGGGATTACAGGGTCATAAAAAGGGAGTTTTTACAAGGAAGGTAAACAACAATTCTTATTTAAAAATAACAGCCATCAAAATCTGATTTGACAAATATATTTGCATTACAAAGCTTTCCGTTTCTAGAAAATTCTTGTAAGACTTCTAATATAACACCCTAGCACTTGTAAATTGTAAAGGGAAATTTCTTAGTAGCATGAGAAAAAAAATCATTATTTTATGTTTGTGACCTATATGAGAAACTATGAGTGATACAAGTGAGAAACTAACAGAATCCATCTTTTTTACACCTTTGGCTAGAGGGGTGGGGGAACTGGGCTGTTTTATACCAGGTGGGATTATTTAACAATTGACCCAATGCAGTGCTTGTTTTTACAGTATTTTCAACCCACAAATTAACCTCCAATTCAGATCATTTTACAGTTATTCTGGCAATATATAATTACATTATCTGGGAAGATTCATCTTTCAGAAAACTAAAAAACATCTACTTCTTTCTTTGTCTGCATGTGCATCATTTCCTGACAACTGCCTGGACAAGTTCCTGCAATTTTCTTGGCAAGATGTTGTTTGCCATTACCTTGTCCCTACAGCTGAGAGAGATTAGATGGTCCAAAGTCATCCAGCTGGCTTTGAAAGTCAGAGCTAGATCTCCTGGTTTCTATCCTAGGACTTAACCACTATACCAAATTGGCTCTTACTCTATTCTTTAGAATCTCCATAATTCTATCTCCATAATTCTAAGAAAGAATATTGTCAATCCTTCCTGATAATTACTAATTCCTCCCCATTGACCAGAGGATCAGAATAGATGTGACTCCAGTACTATAATGCATAAGTATGTAGGAAGTGTATTTTGTGCTGCACATGAGTTCTATACTGGAGTAGCTTCCTTTTTAAGGCATTTCGGTTGTTTTTCCTTACCCCTTTTTCTTTGAGAACTAGATCCACAAAGCAGGTCAACTGAATGACTTCAAGTGTTCCCATTAAATAACTTATTGAGTGGAGTTAGTTTAAAATTTTATATAACTGAACCTGCTTGGATGAAATTTCACTGACCAGTTAAACATGCTAATTTCCTTGGTAATGATTCCTACTGATTATTCATTCCCCCACAGATCATTTGAAGTTACGGTGACACTGAATTAAGGGACAATCAATTCCAAAAGTTTATTTATTTATTAAACAAATTTAAGCCTCACATACAGTGACTCTAGTCAGTGTACAACATTAAAAGTCCACAGTTAAAAATCCACAATAATCCACAGCCCAGCCCCTACCCCACAACAGCAACAGTTGTAATTGTAAAGGTCATCTGGGATGGCAGAGTGCAGGATAGTAGGTACCTCAGAGTACAGGGTGACAAGAGCACTTGCAGGGGGACTCAGCTAAATTTTGGCTGAGATTTCCTGGGACTCTGTGGCTTTGCGCCACGCTGCTTGAGTGACTGGAGATTTGCGCTGAACTGCAACTCAGGGCTATCTCATAGCTCCAGAGTTGTCATATGCCAGGAAGCCCCTGAGCCTCTGCATAGCAAGCAGCACCAGAGCTGTGTAATTCAGGGCCTCTTGCCACCCCACTAGGCATGGTGCAAGGCAGATAAAAAGGATAGACAGGAGATAGGGAGAAGCAGTTGAAGAGAAGCAGTCCCTTACCAAGGCTTAGAATATCTTGGATCAGGGTAGATCTTTTGCTAATAACTGATGGAATTAATTTACTAGCAGTAGCGGGGAATATGTTAGGTGCAAAGAACTAGGAACATCTGTTAAATTCAAAGCACAGAAGAGTTTGTTATTGCTCTCTCTAACACAAAAATCTAGTTAGCTAATGGTCAAAGCTAAACTGGCACTAGATAAGGGTCAACGGAATTCACAGCGGACTGAACTTGGGTCTTGGAATGCATTGATTCCAAACTGATGATACATTTAACCCTGCTTTCCAGCTCAGCTTGTACTTCTACAGAATTCCAGAATTACCCTGCTAAGTGAAGCAGACATTTGACATGCTTTATGACCACATCACTTAGCCTCAGAAAGAAATTACTATTACTATGATAATAATTTCTGGTCCCAATTACCATAATAATTTGAGGACTATCTGTATATCAACATCTATACTTAGAGAAAATAATATTCTAATAATTATAGAATACTGAATTGTTTTTTATAAGACTTTGGCCATACACACCCAGGTTAAGAACAGGTTCAGAGGGCAGGTTCAGGGGAGGAATACCCATTTGTAAACATTTTCCCCGGGGTTGACATTTGCAAGCAGCACTTGGAAGAGTTGTAACCATAAGTTGGGCCTGTGGAGTGTCTGCAACATTGATTAGTAATTGGAAGAAAGCACAGCAAGGAGGATGCAAAGAGACAGGAATGACTGAAAGGGCTTTTCTTTTTCAGGGCTAATTGGGCAATTTTCGATCTGCTGTTATTTGTTTTGCTGAGTCTGGGGGACTTGTCTCTGGAATGGGACTCTTGCTCTGCTGTGTGTTAAGTAGGGAAATGGAACACGGTAGTTCTGCTGATTTTTTTCACAGTTCTCAAAGGAACAGTCCTGCCAACCAATCAGTGAACCAAGAATTTTTTTTTCCTCCATCTAGGGCATTATTTGCAACTTTTTTTGGAAGCTGGAGCTGCTGCTTTAGACAGGCAGTCCCCATTCTTCACAACAATTATTTTGATAATGAATCAGCTCTGCCTGTTCAACCATCGTAACATCTTTCCCCACTATAAATAGGCAGTAGCTCTTTGTGTGGGACTTGGTCAGTCTCTCCCATCCAACTACAGATATCTTATTGCTAACATTTACATAGCATTCTTAAATTTGCTGATTTCTTTTCAGTCTCTATTCACAACCCTCCTGTAAAGCAGATTATTATTATCCTGGACACTGGTGAGAAATAAATCAAAATAATTTTATTTTCATCAAGAAGTTCTACCCTGAGATATAGTTATAAAGTACATTATTCATTCCTGTTCAAGAATATTTCCATTTAAATTTCCTAAATGGCAACATCAAGGCAATCGTGGCTAATCCCAGGAACTAAGTAGCATGAGGCGAGTGGGCTGAACAAATCTGGGAATATAAATTATGCAAGGTGAATTGGGAAGTTAAGAAATATCCTAGAATTGGCAGGAGTAGGACATAGCTGTAACCCTTACCCTATAACAGCTGGGCTTGAGGATGTCTATCTTTAAAAATGACTTCATTTAAGACCTTAGTCTGCATTCTGGATGGATTCAGATTCTGGTTCTCAGAATTCCAAGATAAAATTATCTTACCCTGAGTTTTTGTTTTTGTTTTTAATTTGATTTATATGCCGCCCTTCTCCGGAGACTCAGGGCGGCTTACAATGCGTTAAGCAATAGCCTTCATACTTTTGTATATTTATACAAAGACAGCTTATTGCCTCCACAAACTCGGTCCTCAATTTACCTACCTTAGAAAGGATGGAAGGCTGAGTCAACCTTGAGCCTGGTGAGATTCGAACTTACAGTAATTGCAGACAGCTGGTGTTAATCACAGTGCTATCAGTCTGCTGAGCCACCAGCAGTTAAGCATTGATTCATCTATCCTGGTGTTATTAGAAGTGGCTGGTGATAATAGACATAGTGCAACAAGCAATGGAATGTTTTAATTACAATTGAATAAGCTGTTTTTCTCTAGTTCATGTAAATGCTGAATTATAATTACAAAGCTTAGTTTACAAGAACTGAATTCACAGGATACACTAAATCCAAGTCAAACAAATCACTTAGCACAATGTGTGAGATCAGACAATGGTTAGCATTGTCTTGTCACGGAACTATAGCATTCTATCTTTAGAGTGTCCTGAGGGTACCAGTTCTAGAAGGCTGATTGATGCAATTGAATTGTGTTCTCTATTAGTAGTATGAATTCTGTGCACCTTCACGCTATTTGTCTTTTAAATAACCAGTGAGATAACCCTATAGAGCCACAAATCAATCCAGATAAGGAACTTTAAAATAGTTAAGATCAGTCTTTCTTTCCTTCCTTCCTTCCTTCCTTCCTTCCTTCCTTCCTTCCTTCCTTCCTTCCTTCCTTCCTTCCTTCCTTCTTTCTTTCTTTCTTTCTTTCTTTCTTTCTTTCTTTCTTTCGCATTATAGTATTGAGAATGGGCTGAAGTTGTATAAAAATTTATTAAAGTTAAACTGGTCTGTCAGTGCATGGATAGGAAACTTTTTTAGAACTATATGAACAAACAAGGATTGAAATAAATAAAGCAACTTTCGTAAACTATTTCTGCAGTTGACCAGCTAAAGAAACTATTTATCCCTGTAAAAATGCTACAGGTGTTAACAAAGACTTGACATGTTCATAGTACCCTCTGACTTGATGAACCAGTCATATTGGTTTGATTCATAGATTGCTTTAAGTTATAAAATCATGCTTTACAAACTACAATGGCAGGTTCATACTAAATGCTGAAACAAAAGTTGTTTCAGGAATGCATCTCAGACTAATCCTACCAACACAGCAGACATAACCACTGTAACAAAAGTCTAACAAAAATGCTACTTTATTGATTGGTTGTCTTCTCCAAACAAGTATCTAAATGTTTTAATTTTGCCAGAAGAGGAATTAGTTGTCCATTTCACTGTAAGGAAGTGTCTTCAGTAGACATTAAGGAAAGCCCCTTCCCAAATGGAAAAATTGCATTTCCAGTATTTTTATAGCGTGTCCAAGTCCATAAAAGTATGGGTAGCTTACAATTTTAGAAGCAAATAACAATAATAACATAGACAATACACTTTGGAAATTAAGGACATACCAAATAGATTTAAAATAAACTATAGAGGACTTCTTAACTTATCCCAAGGCCTGGGAGAATATCCTAATTTTCAAGACCTTTCACAACATCATGGTGGGAACCATACAGCTCACCAGAGTGAGTTGTTCCAGAGGGTAGGTGCTGCAACAGAGAAGGCAGGCTTCCTACTTTCCAAAAGATTAATATTGCTTAATCAAATGTCAGAGATTATTAGAGATAGGCAGTCCTTCAACTAGTAAGATCTTATGCCATCATGGGCTCTGTGGTGATCACCACTATTGTGACTTTACCTGGAAGCCAACCTACTGTGATCTGCCCATTACTGCCCATTCTGTTCCATGCTGAACAAGCAGTAGCTTCCAGATGGTCTTCAAGGACAGTTCTTTGTATTACATTCCAATTGTCCATTCTTGAAGTGACTAGAGCATGAGTGACCATCGGAGAACCTTCTGATACAGGTACAGGTGTAATTGGCATACTAGATGAATATATGCAAAGGCCTTCTTGGCTACAGCTGCCCCATGCTCTTCAATGAAGAGTGTCCAGAAGATCCTTAGATTATACACTGCCTTAAATGGAGAATTTGACTCCCATACACGATTACAGATGGACAGTCCCCACCTTTGGAGGGCCCAAATATTCACAGTCATTGATGTAGAAGGGTCAAGTGTTGGAGCCTCGAGGCTACAGATGTGGCCAATCTCTCACCTCCTGTCAACCAGCCACAGGAGAACAATTGTAACCCATTGCCCAGTACACCAGTCCTCATAGCAGATCCTCGCAATATCAAAATCCTCTTAAATCAAGGAGCACCGTCATACTGTTTCCATTCTATGTTCACCAAACATCGTTGGCAAGTGTGATCCATGCTATTTGCATTTTGTGCCCTGATGTGAAATGGGTCTGGATTTCCTCTATGATCTGGAAAGCAAAATTGGGAGAGTAGATACATACCGTCCATAATTATTGTCTCTGGCAATCATTTTTGAGAAGTACTCGTACTACTGCCTCTTTTAAGTTCAGAGAAAGTACTTCCTCCCTCAGATGTCGACACTACCCCTTGGATCCAAACATAACTTACCTGCCAAGTAGCTTTAACAACCCAGAAATGACATGAATCTAAGAAAATTGCGGCTATCTCACAATCTGTCCATTTTCTTGTTACTTGTAAAACTACTCTGTTTCCCCTAAAATAAGACCTCCCCTGATAATAAGCCTAATCAGGTTTTTGAGCACATGCACTAAAATAAGCCCTCCTGAAAATATTTAAACGCATGCGCAGTCGGTCCCCGCCATTTCCTCTGGCTTCCTCCATGTGCCCCAAAATAATAATACCTCCCCGAAAATAAGGCCAAGCGCTTATTTTGGGGTTCAAAAAAAATATAACACAGGTCTTATTTTCGAGGAAACACGGTAATGTTAGCCTTACTGAGAAATCAATTGGTCCGGCCTAACCAATGGGACTAACATTAGATTTGCTAGTCTGATTGTGTTTTACTTCCTTCTCCTTCTTATAGTCGAATTCACTGAATTATGCCCCAATGTTATTTGGTTGTTTTGGATTTGGAAAATATTTTACCCCCATTCTCTTGGTGGGGGGATCTTAGGCATCTCTGTGAAGGTCATCTTCCTGACTTTAGAGACACAGGACCCATGGTCAGATACCCTTCCATCTTCAGCAATCAATGTGAATTTTAGACTGGTAATTATCAGTTGACACACTGCATTTCACTGTGCTGCCTGAAAGGCAATCTAGGGAGAATCTGCCATCCCAGGCAATTTTCAAGAAGCCCTGTTTCATAAATAAAGCTGGATGGGAAATCAGTATGTCCTTTTCTATTTTTTCCCCTTCCTTTCAATCAGGTCTGCTTTTTGGACACTGTCTAAATAAGTCCCTGCAATTTCTTTGGCAAGGTTTTTCCAGAGAGTTTTCCCGGTTTTTAACTGATGATTGTCTTTCTTCTCAATGCATATTATAAGACACTTAGAACATAGGCTGCAGATTAGACTATTTGCTGATTACTAGAAGTATACCTGGCTTTTCAATTAAAGTGATTCTTTCTTACCACTCAGTATCAGTATTTAAATCGCTCTGTCTTAAGGCCTAATTGGGACCATTTTGGTATAATGATTAAGGCCCCATCTGAAACTGGAAGACTCTAAATTCTAATCCAGATTTAGGCATAAATCTAGCTGGATAACCTTGGGCCAATCCAGTTACTTTCTCTGAGCCCTAGGAAGGTGGCAAAGGCGAACCACTTCTGAAAAACCTTGTCAAGAAAACTGTAGGGACTGGCCATGCATTTTCTGAGAATTGGATGCAATTAAACTCAGAATGGGAAAAAAAGGCCTAATTGCTTTGGGAAATTGATACTTGCTTAACTTTCATTTAGTATGATTCACAATAAAGTCTGAAATAATTGCAAGAGAATGATGTTCACATTACATTATTTTCTTTGGTTCACTTTCAAATTTTTACTATAGCCCTTTCTGCAGGTTAAATTACAGTTTTAATCTTAATAATGGGGGGGACTATTAATGTTGGAAAAAAACCCACTATGAATGTAAAATGTATTTTAAAAGAAAATTGAAGAGCAAGATAAAAAAATTACATATACCTGTGCCCCCTCTTGTGTCAAAATTGTGAATAGCAGAGATAATAAATGCAGCTAGTGTCTTACGTAGCTAATAGTACTCAGAAAATGCTGTGCCAAAATATATACTTTAATTTCTTTGAAGGGTTGCTTTGTTTTTTAAAAGATAAGTCTGTTTTCTACCTTATTTTCACTATGCATAGAAATTCTTTGGAATTTCTCTTAGAGATGATTTTGAACATATTATTGAAGGTGGTAGAGAGACCATTCCTAATGTTGTTATATTCTGCTATACATATTTCCCACAGCCTGAAGCTTCATGATATGTTAATTGAAATATGGGACTAACATAGGCTATATATTAAAGGGCACATTACCCAATGTGGCATAATGTTTAAGATGTTGGATTTGGAATAGGAAAACCTAAGTTCAAGTCCATTCTTCACCATGGAAACACACTCAATTTAACACACACTTTGATTTAATTATTGTTTCTCTGCCCAATCTACCTCATAGGGTTCCCATTGCCATTGAGAGGCCAAAATGAAGCAAAGCTTTGTAGGGACTTTGAGGAAAGATGGGAATAAAACTAGCAAACAAATAACTCAATAAATAAATAGATAAATAGAAAGAGATTCAGTTTGGTCCAGAGGTTGAAGCACCAGACTAGAAACCAGAAGATTATGAATTCTAATTCAGCCATGAATTAGCCATGAAAGCTAGCCATGAAAGATGACTTTGGCCCAATCACTCTCTCTCAGCCTAGTTCACCTCACAGGGTTATTGTTGTTCTGAGGAAAATTGGTGGAAGAAGGAGTATGAGATAATGTTCACTGCCTTATGTTGTTTACAAAAAAATAAAGGTGGGATATTAAATAAATAAATGACAATGACATAACCAAAATATTATCCATTAAAACCATGAAGAACAGATGATCTTTTATTACATAGAATGCAGGTGAATTTCTCAGCTGTTGCCTGAAATAACCACAAAAAAATGCAAAAATTCAACTCATTTGAATCCTTTAAGTAGTCTGATTGAATTGGAAATATTTTGCTTTTAAATTTGGGAAGCTTACATACAAATTTGAGTTACATACATAAGCCAAACTATCAGAATGAGAAGCTGAGCCAGGCATAAAAAGGCAAAGATATCTTCTCAAGGTAAAACAAAACTGAATGGTTGAGGATTATTTATCCGTTGTTCCCAAATAACTTTCAACTTGTTGGGTTTAGTTTCTTTCCTGATGTAATTTTACTTGCATTTTTTCCTGCTGCCTGTAGGTATGTCGAGAGTATCAGCGTGGCAACTGTAACAGAGGAGAAAATGATTGCCGGTTTGCTCACCCTGCTGACAGCGCAATGATTGATACCAACGACAATACTGTTACTGTCTGTATGGATTACATCAAAGGGAGATGTTCAAGGGAAAAGTGCAAATATTTTCACCCTCCAGCCCATCTGCAAGCTAAGATCAAAGCTGCCCAGTACCAGGTCAATCAAGCAGCAGCTGCTCAGGCAGCAGCTACTGCAGCAGCCATGGTAAGTCCAGAAAAAAAATCAAATATATCTGTCTCATTGTCAGCCGCTGAGCACTGTTAATGAATTGAACCTCCTTACTAAAGATAGGATGGTTTGGGTATCCCATTCCACTTCAGTAAGCTGACAAGCATGTGATGCCAAATCTGCTCTTACATAGTGTCAGATTCTACTAAAAAATGTAGTCAGTTTGTCTATGTGTATATCGTGCACAGATGTACATGCAAGATGTACATATTAGCTTTGTGCTGATACTACATAGTGAGAAGCAGTCATTTATTATGGGTCACCTGTACATTGATATTATTGATACGCATGCATATAAACCCTGACTGGCAAGTTTTTACATCATCTGCTACATAAGAATTACACAAGGAGCTGATGCATTCTTCAGTAGATCCCATGATCTGTCATTTTCTGTGCTCCATTTCCATTTGCAAAGGACTATGTCATCAAAGAGATGCAAATTTTTGTATAATTGATCAGATGCGGTCTTACTTGTCCTTCCGTTTTCTTTGGAAGGGATTTCCCCCCTCCTAGAATTCATTTTGTGCATTCATTTGCACAGAGTCGCCTTGGGATGAGATTGGCAGCAAACAAATTCAATAAACAAATGAATTTGCTTAGTTAACAGCTTAAATTACATTTAGCTAGCAGCAATTCAAAATAAGTGTTTAATGATACCAAATCTGGCTACAGTTTGCAAACGTCTTTCAGGGATCCTCTTATTCTTTTCTGTCTGTACATAAAGTTAAGGTTTCTTATGTATAAGGTGATTTGCAGCGACACATATCCAATACTTACACATAGCACACAAAAACCTCACTCTCTTGTTCCATACAGGAGGACACAGTGTTAGTGATCTAGTTCATTGAAATTGAACACTAAGGATACATCCTGACAAACATATCTAAGTTCATTTGTGCAAACATTTTCGTCCGCATTTAGCAGTCTCAGTTTAAAGGCAAATAATTTTTTTCCTCTTCATTGGGAAAGAAAATGTTGGTAGAATTCTCACGTGGGGTATTCTTGCACTTACTTAGTTTTGAGGTGGCCATGGAATATGTGTGAATATCTGCCTTTCAGTGCAGTCATATGTTGGCAATGTACAGTTTATCTGGCATCTGACCCAGGTAAAATCCCAAAGACAGACATGACAGAAGTCGTTCCCTGAGGCATTTTCAGACCCAAGAAATATGAGGAACCTGGGAGACTATAGATCATTATAAAAATATTTAAAAGGAAGACAAATAGTACTTTTCCACCACTTCGCAATAGTAAAGCAAAGTCAAAAATACCTAGAGAAGAATTTCCAAAGAAATTCTGAAATTTCTTGAAAGTACAATGGAAAAAGAGGAAATTTTAGAAAGTGGAAAATGGATTACTACTCTGTATTATGTGCAATAACTTTAATAAACATAATTGAATGAGGTGGAGTGGGGGAAAATAATTTATTGAAGTATTGAACATTTCTAGCAATGTGACTATAAAATAACTTGAATAAAATCATGCATATTGTGCTTCTCTGAATTCAGCTATCATAAATAATAACTGTATTATTATACTATTATAATACTATAATTATTGTAATACTATTACTGGAATTTTGATTGTGACATGGATCAGCACAATCACATCACTGGGCGAAATTAGACAATGAACCAGTGTGTCTAAACTGTGTTTTCTGGTAGGGGATAAAAGAAAACCCTATTTAACTGGGTCTACTTTTATTCTTTAGATCAAAGATGTCAAACTTGTGGTGTCACGTTGTTGTCACATGATGTATCATGACTTTTTCCCTTTCGCTAAACCAGGGGTGGATGTGGCCAATATGTGACGTATTCAGCTTGCGGGCCGCGGGTTTGACACCCCTGCTTTAGATGATTGTTAACGTTAGGTGACAGCTCCTAGTTTCTAGCTCTTAGCCAGCTTTGGCTGATAGAAAACGGCAACTGGGTTAGTATTTGGATGGCACATTGCTAAGAAATTATAGGACTATAGGCTAAAATTGAAAAAATATCTGAGGAGAGGTCTACTTCTAAATTCTCGTGAGGCAAATGATATGGATATATCCATGAAGTAACCAGAACTCATACCCAGCTTGAAGAAACTGCTTTTATTTTAACATTTATCCTATATTTCTTTTTACATAATTATATGATTTGACCATTAAATATTCCCATGAAAGATTGTGGTGCAATATTGGCAATGCAGAAAGGAACAACTGGAGAGAGACCTTTTTCTGTGTTTATGAAGATTAGCACAAAAATACAGAAAGGAGACTCTTTCTCACTCTTACTCCTTCTTTCAACCTCCCCTTCCCCATTAGAGTACCTTGTTTGTACTTAACTACCTAGAGGTGTATCCTCACAATAACAACTCAATAGTGCCTTTATTGTGCATGCTTAGTCTTGTTATTCGTTGTATATGGCATTCCGATGATTTGTTTTTTATTTGTTTTTTTCTCACCTACCCAAAATGCACTGCTGCCCCCATGATGCACCTCTGCTTGCTGTTTATGTTAATGCGCTTGAACCCCACTGGCCCATTGCCATCATGTGCTCGCTGCCTGCTAATTAAGACTCAGTCGGCTGTCAAATCACTGAAGCGACCCCTCGAGGCAACCTTTGACCTGGTACTATGACCTTTCACCTTTTAGCTTGGCATGTAGCTTTACTGTAGATACAAATTAATTTTTTTAATTAAATTCTTAAGTAATTTTTTCCTGTTATAAAGTAATGTGAGCTCAAATTAAAACTGAGTGTGGCTTCCTTGTTGAGTTTATTGGGGAAGGTGATGGAAAGAATGTTTATTTGCCATCCCATCCTGAACCCTCCTGAAGACGAAGGATTCTGCATTCAGTTTAATAACCTTGTAGACATTTCTAAATCAAGGAAGATGGGTGTTTTTTTTTTTAAGGGATTTTTTTTTTAAAAAAATGTGTAAAATATATATGATCTATATATTTGTATCTGTTTGGTTGGCATGGCTTAACAATATTCTTATGTAGATTTAACATTTGTAATGCAAGTGCCAGCATGATTTGGTACTTCGTTTTGTTTTGTTTTTGCATGTGTAGACAGACTTTGGGGATATGGGAGTAAAGTTTAATATTATATTAATCTTTGTTTCATTCACTCTATTAAAATTTCTCTTTAACATGGCTTTTACTTATCAATCCTCATGGAGCTAGCAGTGCAGCCTTTTTTTTTTCCCCCTCCCTGGTATTCCTGCTTCTTTACTAAAACCTGAACCTTTTTTATAGTGAAAAAGTGCTAGTTTACTGTTCCCGAGCACTTACAGTGCCATATTGAAAGGGCAGTAATAAAACTTTCTTGCAAAGCTTCGGCCTTGCTCTTCCTTTGAATTGTAAAGTCTGCTCTGCTGCTTGCTTGCTCAAGGATGTAAAAAAAAAAGAAAAGATGGTGGTGCTCAATTACTGTATTTTATACTGACTGTTCTATTTCTTCTCTCTTTCTCTCTCTCTCTCCATACTCCACCTTTTTCTTTCTCTTTCCCTATTCCTCTTTCTTTCATCCTTTCTTTCTTTCTTTCTCATTTTTATTCTTTCTTTTTCTCTTTTTCCCTATTCTTCCTTCCATCTTTCTTTTTTTTTTCTTTCTCATTTTTATTATTTCTTTCTCTTTCTTTTTCCCTATTCTTGCTTTCTTCCTTCCTTCCTTCTTTCTCTTTCCCTATTCCTCTTTCTTTTCTTTCTTTCCTTCCTTCCTTCCTTCTTTTTTCTTTCTTTCTCATTTTTATTCTTTCTCTTCCCTATTCTTCCTTCCTTCCTTCCTTCCTTTTTCTTTTTCTTTCTCATTTTTATTCTTTCTTTTTCTTTCTTTTTCTTTTTCTCTCATTTCTTTCTTTCCCCTTCTCATTTTTATTTTTTCTCCTTCTTACTTGCTTTCTTCTTTCTATTTCTTTCTCTCCTTCCTCTCTCTTTCTCTCTCTCTCTCTTTCTTTCTTTTCCCCATTTTTATTCCCTTTTACTTTCTTCCTTCCTTCTTTTCTTCTTTCCTTCTCTTTCTTCTTAACTGGGCTATCTTATCCTCATCTATCAATAGGGGATTCCTCAAGCTGTACTCCCCCCATTACCAAAGAGGCCTGCGCTTGAAAAAACCAATGGTGCCACTGCAGTCTTTAATACTGGTATTTTCCAATACCAGCAAGCTCTTGCAAACATGCAGTTGCAACAGCATACAGCCTTCCTCCCACCAGGTACGTGGCATTTCCCATATCCTTTGAAAAAGACCCAAATGAGCTCACTAGAATAATTTCCCAGGGGTTAGCTAGGTTCAACATCTAAGGCTTTTCATTGTTAAGTATGATAAATAGAAGGCATGGGAAGGGTAACATACACGGATGCCCAAAAAGACAATCTTGCTGCTAAACTGCAAATTCTGCATATGTTTTCTTGGAAGCAAGGTGTTGGGTGCTTTTCAGCATAATCTGAAAATCTGCATCTCTGAAGTGTGCAATCATGTTTCAAAACAGCATTTGAAATCTTTTTCTCTCTTCTCTAATCCTTCATTTTACACCTCTTACGTTGTTTTATATATACATATATATTTAACTGATGTAAGACCCCTTTGCTCAAGTGAGTTTAACATGCATAGCGCGGTGAGAATAGTATTTTTCCATATGCTGAATTGTGCTAGAAAAATACTTAGTTATGAAATATTGTTATTTTATTATTTATTTTTCTTTACTGACTATGATTCCAACTTTTGTCTTCAACTAAAATGCAAGATAAGGTTTGGAATAATAAATTAGTTTTACGTCTTTTGAAACCAGGGTAACCATTGTAGTGATGGCCTTTCATTTTTCAGTGACTAATCAACAAAGGGGTCCTACACAAATATCTTTTTCATTCCTGCAAGTTAAAGCACAACAGATTTTCATTGCTACCTTATGTTCATTTGCTAAACATTCTATGCAAAAGTGTGTGTTGGTTTCAAACATGAAGAAGGAGGATGACTGAAATTTAAAACTGAAAATATATTAGTTTTGTAGTTTGAACATGATGGTCAACTAAATATCTTTATATTCCTGCATGGGTACCATAATTAGATGTATGGATTATGAATAATAATAACAATAATAACAAAAGTAGCAATAAGAAAAAACAGTGACATCGCCGTCCCAAGAATTAAATGAATTAATGCATATTATTTGAATTTTAAAAAATAATTACTTAATTTAATTAACACTTTGAATATCATGACTCAATTCAGTCTAGCAACACTGTTACTTACTTAAATGTTAGATAACTAGGTAAGGTTATATCAGTTGACAATGTTCAAATAGTCATCATAGCCATAATTTTTAATATCTATTTCACTGAATTTTCTTATGTGTATAAGAATCCTAGAGGGACTGGAGGGAATCTACAAAAAATAGATAGCATTTTATCTAATTGATTGTATTTTCAGGATTTTTTTTTTAATATGACTGCTTTCAGATGTGTTAGGAGTACAACATGAGCATTCATGAGCTCTGAAAATTCTGGGAATTAAATCCTAATATATCAGGGAACAATCAGAGTGGGGGAAAATTAGCTAATGCTTTGATCGGGTATTTCCTTGCAATAACAGGAGTCATTTAAGTATACTAAAATAGTTGATTTCCAAGTGAAGCAGCTTCAAACTATGTTTACTTAGTTATTAGATTTATGAATTTCTAGATTGCCTAACTCCAAAATGATTCTGGGTAGCTTCACAAGTAAGAACCATTGTCAAAAGACAACATAACAACTACCTCATTGCTCACAAATCAAAGAGCCCTGTCCAAGCACTCTGACCCAAAGCCTGGAGGAATAAAAACAACAAATTTTTAAAGTTCATGAAGCAGGGAAGGTGGCAGCCATGTGAATCTCCATGGGGATGCTGTTCTGAATAATAGATGTTGTGACAGATGAAGCCTTCTTCCTGAGTCCTGTTAGATGCTTAGCTGATGGCACTCAAAGCAAAGCAGAACACACAGGATAGGCCAAAGCTAAAGGAGCCATACAATCCTACATTGCTGCCCCTAGACCATTAAAGGTAATCAGCACTTTAATTTGCTCTCAGAATGCAGCTGGAAAACATTGCATTTCACATAGCGAGGATAATACATGGAAATAGCAAACTGCTTCATTGTGGACCAAATATAGCTTCTGAGTGGTCTTCAAGAGCAACATCTCGAGAGTGTTACAGTAGAGGTGATCTGAGAGATAACCAAGCCATGAATGACTGTAAGGAAAATTGATGTCAGCCTTAGTAGGTAGACCAGAGTGGAAACACAACCAGATGAGCTTATTCTACTCTATTATAAAGCTACATTAACAGAATTTTGCAAGTCTGGAAATACAAGCCTGAGAAACAAGGAAGGTTCTCTTGCCCTACCCACTATCCAGCTGCTGCCTCTTATCTGACTGTTCCCTTGGTAACATTTCTTGATCCAGTCTCCCAAGGTCTTTCACACGCATAGCATTACAAAAGAAGACCTCTTAAGCTTGGCACACACATTGAACATGTTGCATGTAATTAGCGTCCTGGCCATAGCTGCTCAGCAGGACCTGGGAGTTCAGGAAATTTCCAGATAGTATACCAGCCTCAAATGGGCCATTACAACCCCATTCAGGATCAAAGGTGAAAAGTTCCCTAGAACTGGAATGAGAAACCGTCTTCCTGCATAATCACTTAATCTTTCTAGAGTTAAATCTGAGACTATTCCTTTTCATTCAGACCCCAACAATTCTGGGAACAAGATTTTGATAGCTGTTAGTTGTCTAGGAAACAAGATACACAACTCTTACCATTAACATACTGAGGATACGTGTCCCTGAACTGTCTCAGTTAGACATTACACAGGAGGGGTGAAAACACCTGCTGTGTAAACCTTCAGTAAACCCTGAGACGCCCTACAAATCAGACCCTAACATTCATTCATATAATGCTAAGTTATGGCTTAGTGTTATGTATTAACCACCTTCAAACACAGTAACAGCAATATATCTAGATTTACCCAGCCTCCGCCTGAAGCTTAAACATCTGCCAGTTAGAAAGCAAAGCTTAATGTGGCACTAGCACAGTGTTGCTTCTTTCTGCATTAGTCAACATTAGTCATGAATTAGCATATTAAAAAGTACCTGTAAATCAAACTTAATATAAAACAATATATGAGTAAATGTCAAAATTGGACAACTGAAACCTCTCCTTATGTTGTTAGAGCTTACTTTTAACTTAGTAGTTCATTTTAATAAAAATACCAACACACAGTTCAGTCTGCTTTCTCCTTGCCCTGCTCATGTAAGTCTAGTTCTAATTACCACCACCTTGCTGTTTGATTTGATTGTGCTATTGGTTACATGCCACTGTTTTCCCATAATAACCAATTTTTCCTTCTTTGTTCAAATGAGATTTTCCTAATTACACGTGTGATGGGTTGTTTTAATTCTTTTCCCTTTGCAAATCCACCTTCCTGTTGCAATGCATGATGGGCAGGCTCAATATTGTGCATGACACCCGCTACAAGTGTTGGTAGGTGCCAGCTTTGTTTCTTGATTATCTTAAACCTGTTTAGCAGCTCACAGACTTTCAAAATCCACTGCTAGGTTTTAACTTAGAGTTACTGTGCAAAATCATTTTTCTTCCCTTGCACTAACACTTGTCAATTAAATGCATTTGCTTTTTTTAATTGACACAATTTACCTAGAAGCCATTTATTTCCTACCATTATCAAGTTGTTCTATGCCCCATTTTCCCTGTCCCTTTTTATCAGTTCTGGTGGATTTTGACTGGACTTTGAGTTCCAGTGTTTTAGAAAATTATTTTGTGTTTAAAACAGAAAAGGCCAGTTACACATTTTATGCAAGAAATGCAGAATTAGAGTTTTATTTCAGCATATCCTAATAATATCAGAAGTTAAAATGGGAGGGATTGGGAATATGGTTATCCTAAGATTTTCAAACTATTAATGAGAGTGCTATTTGTAGTTTCTTGAGTCTAAAATGAAATAGTTAAACTTTTATTGTATTGACTTTGGTAATTCAGTGGTAATAAGCATTTTTCCCTTCCCTTTTCTCCTTTCCTTTTGTCTTTTACCTTTATCCCCATCCCGCTCTCTGGAATGTTGCCCCGCTTTGCGCTGTGGTTGCATGTCCTTTTCGCTGGTGGCGGTATCTCGCCCCATGGCTATTCTGCTAATATAAATACCATACTTGACCATTTTACCACCTCTTGCCATGGTTTCCCATACTGCTACACTCTTCTGTATGTTTGCTTATATGGTTTTCCTTCCAAAAGTTCCCATGGTGCACGGCGCTACGCCCGCCACTGTGTCTGCAGCAACAACATCTGCCACAAGCGTCCCCTTCGCTGCAACTGCCACAGCCAACCAGGTTTGCTAATTTACAGCTTTGTTTCTTAAACATAACTCAGAATCGGTGCTTTTAAGGAGCATGGGGATTTCTTTTATTATTTTTGGTTTTTTTTTGGTTGTGGTTTTTGTTTTGTTTTGTTTTTTTGTTCATTGGTTTATACTTCTTGTTGGCCTACACATTCTATTTAGATCTGCAGCATAGCTTAATTGGGCTTCTGTCCCTAGTCTCCAATAAGACTTTCCTGAACTGATCAACATATGACACATCATTTGCCTTTGTCCCTCACTTCCACACTCACTGTTACAAGAACAGATGTATAGAAAGAAAATAGGAGGAGAATAGGAGAAAATAAGATCACAATTACTTTTTTCCTATGTAGAATGGTAAACTTTTTGCAAACCAAGGTAACATCTAATCTAGGAATGGAAAACTACCGTAGGGAAAACTCAAAGGGTAGACAAAGAAATTGACAGAGCCAAGAAAAAAACTAAATTTGGTTTAATTTAATAGAGATTTAATTTAAATTAAATAGCTATATACACACACATTGACGTACATGCATAATAATCATACACATATGCATATATACATTATGTACATACACTTTATTTTATACTAAAATTATATTTCAGTGGCAAGTTTTGGAGGAATTTTGGAATCTGTTCTGGAGCCAACGGTAAAACAAGCTTGGTATAGCACAAAGCACCACAGGGTGTTCTAAATTCATTTATGCTTAATACTTAAGCTACAGATGTTACCTCTTTAAAGTAGGCCAGTATTATTTTCTGAAAAATGATGCCAAAGCAGAAAGGCCCTGGCTTGGCTGAGGTCTTCAGAGAAACACATGACAAGAAAGTAAATATATATTGAGAATATTCTTCCAACATGCTTTTCTCGAGATTGCATAAATGCTGGGTGGTGATAATAGAGTTGTTGAAGTAAACTTGAAAGCTTTGGAAATCTGGAAATTAAGTTTTGGAAATCTGAATGTTGCTATTATCCACTTACTAGGCCAGATCTCAAATTTACAACTCTTTCATTTTAAGCTTCCAGAGCATTAAAGTTAATATACAAAATTGCTGAACTTGGAGACCTAAAATGATATGCTACTTTTTAAAGAACACCAAGCACTAAGAAATCAATATCTGAGTAAGTAGGAATCTCTAATCATCCTGCTGTTGACATAATGGCCAGCATCCCCAATCATGGTCATGCTGGCTACAGCTTCTGGCAGTTGTATTTCAGTAGTATTTTCAGAATTCTGCTGGAAAATAGGAAAGACAATCCACAAGCAAGGAAAAATAATCCCATCAGCAACCCAACTTGGCCAGAATGCCTATTATGATCTTATTACACATTTTTGCTTATGACACAGGATAGCTTACAACTGATCCTGTAATACAAGTTTGTTGCCCCAACCTGGCACCATAAGATGTTCTGGGACATCCATACTGAGCAGGAATTTGGGTAACAGATTAATTGGAAATAAATAGTCCTCGACTTACAACAACAACTGGAACTGGAATTTCCATCATAAGTCGTCATGGTCACAGGTCCAATTGAACCCTATTTTACAACAATTTTTATAGCAGTTGTTAAGTGAATTCAGCTTCCCAATGAGCATTTTTGGTTAGAAAACAGCAAAAGTTGAAAATAGTGATCACATGACCTCAAGACACAGCCAGTTGTCAATACAAGCCACTTGCCAAACACCCAAATTGTGAGCCAATGACTATAAGGAGTGGTGTGATAGTCGCAAGGGAAGTACAGGTTGTAAGTCACTTTTTCTGAGGCTGTTGAACCATTGTTAAAAGAATCAAAGTTTTATCTTGATGGCTAAACGGCTGATGAAGAGCAACCATCAGATTGTCACGTTTTCATATAAAAAGACCACTATAGATATATCTACTTTCCATTTTTGGTAAGTCAAGATAACCATTTTCCATTTCGGGTAGATCAAGATAGCCACATTTTCACATTAATTGTGATTTTACATACTGCCAGTAACAAAGGGGTCAAGGTAAAAGCACATTTCAGATATGCCATATCTTTGAACAATAAGAGCTAAAAACATACGTGCTTTTACATATATATCTTACAGTATAGCAATTTGATGTTTAATTTACAACAAAGAAAAGAATGACTAGCATAGCAAAGAGTCCTGGATGTATTCATTAGGCATTAATAATGAAAAGTTTAGTCATCAGACATGTTATTTTTCATAGAGGAAGGAAAGAAGGGATAGAAAGATGGAGAAAAATTCTTCTTTCTCTTTCCTCCATCTCTTGGTACAGATAATTCTGAATATTTTTTTTCTATATTTTTAGAATCGCTTTCCCACGCAGATTCTGGAGGTTTTGTTTTTGTTGTACAATTTGATCATTTCATGCATATTTCTCTGGATCCTCATAATGCGCTCCAGTCAAATTTTGTAACCTATTCTTTGTATATACATATATAAGCAATATATGTATATAATACATGAGCAATGCTGACATGATGCAATGCCACAAAATGCAATGTTCACGCATGCATAAGTACTTGAGACCTGGGCCCCTTCCTCTTTACTGACTGGTGCTGAAGCTCCTTGGTCTATTTTGACAGCACTACTCTTGAAGCTTCTAGACAGCTGGATGCAACATCTCTTTCTGCTGCAGTAGCAAACCAATGGTATGAGAAGCTTCATTACACTTGGGACACATTTATGTGCAAAAAGAGAATTTAGAAATGCACAGATTAGTCTTCCCCAATCTGGGACCTTTCATATTTTTGGAGATTCCAATTCTTCTACTTGGTGGGGATTTGGGGAATTACACCCAGCCCATCTGGACAATATTGGAGCCAAATTGGAGAAGAATATTAAGAAGAATATTAGGGATTGTGTAGAAAAATAAATTGGGCTGACTTGGAAGAGTTTGTTTACTTTTGGAACTTCTGCGCTCTAGTAATAGAAGCCAACAGTAAGTAAGTAAACTATGTAGTAGAAGCTGATCTGAGCCTCTTTTTTTATGAATGTACTGTTTTTTTATCCTATCTGAACTTGTTTGACATTTAACTTTTTCATGCAAATGCTTGTGAACTATTATCCGCTTAAGAAACTGAGGGCTTACATGTATTTCTATATTCAGGGGTTAGAGTAAATATTATAATACTTCTTATCAGGCTGTGTCCAAAAGTAGTTGAAACAATTTTAGAATTAGCTTAAACCACCAATTAGTTTATAAAGTAAACATGTTTAGTAATTATAGAGCAATCAAGAAAAATCCTCCACTTAGTAACAACAACAACACTTAAAGAGTAGCATCAATTATATCCGTCTCCATAACGGAAGTTCTAAATTTCATCCCACTTTACTACCAACAGTTGGTAGTTGTATATAATCAAAAGCTGACTAAATAGATCTGTTCTGTTTGTGCAGGAGGCAAGCCCTTTGCCTTGCTAATTTCCTTTGATTGATTTTGAGGGGAATCCGTTATAAACAGTAGATATTCTTCCTCCAATTTCAATGGAGTGTGAGGATTATATTGCAAATCTTTTCATTGTACAACAGCATGAACAAACATTTCAAATCCATAGACAACAAAAAGAAGAATCTAAATGGATAACTTATGCACCAACAGAAAATGTTGTTATGGATAGCCAAGTGTTTAGATTTTCTAACCAACTCCTAAAGAAAATTTGTAAAAAGTGATGTAGTTCAAGGTCCTAGTGCTGCATTCTTCTGAGCCCTTCACTTGAATTTTAGTTCTTTTTAAACAGTCAATGACATCAGTTACAATAATAATAATAATAATAATAATAATAATAATAATAATAATAATATCAATTTTGCATTGAGTATGCAAAATGCACAGCCTGAGAGTTTGCTTCTGTAGCCAATTGTTAAAATCAGAAAACTGAAACAACCTAATTCATACAATCTCTGTGTAGGCCAACAAAAAGGCTTGAAATGACTGAACTGCATGAATGTTTAACTGTAAATGTGTCTTTCTTTTAAACAACCAATAATGGTTGATATCCTACTTAACTGAATGTTCTTTTAAATTGCTACCTAGGTTTCTGTTAACATAAATTACATAATACAGAACTCTGCAGTTTTTCATTTGAGGTACTATTATATTATATCAATTAAAGTTTATATTTTTAATAGATTCCCATAATATCTGCCGAACATCTGACTAGCCACAAGTATGTTACACAGATGTAGACACTTAATCATCAAACAGTAAGTATCTTAAGTGCATATTATTGTACTTTGATACTTTTGAGAGGATTTGCATTCCATTGTCTGGAATGTAGGACAATCGTTGGTGATTGTGTATGTACCTTTCTGTTTCTGTAATTGGATGCCTGTTGTTTTAAACGTTTTTCAATTTATCTTTTACATTTTCTGTATAAAAGAAGACTCAGATTGAGCTCAGTGATACAAAAACACTTGAAACTAATTAAAGTTAACAATTGACCTGTCAAAAAGTATAGGAGGTTAAACTGCTGTTCCCTGATATTGTTTTATACGCTTACTCAAACATCAATACATATGCATTCAAGTAGTAAAACAAATATATCTAAATATATGTTTAGCCCTCATTTTTTATGGACAGTCTTATACAAAATGAAGGAAATATATCCCTGATTGTTCCATGCAATCTGAAGGAGTATACTATGGAATTTGCTAAAAGAAGAATCTAAAAAGAATATTAGACAAATATAGTGAGAATTTTGCTATTTATTCCTGCTGGAACAAATCATGTGATATCCAATAATATTTGCTAGCCAGTAACAGAAAATAGATATTTTATTCATGTCCTGCTTATAACGCAGGAAGGGTCTGATCAGGAGGTCCCTTTTATGTTCTCTAGAACATGCTATCGTGATGCCTATTTTTTAACTTTTTTTTAATTGGCCCAATATCCAGAGTACATGAATAAGCACTCTGAAAGATTTTTTTAAACACTCAATGTAAAATGTTAACGTGTGGAAAAAGGACATATCATAATGACCCCTGGTTGGTCATCATGTATATAATCAGCCATTGGGCCACCTATCCCCATTACGTTTTTATAGAAAAATATGAAGAAATGGGATTCAACAATGTTTTGTAATGAGAACATTACGCAGATGCTGCTGCAGTTAGTCACAAGTAATATAAAGTTCATATCTTCACTGCCAATTTAGATTTAGCTGGGGGAAATAATCATAAACTCCTTCCTATTCAGAAGGATATTTTAAATTGATTTGATTATGTGTCTTGATTTTTAGCAACTACATAAAAAGACTTCTCTAGAATTATCTGTCCTCTCCTGGGCCTTCAGCTCTTTCAACATCCCTCCCCCCCTTTATTTAATTGAGTCTATCCAGCTTGCTGATGGCCTTCTTCTCTTTCTTCTATCTTTCCCAGTATTCACAACGGGGCATGATCTTCACAAAGGGCTTCTAAATATACCATATTTTTTCAGAGTATAAAACGCACCGGCGTATAAGACACAGCTTAGTTTTTGGAGAGGAAAATAGGGAGAAAAAAATCTGCCTACCAGGTATTCATCTGGCTAGCGTCCTTAGTCTGGTCAGCTTCAGCACATTAGTTTCCTGTTTTTTATCCCCTACTTGGGGATAAAAAACAGCTTCTAAAGCACAACTGATCTTTGGAGAGAGAAGCAATGAGAAAAGCAGGCAAACCACAGAGATCGGCTTCACTCGCTAGTGCCTCATTAGGGCTGAAAAAAACCTTCACAGCTGGGAGTCAGAGGGAGCAGGCAAAGCAGGGAAGATCCTTCACTGAAAAAAAGCTTAGCACACAGCGCTAGCGCCTCGTTAGGGCTGAAAAAAAGCTTCAAAACTACATTCAGAATATAAGACACACCCAAATTTTCAGCCTCTTTTAAGGAGGGAAAAAAGTACATCTTATACTCCAAAAAATGCAGTATGTTTATTTAAATAATTGGCTTTTATCTGAATATTTCTGTTAGATTGAATTGTTAATATTTTAATGTAGTACTTGTTTAAAATTATTTTTTTTAAAAAAACCGTCTCCTTGTTTTTCTAGATCATATGACAGAGAAGAGGACAGCGTGGTTGAGTGAAGAATCAGGACAGGTCATTAGCCATAATGTATATACCGTAAAATAACAGCACCCAAATTTCCTCAGCAGTAAGACATCCACATATTGCATGTTAACAAGATGAAATGACAACTTGGAAATTCACTGCACACTGTTGCCTATATACTTTGTACATTGAATAGATATTTGTGCTGGGGTGATCATATTGTCTAAAGCAGCCTTCCCTAACTTGGTGCCCTCCAGTTGTGTTGATCTATAAATCTGGATTGTATCCTGGAAGTTGTAGACCCAAGAAAGCTAAAGGGCATCAGGTTGGAGAATGTTAGTCTAAAGACTACAGCATTGTCCATCTTTTCTAGCACACAAGTATGCAATGCATACCCAGCTGACGTATGCATTGGTAGACTCTTTTCCTACATAATCATGTACGTCATTTTGAAAAGACAGACTGTGATGTAGCCATAGATCTATAATGTATTGGTACGTCTGTAGACCAAGATATAATTTTTAAAGTAAGTTTATTATCTCAAGGTTTACAAATAACAAAAGGTGCACCTTGTATTTAAAATTGCCATTATAGAAGAGACCGTGCATGCACAGTATAATTTTTTCCTTTTTTGTTTTAAGAGTAATATTTTTAAATGTAATAGATTGTAAGAAGTGGTAAAAGAGGTATCTGACAGAGATGAATGTGCCAAGTAAAACCACAACTGTGTATATTTTTAAAGCACATCAATGGCTTTAAGTACCGTGTTGTTAAAGATTTTCATGAAGTGCCATAGACTGTAATCAAAGTAGAGTATTATTTCTTCAGTGTTACTTTAAGAGCCACATTTTTGCTTGTTTTGCTAGTAGGAAATCAGTCAAAGGGCACCCTTCCGTTTCAAACCAAAGCTGTCTCAGAAATGGCCACCTCAGTTTATAATAGACAGCACATTTTTTGTTTTTCTTATTTTTTTAAAGCAAAAACAAGAGTAGATATATGGATCGTTCCTACACATACCGGATATATAAAGCTATAAATTATTATAAACCATTGTAGTTGTAATAGTTTTGCAAAGTATACTGTATAACAAACAATATTTTAAAAAGGGAAGAGCCATTTCTGAGACAATATTAGAAAAAGTCTAAATAATTTTATTTTGCTTCAATTTTCTAACCTCTGTCAAAAGTCCAAGAGACTCTAAACGTGTTGAAGGAGATGGGTTTTGCTTTTCTGATCCAATGCATCACTTCAAAGTCACACACTTAAAAAAAATTGTGACTCTAATCATGGGAAAAGCACTGACATCAGATGCCTGATTAAAAAGAAAACCAAAATAATCAACAATCAATGAAAATGTTAATTAGAGTAGGGCTGGGTGGGTTAAATATCGGGTGAGTTTTATATGTGATTTCTTCTGTTGAGATTTAACTGCTTTATAGCCTTAGAAAGCCTTTACAAAATGAAACAAAAAATAGATGTGCATTCAAGTTTTTAAGATGGATTCATCCAAAGGAAATCCTTTGTGTGGTTTGGATGTTGCAGTTAGTAAAGGATATATTTTGCTCTGTTAAGCAAAGCTCGAGGTGGGGGCCAGGTCTCTGGTAGCGTCGCGTAGAATGGGAGAGGTGAGGGTTCGGTTCTAGAATTCTCCATACTTCCAAGTTTACTTGCAAGTTTTTATGCTTGAGAGATGCTTTCTAGTTAAAAAAAAAAAAGAATGATGTGTTGATTTTACTGATTGTACTGTACATCTATTAAAGCCTTAGATTATTACATTACGGGTTAAAACCCATACCAATGTAATTTCAATCGTGTTAAGAAAGTATAGGTGACTTCACATGTTATTGTAGTTTACTTACATTTAGAGAATATGACTTATTTTTCCTTGTTAAAATGGTAGTTTTTATTTCGTACATTTATTAGATCATTTTCATTTTCTATTACCAGATGAATGCCATTTAAGTTTATAGAATTTTGTTTTATTAGATTTTACTGATGAATTTTTTTCAAAATATGAAAAAAAATTAAAAATATTTTTTCTTCATAGCATATGCAGTTTTGAATTTACATGTAGTGTCATGAATATTCGTATTCTTGTTAACTAAATGATTTATATTTTACTGATTTAATATTACAATGTAAGAATATCAGTCATTGTTAGTTCTTGTCTAGTTTTCATTAAAAGAACAAAGATCTTTTATATGGATATCTTATATAATCATTGTTAAGTAAGAAGTTAAGTTGTTGCTATTGAAATGATCCTGGCAGACAACTGAGTAATATTTTGATGATTTATTTTGTTTGTAATTAATTATAAAAGAAAAAATCTAGCTCTTAGATATTAGAATAAAATTTATTTTCTACTGTATCCATTTCAAATGTTAAAATATTGTTTAAATATTTTTTGAAATCCCTGAATATCAGGCCTTCTTATAAATAAGCTGCATAATCAGTAGATCAAGGGACTTTTTTTGTTGATAATCCAAATACTCAAAAAGTTTACGTATAACAAGAATTATAATAAGTGTGAGTGCTTGTGCATACTCTTGAGGGATGATTATGCTGCAATTTAGCATGTGGGAAAGTATAGAGAGAAGGTTGACCTTTTGCACTTCTGTATATAGTCAAATAAAAAAAAATAAAGAGAGAAACCTGTATAATAGTAAGATCTTATTTTGAATAAAAATGTCTATAAATACAAGGAGTTTTGTTAAGGCTTATAAAAATGACAGGCTGAACAAAATTGCTTGCAAAAAAGTGGCACAGAATTAGCACTCCATACCCCTTTGAAAAAGTGGCTTTGCTTTATGTGAACAGCTTCTAGTTTGCCAGGATTCTTTCAGCTGGAAAGATTGGCCATTCTTCTCATGACTAACAAAAGCTGCACTGGTCTAAATCTGCCTGAAGATAATTTCTGATGAGACAAGAAAAATAAAAATTATTTTTTTAAAAATGAAATTTCAGAAAAACAGGTACTTCCAACCATTAAAGGTAAATCATGGATCTAATATGTCTTACATTACTCAAAACAACTACTGCATGTTTCAAGTATCAAGGAGAGAGAGAAAGAAAAAGAAAATATAAATAGATATAAAATATATATTCTATTCAAACCAGTTTCTGAAAAATTTCAGTAGTTTTATTATTCACACACTAGCGCAAACACACACATACACAGAGAAAGCGATATTGACTTTCACATGCACACTAAAGAAGTTTAAAAATGTCAACAGGCAAACCAAAACAAAACCATCCTAGCTGTAGTTGTTATGTAATTATTTTTATTGCTGTAGTGATCCGGTTCTTTTAGCAGGTGAAAAATAAAATACCCTTTCAAATTTACCATTTTTAACCTAAAGCACTTGACAAACCATGTACTACATGAAGCCAAAGTGAGGGGGGAGGGAACCAATGATTGGATCTATTCTGTCTCATAATTCATATTGATGAATTAGTACATGTTGCACTTCCTTGCAACCCTATAACTTTCATCTGCTGAAAGGACAGGTGTGCTTGGTTTTTACTATTATGTAACCACAGACTTAAATTTGCTTGGTAGTTGCTCCTACTTATGTATTCTGTCCTGGGCTGCAATTTGTTTTTATGCTTATTTTATTATTACTGCTATAGCTGTATGAAAAAAAAAATAAAGTTAAATTGCCCTAATAAAAATTTCTTTTAATTATCTTTCTTTCTCTTTCCAAGTTTGGGAGAAGAGGGGTTTTTTGTTGTCATTCTCATTTGTGGTTGGGACAAGGGAGGGCACGTCTCTATTGGTACAGCTCACTGTGTAAAGGCTGACATTTAGTTTATGGGATAGGCTTCTACAAATACAATGCTAACACTCACAAAGTGAAGAACCACGCATGTCTCTATTACTCGCTAGTCAGTTCAGAGGTGGGTTTCAGC
Organism: Pantherophis guttatus; assembly: GCF_059756535.1. Lineage (NCBI taxonomy): Eukaryota > Metazoa > Chordata > Lepidosauria > Squamata > Colubridae > Pantherophis > Pantherophis guttatus. The sequence continues at coordinate 27,032,157 of NC_142068.1, read as the reverse complement.
AGGTTCTGACCAGTTCTGGAGAACCGGTAGCGGAAATTTTGAGTAGTTCAGAGAACCAGTAAATACCACCTCTGACTGGCACCGCTCCCATGTATTCTCTGCCTCCTGAGTCCCAGTTGGTTGCGAGGAAATTTTGCAGTAATCTTTCCCTGGATTGGGGAGGGAATGGATATTTTACAGTATCCTTCCCCTGCCATGCCCACCAGGCCACATCCACCAATCCATTCCACACCCACCAAGTCACACCCACAGAACCGGTAGTAAAAAATTTTGAAACTCACCACTGAGTCAGTTGTTTCCCTCAGAATATGACAGAGTTCACTGGGAAGTGATCCATGTTGCATTACCAATGTGTGAACCCAAGTCTATGAACTGAGCTTGAGATCTACAAAGTTGATACAGGAGCTCTAGTGAACTCATGAGTGTTCATAAAATAGTTGCCATAGAATAATGATATCTTATTTCTAATTAATTTCAAACTTAGATGATAAAGTGAAGTATTTATTATTAGACAACGTGTGACCCATTAGGTCATGGTTTCAAAGAAATTTCCTTACCCTTACAGAGAAACATAATGACCATAAGTGAGCAAAAAAAAACCAACAACACTGGGAGCAGGAGTGACTTCAGACTTCTTGCCAATTTCCCCATTGACTTTCCTTGTAGGAGGTAGCAGAGAGTGTTGGAAATGATGATCATGTGACCACAACTTTGCCAAATTTCAAACCACAGGAGTTGTGGGTCCTGGATTTTGGACATATTCTATAAGTTAACCCATCTGAGGTACATAGATTCAAAAATTGTTTCCCTTGAACCATAAGGTGAGCAATGATACATATAAGGTAAAGGTTCTCCTTGCACATATGTGTTAGTCGTTCCTGACTCTAGAGGGTGGTGCTCATCTCCGTTTCAAAGCCGAAGAGCCAGCGCTGTCTGAAGGCGTCTCCGTGGTCATGTGGTCGGCATGACTAAACACCAAAGGCGCACAGAGCCCTGTTACCTTCCCACCAAAGGTGGTCCCTATTTTTCTACTTGCATTTTTTACATGCTTTCAAACTGCTAGGTTGGCAGAAGCTGGGACAAGTAAAGGGAGCTCATCCCATTATGCGGCACTAGGGATTCGACCCGCTGAACTGCCGACCTTTCGATCGACAAGCTCAGTGTCTTAGCCACTGAGCCTCCGTGTCCCCTATACTTATATCACACACACACAAAACACATATATACACACACGCACAGAGAGAGATGATGCACTTATCCATCCAATTGAAGTTGAAAACGAAGTCTTAGTACATATAAGTTATTTTATATCTGTGATGCTTCATCTGTAGATAAAGTGATGGGAAAAGAGAAGGGGGTTTGATGCAAACAGCTACTTCAAGTTTTAAACAGCCTTAAAAGTTTTAAACAGTTATGAAACTCCCCCAATGTCAGATTTCAAACCACATTGATTCATTTCCATTTCTTCCTGTTACATGCTTCTGGTGAATGAAAGAATAAATACTTGGGTAATTTTTTTCTTGGGTAAAAGAAAAGATGTTCTATTTGCTCAATAGAACATTGTATTTGTTCTGCTCTCTAGCCATCTATGAAACCTCAAACTCCAGAGTCCTCAATAGATTTTGAGAGTGCTCACAAGCAACAGTGAAACCACTCCTTTCTGCTTCTTTTACTGGAAAAGATTAGTGTGCTGCTTCTTTATAAGCCCTGCATATGAGTTAACCTGTGGCTGTATTGTCATAGCAGATACAGCTGAACTATTATGTAAGTACAAATAGTCCTCAACTTACGATCACAATTGACTCCCAAATTTCCATTGCTAAGTGAGACAGTTTTTAAGTTTTGCCCAAACTTACATTTCTGGACTTGTTAATCACTGAAGGTGCTAAGTTAGTAACACTATTGCAAAGTGAAACTGGCTCCCCCCCCCCACAACTTAACTTTGTAAAAGGTGATCACATCTGTCATAAACAGATAGTTCTTGCTTAATATCCACTCATCCAGCAACCATTTAAAGTTACAATGGTACTGAACAATGGGTACTTGGCTTAGGCCCGGGGTACTTGCAGGAGCATCTTCTGCCATCCTCCCATCCTGTACGTTCTCACAGAGTGGGCCTCCTCAGGGTGCCTTCGGCTAGACAATGTCGGCTGGCGGCCCCCAGGGGGAGAGCGTTCTCTGTGGGAGCGCTGACCCTCTGGAATGGTTTGCCCACCAGGCTTAGGACAGCCCCCGACCTCCTCTCCTCCTGCCGCGAACTGAAGACGTGGCTCTTTCATCAATTGGACTGACCCGTCTAGGGGCTTTTACATTGTAATAATTTTAATTAATTTTAACTGGATTTTAATTTACATTTAAATTTAAATTGTTGAATTTTATTCTTTGTAAGCCGCCCTGAGTCCTTCGGGAGAAGGGCGGCATATAAATTGCATAAAATAAATAAATAAATAAATAAATACTTACCAGGGGTGAAATGCTCCCGGTTTGGCCCAGTTTGCCCGAACCAGTGGCGATGGTGACCGGTGGTTTGGAGAACCAGTAGCGATGGTGGTGCGAGGCTCCGCCCACCCACCTGGCCGTGGTTACTTCCTGGTTTTAACCAGGAAGTAACCTGTTTTTTACCCTTTGTGCATGTGCAGAAAGGTTTGTGCATGCGCAGAGGGTCCACACTAGCACGGCGCATGCACTTCCAAACCGGTTGGGAAGGTAAGTAGATTTCATCCCTGTACTTACAATGGGTCCTGGTTATTGTAGCTGTCGCACCATCCCTGCAGTCACATGATAATTCAAGTGCTTGGCATGGTGTCCTACAGTCATTTAATCGCCATTTGCAACCTTTACAGCTGGCTTTCAACAAGCAAAGGCAATGGGAAGCCTACTGGAGGTCACAAATGCTAATCACATGACCACAGGGCACTCTGGGATTTGCCTAACAATGGCAACTGGGACTGGCGGAACTGCTGTTGTAAGTTGGCATCACCACACATCACACTTTACATTGGAGTCATCAATCCAGTGAGTATCTTTGAGTGTTAAGTGAATTTTGTTGTATGGGTATACTGTATATATACATACAATGACAATAAATTTATTATTATTATTATTATAGGCTACCTGTATTTGTTTCTCAAGGCAGCATTTCTGTAGTCCTAAACTACCTCAATTTTCAGACTAATTACTCATATTTTTATTCATTCACATTCATTCTTGATGCTTCCTCTTCTTTTAAGAGGCACAAATAATAGCTATCCCATTCTTACTTGGTTTGAATTTTATGTTTCTCCTGCCATTTTTCATATCGATAAAGTGGGAAAGAGAATGCTATTAATATGCAGTCATTTTCACATGGTTTTGGAGTACTAATATTTGTTTTAATTCTAATCTTCAACATATCACTAACCTACAGATCTAAAATAATCCTTCCTATGTTACCTGACTTCACTTCCATCTTTAATTTTAATTCTGTTTTACTCCTCTTCATCCACTAGATTGAGAAATCCGTTAAAAAACTAAAATCCTGAAGAAAACGACAAATCACTTCCTTGCCAAGGTGGAAGCACCCATTAAGTCACCAGATGTTGACACTGGCTTAAAGGTTTTACCCTAAATTAAGATAAAACAAAAAATGTCCATTTTTTGTGGATATGTGTGACAATATCCAAATAGTGTATTAATCAATTGTTTAGCTTTATTGAGCTTTATAATTTATGTCCCCTTTAAATATAAAAGTAATCTGGTTTTAAAACCAGAATGGCAAGCCATGAAACCAATTTATATTTTTGAATGAATTCTCCTGAAGTTTCTATGGTTCTCATTCTTGAGAAAGCCTTAAAGATTTGGCTTTTTCAATTGGCCCTAAGACCCTAATTGGGGGTTTCTGATTTGCATTTTTGTTTCCCTTCTGATGTGAGTGATTTATATTTTTCTTAGTATTGGCTAAGTTTACATCTGTTTTAAATTGTTTCCTGTCTTTGTATATCATATATTGATTCAGCAATTGAGGCAGCTGATAAACAAACAATACTCTATAAACAATTTATTTTTGTTCCCAAAATAACAGAATTGTGGGCTATTTATTTTTGCAACACTATCCATTTATATCAGGATTGGGACTTCAAAACATACTGAGAAGCATGCTCTAGTGGCATAGCGTTATATTGTTAGCAATATAGCATAATGTCTGAATAAACACATGGAAGATTATGTTCCGTTAGAGCAATAAACAAACAGAAATATTTCTCCTTAAAAACAATTGCCATTTTTTTGTTTAGTTTAGTCATCAACTATTATCATTGCCCAGAATCCGTTCTAACAGATTTTTAGAAAAGAGCTTAAAGTTACCTATTACTGTTATGTTCTAATCTAATGATGTAAATGTAGCGCTACCCCAATATAACTTTGAACCATCACTAAACTAAACTTTTGTAAGTCAAGGACTACCTGTATTGCATACAGCAATCCTAGTTTTGCTCTTTACTGGATAGATACTGTATAAAATTGAAATTTAAAACAGACATCTTCTCAGTATTCATTCCATGAATATTCACCAGACAGTCATGATTTCTGTTTCAGTTAAATTTCTGGTGATTATAAAACTTATAGATTTAAAGATTATATTAAATCTTATAATTGTTTCGGAGCAACAGTACTGAAATTGTTTGCTGTTGCTACTCAGAGTGCTTTCTTACTTTCTAGTCTATAGCCCTCATCTCTCATCCACTTCTTAACTAGGCCTGCTTATATTTGAAGCCCAGACTATGTCAACCATCTTCTTCCATCATCCCTGAGAATCTTTTTCTCCTACTTTCTTCCCTTACTTGTACAATCCATATTATCCTTTGATTTTATACATCTGTATCTAGAGCACCACAACACTTACAAAAAAAAAAAAAGAATCATGTAGTCAAAATTAGTGCTTTCTTAAAAAATGAAACAAGGTACAATAGTTCCTTTTTTTTCCTTCCTGTATTACACACACACACAAACACACACACACACACACACACACACACACACACACACTGACACCCAGATTGCCTTAAAACATAAGCCCATTCACACTATATTGAAGAGTGACTTGATGCAACACACTGGTCCAGCAGATGTCAGTATTGGAATATGATGAGAATCAGAAATCCATTATTTGAGTAAGGGAGAGAGAAAACTGTTTATCAAGAAGAAAATAATGTATTCATGTAATTCGTTGATTTAAGAAATTTGGACTGCTATGGCAAAATTTGAACCTATTTATGATTCTTCAAAATAAGAACCCAAAGAAAAGAAGAAGTAAACTTGTTAAAATCCATGTTTGTATCCAAAGAGTTAATCGCTTTGATTTTTTTTTTGTAACACTATATACAATATAATGGGTAAACCATACCCCAAAATATGTTTGCCTGCATACTGTGCTACTCAAATTTTTGTTGATGGCAGCACCTCACCCTCTATTATTAAATCAGAATATATATTTAGCTAAGATACTTCCAGGTAGAAGAGTGATCTGAAAAGTAGGTCATTTGATATAACCTCACACTTCCTTCTTCCTAATGTCACTAATGTATTGTTTATTGCCTTGAAAATTCTCTAGTACATATGATGTACTATTTATATATGATATGCACCACAGTGGGGGTTTTTGTGCCAATTCTTTGGCTTCACAGGCACCTGGATCGGAAGCCATCTGAACAAGACCAAGCATCTACATGCATCTAAGGCTCCTTATCTCCTCATCTATTGTTCCCCAATAAAGTCAAAAAGCCATATTAAATATTGAGTCCTTATATATTTCAAGATCCACTTATGGATATTGGAAAACTGAATAAAAAGAAACTTATTAAGCAGGCAACTAGTCAAATCAGGGCAATTCCTTAGTTTTTATTGTTTTGATTTTTGAACTTGAATTGTCAGGGCCATCTGTACATGTGTGTGTATATGTATACACACATGCACATATACAGAAATACTGTACCCCCAGAGATATGCTCCATGTGTAATTATAGGTTTTCATAGTCTTGAACACATTTTTCTCCACAAAGTCAGGTATACTGCGCAGTGAACCTGCAGTCAACCCCCTCCCCCCCTCTCTCTCTCTGTGTGTATGTGTTTTGCCAGACTGCTCCTAGTAGTGACTTGGGACCAGAAGCATTCAGGGGAATCAAAAGGTTGGGAATAATTGTTTCTTCAGCCTACAGCACTCCCAGTCATTTCTGTGAGTTTAAAAATGCCGGAAGGTGCTGCAGTTTTGCTAATAGCAGAGCAAGACACAGGCAGCATATGCTGGTTTGGTGCGGGCAGGGGAGAAGAAAGGAATAACTGAAAGTTAGGTGAAAACCAGGAAAATAGAATGCATAGATGTATTGAGAAGGAGGTTAAAACACATATGAAGAACTGTGGTAGGAAGTAGGTATGTCTAGTTTAATGAAAAGAAGAACTAGGGTGACAAAGTAGCATGTCTGAATGCAAATATTTAGCATCCTATTTAACTTCCCAAGGAAATATATATATATTTCTACCTAATGTTGCCAGGTGTCCACTATTTGAGCGGACAGTCCGTTTTTTTCACATTATGTTCACTATTTTTTTTCACAAAATAGTGGACATTTTTTTTATTCAAAAGCCTTATGATGAAATTAAAATGTAATTTAATATTTTACATATTATTATAATATATTTGATGTTTTGAATTTTAAGTAAAGTTTTGAAGTGATTATTTTAATACGTGTTAAAATGTTTGTAAGAAAATATATAATTTAATTGTAAATTTTATTTTTATTTTTTTACTACTTAACCCCCACCCCACAACCCCCGCTTGTCTGCTATTTTTTGGAAGCAGACCTGGCAACCCTATTTCTACCAGTGATTGAAAAGGGCTGGACTTAGACCGCACCGAAATGATAGCAGTGTTCCAATATCTCAGGGGCTGCCACAAAGAAAACAGAGTCAAGCTACTCTCCAAAGCACCAGAAGGCAGGACAAGAAGCAATGAATGAAAACTAATCAAGGTGACAACCAGGAGTGGTTCTTCTTACCTTTACTACCGGTTCGCAAAGGTCCCTTCCAACTCTGTTATTCTGAAGGGACATCTTTTTCAAGACTCCCTAGTACTGCTGCTCAATCACAGATGCACTACTAGAAATGAGTTGTAATACAACCACAGATTATCAGCTTTGTATTCCTTGCTTACATCCACAAGTAATGTCCAGTTCTCCCTTAATGAGAGAAAGATGTATGTGGTGCACTGGCTGTTTAAGATGATCTGTATCCCAGCGGGGAGTCATTGCTCCCATTTGCTCAGAGCTGAACTCATCAAAAACAAATTCCATGAATATGACTTTTTTTGGGAAACTTTTTTTTATAAACAAACAAACATACATCTTTTATGTCTTCTTGTTCTCCAGTGTTAATCATTTCATAATATCATCATTTCATTTATTGTAATATTTCTCCCACTTTTCTTACTTTGCTATTAATACATTTATCTTCTCTCTCCTCTTTCTTCTTCCCATGTTTCATTACAACATTACCCTATAGATATTTCTTCTCTAACCAATGGTAAAATTGTCTCCATATCTTATAATATTCAGATTGCTCTCTTTCTTTAATTGTCAAAGTCAATCTATTCAATTCTGCATTTGTGCAATATCTTGTATGTCAACTGCAGTATTTTGAATATTTGAGATAGGAGGAAGTGGGCTTTACAGTGTAAGTGCAGCCACCTATGGGCTAGATCCCTATAAAGGCCCTTTGAGTTTCCAGGAAGGGAATGGACAAGTGAATCTAAGGATTGATAAATGCTTCTTTCAAAGAGAGAAAGGTTTGAGACCTTTCCAGTCTCAAGTACCAGGTACCAGTATACCTGCTAACAGTACAGAATAAATATAGCGCAATAATACTCATGCTGAAGTTCTACAGTATACTTTAAGGTGACCAGATTTTAACATTGGTAAAGAGGGACATTGTGGGCGTGGCTTATTTTGTGGGCGTGGCTAGCTGGTCACATGACTGGGTGGGCGTGGCTAGCTGGTCACGTGACTGGGTGGGCGTGGCTAGCTGGTCACGTGACTGGGTGGGCGTGGCTAGCTGGTCATGTGACCGGGTGGCCATGGCTATGTGTATAGGGTAAGGTGAATAGATTTTAACATTGGTAAGAAGGACACCATTGTGGGCGTGACTTATTGTGTGGGCGTGGCTTGGAGGCCATGTGACTAGGTGGGCGTGGCTAGCTGGTCATGTGACCGGGTGGCCATGGCTATGTGTATAGGGACTACTGAGAGGGCTGAAAAGTCATTTCTGACAGGTCCTCACACTTTTGACTGGTCCTCACACTTATGACCATCCTCACATTTATGCCCATGCAGCATCCTTAACAACCATGTCACTCATTTCACAACTGCTTCTCTTCACCATGGTGATAAGATAGGGCAAAAAACGTAAAATGTGAAGACAGTCGTAAGTTCGAGGACTGGTCAAAAGTGCAAGGACCCGTCAAAAATAACTTTTTCAGCCCTCTGAGTAGTCCATATGCATAAAAGGATACAGCAATAGAGAGGGATGAAGGAAGGGAAAGGAAATTAGAGTAGGAGTGAAGGTAAGAGGGGGAGGAAGAGAGGAGGAGAAGGAGAAAGGAAGAGGAAGTAGGGAGGAGAAGAAGAGGGGGGAAGAGAAAGTAAGAAGGAAAGAAAAGAGAGAGGTGGTAGGTTTGAGGAGAAAGATTGCTGTACAATAAAAAAAATGAAAGGGAAGAAAGCCAACCCCAAACAAATATAAAGATATTAAGATAAAGAATGAATGGTTAAACTTTAAAGAATAAAAGAGAACAAATATGAATAAATAGCAGTAATTAGAAACACACATACAAACATACAATTTATTTTCTTTGAACAGAGTATTTGGCCGGTTCACAAATTTAAACAGTGTTTAGTCACTTCAATTAAATTTACAATTTCTATATTTCCTTTTTGCCATATTTATTCCTCATCTATTTTTTAAAAAAAACCAATATTACCCTTCATCCTCATCTCTAATCTTAATCAAATTCAATTTTTCCCTTCTATTCTATATTATACCCCTTCCCATTGTCATCTATTTTTATATCCAACCTCACATTGTTTAATTATGTAATTATGTAATACAGTTGTTTAATACAAATTCAACATTTTAATATAAATCAATTAGTTATAAAACTATCTTTTTTGTATATTAATCAATATGAACATGAATATTCCTATTATTTCCATGCAATCCAATTTCTTACAAATCAATTAATTATATTTACCAATAATAATAAACCAAATAATTTCCCCCATATATTCCTCTGGACCACAACTTAACCATTTCTGCTTTCAACACAATATACAATTAATAGTATCTCAATTATTACAATTCCCTAGTTAAATACAGCTTTTTTTTCTTTTGTGTTTTAAAATCTTGAACTCTCCTCCTAAATTTCCCATTGTTTGCAGTTTTTCACCTACCTTTTTTGGGGAGGAAAAATAAAAATAAAAATAAATCTCTCTCTGCCTCATTTTGTCACGTTGCACCAAAGATCCTGGTTTCGGTTTCATTTCTGCAGCTTAGCTAGGGGGAAAAAAAACTGCTTCAGGAACTCTTTACACTGATTGCCTGTAGGGCGGCCCTTTGAAGCCCGGGGCAAGAGTTTAAACAGTTTTTTTTTCTTCTAGCCATCAGCTGGGGCTCAAGAGGCAGCGGGACTCAGGAGGCAGAATGAAAAATCGGGACTTTTTTGAAACGCCGCGGGACGCGAGACAAATTGCTAAAAATCGGGACTGTCCCGCCAAAAGCGGGACGTCTGGTCACCTTAGTATACTTGCTGCCAATAAATTTGGGGATGCAGTTCAAAGGGCCAGCCTTTAGTTGCAAAGCCATTTATTTCTTTGTTTTTGCCTTCTTCATCATTTGGAAGACCATCTTTTCCAAGTAATAGAATTTTCCTATCATATATCTGGACCATAAAGAAATGCTTCTGGGTCCCTTCAGCTCCATCCCATAGTTTCCTTCCCAGAAATTAAAACATTCCCCACCTCAGCCGGGGGGAAAAAAGTGAAGACCATCTCTTCCTCGAGGTCTTTGTTAAATAGATGGAGCGGATGTGTTATGCATGATATCGTGTGACTGTGTTTAATGATTGTCTTGATTTTATACTGTTACATTCTCAATTACATTAAATTTTATTATAGGATGCATGATGCTTCATTTTATTGTGAGCCACTCAGAGTCTAGGACAGGGACAGCAAAATCACTGAAACAACTAAGAGATACAGTCCAAACTTCCTCCTTATTTGAAATAGCTATGCTGCCTTCCATGCTACTTTTTCCTCTAGTCCCCAATTTTTTACTTGGTTTAGACCAGGAGTCTCCAACCTTGGCAACTTTAAGACTTGTGGACTTCAACTCCCAGAGTTCTCAGCCAGCTCAACTCAGTCCACAAGTCCACAAGTCTTAAAGTTGCCAAGGTTGGAGACCCCTGGTCTAGACCACACTTAACCCAGCCTCTTTTCACAATTCACACAGTTCACAATTATTCAAATTCTTTGTTTGTGTGTGCGTGTTCTCCTTCTATCAGTCTTAACTCTTAGGATTGGCAAGATTTCAAGAGTGTTTGCCATTGCCTGCTTTCTAGAACTGAGAAAGGAAGATTGGCTCCAGGTCACCCACATGACTTTGTGATTCTAAGATGGGACTCACAGTCTCCTGGTTTCTAGCCTAATGCTTTAACCCAAGGGTGTCAAACTCAAATTTCATTGAGAGCCGCATCAGGGTTGTGTTTGACCTTGGGAGGGGTGGGGGCGTGAAGTGTGTGACCAGAGTGAGCATAGCCAGCTCAACGTCACTTATGTCAGGGGCGCCTGTGATGGCTTGAGTGCCCTGCCAGTGAAAACGGCAGGGCACTTTTGCAGCTGGAAAGTTCCGTTTCCAGCTGTGAAAACCTCCCTCCTGCAACCATTTTCACTGCAGCTCCATTTTTGCTGGCAGAGGCACCATGGGCCAATCCCTGGCTGTTTCCAGAGTGGTCCCATGGGCCAGATCTAAGCTCCACATGGGCCAAATCCAGCCCACATACCTTGAGTTTGACACCCCTGCTTTAACCACTTCTATAGAGAGCATAGTGAGTATGCTCTCACTAGCGGAACAGTAGCATGCATATTGCTAAAACTTTAAGGTTGCAATAAAATATTATTACTGTTGTTATTAATGTGTGTAATTCATATATTTTCCTGTATCTCCCACTGGAGAAAAGCATTCTAACATAGTTAGCTAGGGCTTGGAAGGGGTGCCTAGGTTTAGCATTACTTTTATTATTTTATTTTTTATATCACATTTAGAAACAGCCCATCTCCCTTCCTGAATGGTATACAAATAGGCACAAATTATATGAAGTTATAATCCAAATTGTATTTCATATAGTATATTTAAATACACTACAATTTAAGATTATATTATACCCCTCAAAGGGTGGTTCATTCCAAATGTTAAAAACTAATTATAAAACAATAGAAAGAAAACACCTGTTCACAATAGGAATAGGCATCAAACAGCTCAATATAAAAACTACCTCGGGCTGTCAGAACAATGGTATGCAATTAATAACCAAAGGATAAGATTTTATCTGAAGAATGTAATAAAATTAGCCTTGGAGAACTTTCAAGAGATTACTTTTACATAGCTCTAAGGCCTATGAAAAAGTAATTTGTCAGCTTAAAACTGGACAGTCATTGTTGAACTGCATATGTTTGAATTGAATCACATACATTTATTCATTGAGATTTTCAAGGAACAGTAAATAAAAAATACATTAAAGACATAGCATGAATAGAGGCACCCGTACCTCAGATCAAGGGTGAAATCTACTTACCTTCCCTACCGGTTTGGAAGTGTGTGTGGTTGCATCACGTGCAATTTTAGACCCTCTGCGCATGCGCAAAGCCTTCTGCTCATGTGCAGAGGGTCAAAAACAGGTTACTTCCTGGTTAAAACCAGGAAGTAATGATGTCCGAGCGGGTGGGTGGAACCTCGTGCTGCCACCGCTACCAATTTGCCGAACCACCCGCTGCCGCTATCAGTTCACCCAAACCCATCCCTGCCTTAGATTGAAAAAAAAAACAACAGAACAAAATAACAAAGTTGGAAGGGACCTTGGAGGTCTTCTAGTCCAATCCCCTGCTTAGGCAGGAAATCCTACACCACTTCAGACAAATGGTTATCCAATCTATTCTTAAAAACTTCCAGTGTTGGAGCAAATACAATTTCTGAAGACAATTTGTTCCACTGATTAATTGTTCTAACTGCAGGAAATTTCTCCTTAGTTCTAAATTGCTTCTCTCCTAGATTAGTTTCCATCCATTGCTTCTTGTCCTACTCTCAGGTGCTTTGGATAATAGTATGACTCCCTCTTCTTTGTGGCAACCCCTGAGATATGGGAACACTGCTATCATGTCACCCGTAGTCTTCTTTTCTTAAAACTAGACATATCCAGTTCCAGCAGCCATTCTTTATATATTTTATCCTCAAGTCTCCTAATCATTTTTGTTGCTCTTCTCTGTATTCCTTCTAAAATCTCAACATCTTTTTTGCATAGTGGTGACCAAAATTGGATGCAATTTTCCCAAGTGTGGCCTTACCAAGGCATTATAAAGTGTATTAATACTTCACGTGATCTTGATTCCATCCCTCTGTTTATGCAGCTTAGAACTGTTGTTTTTTTTTGGCAGCTGCAGCACACTGCTGACTCATATTTAAGTGATTGTTCACTAGGACTCCAAGATCCCTCTCACAGTCACCACTATTGAGCAAAGTACCACATATACTGTACCTGTGCATTTTGTTTTTCTTGCCTAAATGTAGAACCTTGAATTTCATTTTGTTAGATAGCGCCCAATGTTCAAGTCTGTCAAGAGCCTCCTGTATCTTATGCCTATCTTCCAGAGTGTTGGCTATTCCTGCTAGCTTGGTGTCATCGGCAAATTTGATGAGTTCCCCATCTATCCCCTCATCCAAATCATTGATGAATAAGTTGAAAAGTACTGGGCCTAAAACAGTGCCCTGTGGTACCCCACTGCATGCCTCCCTCCATGTAGATGCAGTTCCATTGAGGACCTCACATTGAGTGCGGTTGGTCAGCCAGTTATGAATCCATCTGGTAGTGATGCTGTCTAACCAACATTTTTCTATTTTATTAAGTAGTAGGTTACGATCTACTTTGTCAAATGCCTTACTGAAGTCCAAGTAAATTATATCAGCAGCATTCTTCTGGTCCGCTAATTTTGTCACTTTGTCAAAGAATGCAATAAGATTAGTCTGGCATGATCTGTTTTTGACAAGCCCATGTTGGCTTTTGGTTATTACTTTGTTTGCTTCTAGGTTTGCTTCTAGGTGTTCGCTGATTCGTTGCTTGATTATCTTTTCCAGAATCTTCCCTGGTATTAAGGTCAGGCTGATGGGTCTGTAGTTTCCTGGACCTATTTTTTCCCCTTTTTTGAAGATGGGAACTACATTAGCTCTTTTCCAGTCATCTGGCAGTTCCCCTGTGCTCCAGGATCTTTGAAAGATGTAGTTCAGTAGTACTGAGATCACATCTGCCAGTTCCTTCAGAACCTTGGGATGTAATCCATCTGGTCCTGGTGATTTGAACTTGTCTAGGGTAGACAGGTGCTCACTTACTATTTTCTTCCCTGAACATTTATCTAGAACAGCCAAAGAACTATTCCAAAGACAAGGGAAATGGGGTGGACAACCTGTTGAAATGGGGAAGCAATCTTTGGTGCCCAAGACACCACTGAACATTGATGAGGGTGACACTCAAGGTACATGATAATTATCACTTATTCATGCTGGACTCCTTGGGGAACAGCGGCGGAAGTGTTAAAGTGATCTTTACAATGAAGTCCCCCTTTGATCTTTACAATGAAGTCCCCCTTTTAAGGCTTTCACTATAGTTTTAAAGTATTTTCTCTGCTTCAAGAGTGAGAGGGAACTGTATAATCAGCAATGATAATCAGCGGGTGTTCTGTAGGTTATAAAAATGGGACTCTGGGCCCTGAGTGTAGATTCTTCATGTTGCCTCAAAATGACTTTATTAAAAAATCAAAAGGTACCAAAATAAACCTGGATAATTGGATTTTCCAGCAGACATATAATGACACTTGACTTTGACTTCAGTACCTGCAGTCTAAGACCTCTTAGAGCCAGGAAATGCAGTGAAGCAGTTAACAAGTTTGACACACATACCTCTGGGGACTCATAATTGGATGTGGAATTGTTCTTTTCGAGGTAATTCACCTCCAGCGCAGGAGAAAGAAAGCAGATTTGGCACCATCTGCTCAGCGGTTGTGTCAGGTCCTCATTTTAGTTGTCAAAGATTGACATACCAAAAGGTGGCCATTACCTTTGTGACTGCCTGGCACTCAAACACTTGCAGAGAAAGACTAAGCAATGTGTGTCACATATCTCAAGCCCCATAATACAACAAACAGGAAAGGAAGGAGGAGAAAGATCATTTAGAATGAAAGAAACTAGAACGGTTTGAATAGAAAATGGGAAATTGATAGGAAGTAGGCAGGTATTCCCTGTGGATAATGTTAATTATCCACTGTCATAGACATATCTTTAACTCGGTATTCACTTTTTATCCCACCCCCAAAACTTTGTGTGAGATTCCTGTGATCTTCCATGCAGAACAGGTACAATGCAACTCTCTACAGCCCTTTTTGATCGAACCACTGAAATGGAACAATTGCTGAAAATTGATGATTTCCTGTAGTGTTGATCAAAAATTTATCAAATTGTATTGCGGGCCCTAACATAGAACTGAGATTATGAAGGAACAGGAGGAAAAACTCGGGTAGATCAGGCCAGAGCCCCATTTAGTATAACATTTTGCATCTTGCAACTAGCAGCTTGTTGTAATTAGATCACAAGCTAGCTAGATTCACAAGCTAGAAGGGAGGGAAATAGCCCCATCCATCGTTACTTCCTATCAGCCAGTCTGAAAGGATGCTTCCTGGAAATTTGGGGGTACAAAGCAGTCCTCAATATCGGTAGTCTTTGAGAACCTGGTCCTCTGTCAAACTGTCCTGTTCTCCTTTAAATTACTCTAATTGGCTCCAGTTGCCACAAATGCCAGCAGCAAATTCTTCAGTTTGCTGACTAAAAAGCATTTCCTTCCATCAGTCCTTGATTTCTGTGCATTTAGTTTCAGTGCATGACCCCAAGTCATAACACTGTGAGAGAGGTAGATAACTTTTTCTCTCTTATCTGTGTCATGTGTGGTTTTATATACTTTTATCTTGTCTCCCCTCCTCTTGTGCACCTTTGATCTAAGGTGAAGAACCCCAATTACTGCAATCTTTCCTCATATGGGAGCTGTTCCAGCTCCTTCATCATTTTGGATGATTTTACAACTTTTGTCTGTTATTTAAGCCAGCTTTGAACATTCCAAACCAGATTGCAATAAACTGGTCAAATAAACTGATGCTCCAGGAGTCTGGATTATGACTCCTGCAAAATCTGATTGATCTTTCCCTGCTTTTTGCCCTTTCCATCTATGCAGGGTAAGCAAGTCTTGCTGGTTGGCTTTTGTGTGGATTGGTCTATCATTGCTTGCCTTTCCCTTTAAGGGTTATTTCTTTCTCAATAGCCTCTATGGCTTTCATTTGTTTTTCCATGTTTGCACCCACTTCAACACACATGTCTCCCCCATTTATTTAACACTAATGAACTCTTTTTTCCTCTGATGGTTCCTTTATAACTACACTATTATAAAAATAGGAGGCAGGAATGTTAGGTATGTTCATGACCTACAGACAGACAGACAGACAGACAGACAGACGATGATAGATAGATAGATAGATAGATAGATAGATAGATAGATAGATAGATAGATGATAGATAGATAGATAGATAGATAGATAGATAGATAGATAGATAGATAGATAATGGACAGACAGACAGATAGATGATTGAATAACATATCATCATCATTACAGATCATTCTTTCATTCCTTTAGATCTATGAAAGCTCTGTAAGGAAATTAAGGAAGAATTCATAGAGAAAAAGTAGCAATGTTCCTATGTTGCAACTCATAGGTGTTTAGAAAATAAATAAACAAAGGGAAGGGGGAAGGAGGCTTAACCCTATTCTGGGAAAGGAAATTAAAGGAAACACACTTCCTTCAGCCTGGGTAGAAACTAAAAGGTCTCCACAAGAAGATGTGAGGTTGAATGGAATATGAGCTTCTCGATTAGTTCATTGACTTAATGCATTGAGTCATTGCATTAAGTAGAAAATTGCTTTTTAAAAACTAGCCACTGGAAGAAGAGGGTGTGCTGTGCACAGCAACTAATTGGAGCTGGGGATACTACTGGGAGGGAACAAAGTGCTGGAGACCATCGACTTTGAGTATCTTAAGATAATTCAGGTCAGAAACAGTTGGAAAAGCTAGGTGTGGGTTGCATTTGCAATGTGCTACAGTGGGAGGAAGGAGCTGAAAATATGGTTCTGCCCTAACTTGGTTTCAAAGATCTGTCTCTCACCAACTACTTTCTAGCCTGTCAGATTAGACAGGTTAACAGAGTTGGAAGGGACCTTATAGGTCATCTAGTCCAACCCCCCACTCAAGCAAGAGACCCTACACCATTTCTGACAAATGGCAGTCCAATCTTTTCTTGAAAGTCTCAAGTGATGAAGTTCCCACAACTTCCGAAGGCAGTCTGTTCCATTGATTGATTGTTCTAGCTGTGAGTTCCTCCTCCTTTCTAGGTTGACTCTCCTTGGTCAGTTTCCATCCATTATTCCTTGTCTGGCCTTCAGGTGGCTTTGGAAAATCGCTTGACCCCCTCCTCTCTGTGGCAGCTCCTCAAATATTGGAAGACTGCTATCATGTCTCCCCTGGTCCTTCTCTTCACTAGACTACCCATGCCCAGTTCCTGTAACCGTTCTCCAAATGTTTTAGTCTCCAGTCCCCTAATCATCCTGGTTGCTCTCCTCTGCACTTTTTCTAGAGTCTCAACATCTTTTTTATAGTGTGGTGACCAAAACTGGATGCAGTATTCCAAGTGTGACCTGTCCCTCTTCTGAAAAAGCCACATTATTCGATGCATGAAAACTCAGGGAGGCTTAAAGATGGTTAAATAAGGTAAGAATCCTGTCTCCAGACATGAGGATTTTTAGAGGTATTTTTGCCTTTGGGAAGAAAAGCCTCCTAGTTATTTCCTTTCAAATGAATTGAAAAAGAATTGTGGAAAACATGCCAAAAACATTTTTAGCACAGTGCTACTCACCTTAACAATGGAATCGCTCCATCTTTCTCCTTCAGATTAGACTTTCTGACTCCCAGTGGGGAAAAAAGTAGGTTATGAAAACAACATTGGAAAGTTTAGAAACATGCATAATTAATGGCTCCTCACAGCAGATTTTGTGTGCACACTCTGAGCAATTGGATTTCTCTTCCTCACTATAGTGAAATGTTGGTAGCTGCATTGCACAATGTATTAAAGCTAGTAAATTCACTTTCAGGTTTGTAAATACATTGAACAAGTCAAATGGGTTGGATCTGCACAATTTGCTACATGGCCAACCTAACCTCTTCCCATAATATGCTTAGCATATTATGAAAATACAACTCTGTTTGATTCAACTTCTAAATATAGTTTATTTCTATTTGAAAGGCAATCCCATGACCTCTGGAGCAGCAGCTTACTAAGGGGCACAGAAGTCTTTGCTCTCTTCCTTCCAAAGTTGGAGATGGAGAAACCATCAGATTGTCTTGTCCCTTAAAGGTGCCTGTCAATTTTCTTGATGTCATATCTTCTAACCTTGAAAAAGCCCTACAAGAAATTATAGCAAACAACACAATTCATTATAAGCTCAACCTTCTACCAGGTCCTCAATCATTTGCACATTTACTTAGAACAGTATGAGAACAAGTCCATCTCTGTATATATGTAGAGGTAGTCCTTGATTTACGACCACAATCAGGACCAGAATTTCAGTTGTTAACCAAGGTGGTTGTTAAGTGAGTTGCACCCAGTTTTATTATCTTTTTTGCCAAGGTTATTAAGTGAACCACTGCAGTTGTTAAATGAATTGTGTGGTCATTAAATGAACCCAGATTCTCCCATTGCCTTTTCTTGTTGGAAGCTGTCTTGAAAGGTTGCACGTGGCGATCACATGATGCCAGATGCCGCAACCATCGTAAATACATGCCAGTTGCCAAGTGCCTGAATTTTGATCATGTGACCATGGAGATGCTGCAATGGTTGACAGTGCAAGGATTGGTCATAAATCCCTGTTTTCAGTGCCATTGTGAGAAATAAATGTTGTAAGTCAAGAACCACATCTATCTGAACACTCATTTGGGTATTCACATTTCCTGCTTCTGTTCTGATATCAGCAGGAGATTCGGAATTATTGGGTGCTTCCTAGTGGTGGAATTCTACCCATTCGCACCGGTTCGTGCAAACCATTAGGTCCGACTTTCAGCCATGAGCGAACCGATTCTCTGTTTCTTTCAAGTGGGCCCGCCTGCCTACCCTTGAGTTATACTTACCTATACAGTATTTCTGCTTCTGAAGCCCAGCTGATTGGAGGCGGCAGAGTGAATTGCTGCTCCTCAGCTGTTTTCATTGGTCTCAGTTTAATTTTCTGCAAATTGCACACACTTGCGCGCTCAGCGAACCAGTTGCTAAACCGGTAGGATCCCACCCCTAGCGCATTGGAGCATTGGATTGCCCTCTACATTTCCATATAAACAGATTTCCATTTATAATTAACAAAAGAGACAGAAGCTGTTGGTTAATTTAAACTATAGCTAATTATGTGCACCAACAGGGGGTCATCTATCTATATTTTATCCCTTTTATGTTATTCTTTAAAAAAAAAAAACCCAGCAGAATCATCTGAATTTTGCATAATGAAATGATTCTTCTACTTTCCCAAAAAAGAATCCGCTTTTTATTCTGTAGATAATTGGGTAGACTAGGACTTCCCCTCCGCCCAGGTGCTGGTTTTCTACAGGATGGGATATGAATCCATAATTACAGTGTGATGTCAGACAGCTCAGGGAAATATGTAGCCTTTTCATTTAGCAAACACTGAATCTTCTCATCACTTTTTAAAACTGATAATTAGCTCTTTGGGCAGGATCTTAGGAAAGGATGGCACTTCCAGGCTTCAGGGGAGACTTAGTTGGAAAGCTCTCCTGTTGTAAATAGATTTCAGCACTGTAGCTAACCTTCCATACTTGGTGTCAGGCTAAAGTCAGGGTAACACAGGTGATTAGTAACAAGTGATTAACTGGGATGCCAGCAATCAAAGCTGGTGTTGGGTTATGGAATAAATAATCTAGGGTCCAGTTTCTGGCAGATAGTCTAGGATACTCACTGATCAAGTTCAAATGGTTGGTTGGTATATATTTGGGGGATGCCCTACATGTATGGATTCAAATTTTTTTACTACCGGTTCTGTGGGCGTGGCTTGGTGGGCATGGCATGCCTTGGTGGGCATGGCTTGGTGGGTGGACAGTGGAAGGATACTGTAAAATTTCCATTTTCTCCCCACTCCAGGGGAACGTTACTGCAAATTCCTCATTTCCTCCCGATCAGCTGGGACTCGGGATGCAGAGAATAGATGGAGGCAGGGCCAGTCAGAGGTGATATTTACCGGTTCTCCAAACTCCTCCAAATTTCTGTTACCAGTTCTCCAGAACTGGTCAGAACCTGCTGACACCCAGGTCTGGTGTGGATGTATTTTTACTTCTTTGGTGCATCCGCCATCTTTTAGCCACTGAAGTTGGGGTTCTAAATAAGAATACAGGTAGTCCTTGACTTGTGATCATCACTGACCTCAAATTTCCATTGCTAAGCAAGACAGATGTTTACTTATTTATTTAGGGAATTTATATTGCTGCCTATTTGCACATGGTGACTCAAGGCGGCTTACAGAATACAAAACCTTATATAAAAACAATAAAACTAAAAAAAAGGAGAATCATATAATAAATATAATAAAATCACCCCCACCCCCATTAATCATTCCAATTGTTACATGAGCCATGAGGTTGTTAAGCAAATCTGGATGGTGACCACATGATACCAAGACACTGCAACTGTCATAAATATATGCCAGTTGCCAAGTGCCCAATTTTGATCATATGGCCAGGGAGATGCTGCAATGTTCATAAATGTGAAAAACAGTCATAATCAGTGTGGTTGTAACTTTGAACGGTCACTAAATTAATGGTTGTAAATTGAGGACCACCTATATGCATTAGATCTAGCCGTATTCCAGACTAGTTTAGGTGGATTGCTGAAACAGTTGCTGAATCTAATGCAGGTAACTTATAAGTCAAACTCTCTCCAAAGTTCCAAAGTTAATTTGGACCCAGTTGTACAAAAGTAATAATCAGTACAACATTCATATTAATATTAATAAAACTTTAATCTGTTTTTCATTATCATTGTTCTCTAGAAGCTATGCTTCCCTCATGAAATTGAATATCTTCTTGTCTCTATGCTGAATATTATTTTCCTGTACTTGTATTTTCTCCCTTGGAAAAGAAAAAGATCCCAAAGGAGAAACTTTATCTCATCATCCACAAAACCACTGCATTTATTTGACTATTTCCTTAGCTGAGGTAAAACCGAAGTTCAGTGGAATTTTCATAAATATTGTCCCTGGATAGATGGAGAGAGGGAGGGAGGGAGGGAAGGAGGGATGGTCAGACAGAGAAACAAACACATCCTTTTTTTCTTCCCCAATAGAGAAATCTATTGCATGGAAAGAAGGTGGGGGGAGAGATATTTATTTATATGGGCTTAATTCCTTCAGAAGACCTGTAAACAGATAACTTCACTAATAGAAAGTGATATTGGCAAAATAAATCAAAAAGTTAAAAAAAACACCATAAAATGTAGACTTCTATTTTTCTTAAGCTTGATACACTTACACTCTTCATACAGTATTGCTTTTCTCAAAATGTCGTTTATTGATTACCAATGATAAATCAGTAGGAAACAGAGAATTTTAGATTTCTGTACTGGCCTTAGGATTCATGTCCTATAAACAGTCTTAAGATGAAGCAAGCTCCTTTCCAAATCAAAAATCAAGAAGCTTGTGCTTCATGGGTAAAGCAAGATGCCTTGGATCTGGTTGGAATATAAATGTAAGTAAATTAGTCAATGTGACAGAAAACTGACAGAACAATTCTTGAGTAAATTCCATTGAATTACTGGATTCTGTATTATAGCATTTGGTACATATTTTCTTTCAGTTATTTCTCCATCTTTTTAAGCTCAGTCTTATAATTTCTTTGCTCAGTCTTATAATGGCTAATGTGGCAACCTTGTTCTCTCATTTAAACCATAGTGTAAAAGTACTTAAATGAACAGATGCTCAAATCACACCCGTGAACTTGTTGTAGTTACTGTCATCTTCAATAATTTAATGAGGACAGTAAGACAGGGACGGTAGGCATGCTGGTGCGCTTATACACGCCCAGTGGTGGGATTCAGCCAGTTCGCACCACTTCAGGAGAACCAGTTGTTAACTTTCTGAGCAGTTTGGCGAACTGGTTGTTGGAAGAAATCATCAAGGCAGAGAACCAGTTGTTAAATTATTTGAATCCCACCACTATGCACGCCCACTTTACGGACCTCTTAAGAAGGGAGTGAGGTCCACGGTAAACAGTTTGAACTTGAAACCGTGAGGGTTTGAGGCTGTAATAATGGAGTTGGGTAGAGAATTCCAGGCATTGACCACTCTGTTGCTAAAATCATATTTCCTGCAATCGAGTTTGAAGCAGTTTACCTTGAGTTTGTATTGATTGTTTGCCCGTGTACTATTGTGGTTAAAACTGAAGAAGTCATTGACAGGGAAGATGTTGTAGCAGACAATTTTGTGTACTATGCTTAAATCGGACCACAGGTGGTGCAATTCCAGATTGTCCAAGCCTAAAATTTTAAGCCTGGTGGCATAGGGAATTCTATTGTGAGTAGAGGAATGGACTACTCTTCTCGTAAAATATCTGTGAACCCGTTCAATCATGTTACTGCTGAAATAAAGTGTGGGTTCCAGGCAGACGAGCTGTATTCAAAGAATTGGTCTGGGTATACTAGACACTACAGGAACTAAACAAGCTAGTCAGAACAAGCTTGAAATATACGTATGTATATGTGTTAAAAGTAAATGTTCATATTTTAAAGTTTGAACTATGCTCTGTGTTCAAGTGTTTAAATTTAAAGCCTGCCCTTGTAAAATATGTGTAAACTGGAAACTGAAACAGCAATAGTAACCAGATATTGAAAACAACACTTATGGAGAACTATAAAGATGCTGAAAAGAACCAGCATCTAACTACTGTTCTTTTCTGAGTGTGTCTGAGCCTTGGGAATCAAAATCCTGTCTCTCTGTCAAAAAGGATTTTTGTCTCTAGCGGTGTTCAAATAAATGAGGCTGTTTGGTGGGGTGGAAATTCTCTACTACAAATTCTTGAAGTCTAAATATTCATTTCTGAAAAACTGTATATTAAAATTATATTCAATAACAAATTTAGCTTCCAAATAAAATATTGTAGCACTTGTTAAATGTTATTCTAAGAATGCAATTTTTTTTACACTAATCTAATGGTGTCGATGAGCTCTTTCATTAAAACAAAATATTTACTACTGGAAGACATCCAGATTATTCAAGATTCCCTACCACTTTGATAGGTGATTAATGTCCAAGTGTTGCCAACACAGTCCACCTGCTGGGTGATCATAGAAAGCATGTATTCTGAAATATTAGGACAGCTGAATGTAGCACTTCTTCCCTTCCCTCTTCAGGATACATTCTGATGTGAGAGATATTTATAGCAGGTTACAGGCTACATTTTGGTAGATATAGATAACCCCTCAAAAAAGTTCACTACAGCTATTCTATATTTAACAATGGTTTCACAATTGTCTTGGTGATCGTTTACCTCCACAACAGTGATGGGTTGCCCCTGGTTCTATAGAACCGGTAGTAAAACTGGCGGGAAGCTCTGCCCACCGACCTCGACATCATCAAAATGCTTCTGTGCATGTGCAGAAGCTAGTGCACATGCGCAGAAGAGCATGGCCCCATTACGAACCGGTAGTAAAGGTAAGTAGAACCCACCCCTGCTCCACAAGATCAGAGAAAGATCAGAGGAGACTTCAGATTCACTAAATCAGGGGTCCCCAACCCTCAGTCCATCCACCAGTACTGGGGTGCAGCATGCCAGAAACCGGGCCATGCAAACAAGTGAAGCTCCATTCATGGGATGCAGGCAGCAAAACACAAAACCAGGACTCCTCCTGTCCATGGGAGAACCTTTCTCCCTGGTGCCCAAAAGATTGGGGGCTGCAGCACTAAATCTAAGATTTCTGGGTATTGTAACACTTCCAAAGCAAAAGTATGTTAGTTATCAGCTTGATATTGCTACTTCTCTGCTTGGTTAACAGGTAGGTTATAGATTAAACCAATGAGAAAAAAAAACACAAAATGTTCAGATTATCCTCATCAGAACAGTACAAGTCTGAGTAATTTTTTCTCTCTGCTGTAGCCAATTCCATGGTCCCCACAAAGAAAAGAAGTGTTAAACATTGGTATGTAGGAGTATTCTTTTCTTCCTATATTGCATTTGTTTCCCTAAAAAACCTTCTGTGCCAAATGTAGATGTTTGTTTCTCTACATTGTTATGCAAACTGATGTCATTTTATTTTTTAGGCAGATTAGATTTTCTAGGAAAATGCCACATTTGACATTTTAAGCGGATATTTTCTTGTAGGTTAGCAATGAAGACCTTGGAAAAGAGAGTCAGATGTCAAGATGAATCTATAGCTACAAATATTAGAATGATGCAAACAATGGTTTTTCCTTTCACAGTGTATGGTAAGGAAAATTGGGCTTTGAAGAAACCCACACAAACAAAAAATATTGATGCTTTATAATGTTAGTGTTGGAGGAAACTCTTAAGAATACCAGCGAGACAGACAAACATACAAACCAATATAATAAATCAATCTAGAGTTCTTGCCAGGCTCACAAAGTTCAAACTTGCATGTTTTGGACACACGATACAAAGACAATGGTCCCTTGAAAAGGCCATAATATTGGGAAAGAAGGAAGGAAAGAGAAAAACTTGTCTGAACTTTGGTTCTGTCACCCTCCATTGAACTGAATGGAAATTGCAATGCACTGTTGCATCAGGATAAATGTCTAAAAAACTAAGATGGTCAGCATGGGACTATAGAGTTTATTATCTGCTCAGTTTTGTTCTTTTTCTACTCTGTTCCCCTGAAAATAAGACATCCCCTGATAATAAGCCCAATTGGGCTTTTAAGTGTATGTGCTAAAATAAGCCTCCCCCTGAAAATAAGCCCTTCCTGAAAATATTTAAATGCAGAGCTGGAAATCAGGTAAGACGGCAAGAGGAGCCCCATCTTGTTCCATGCACCCCAAAATAATAAGACCTCCCCCAAAATAAGGCCAAGCACTTATTTCACAGTTCAAAAATAAATAAGACAGGGTCTTATTTTCGGGGGAATATGGTAGATATTGCCACCATTGAATTACGAAAGTGCTTACTTTAGGGTTAGATTTTATAACCTTCAGTGCGGTGTCTCTAATTCTGCTTGGTGGTTTTTCTGGTTAGGTTAAGATACAGCTGGCACCACATGCCATTGTGCTAATTTCCCACTCAGACTCAAATATATCACTTGAACAAATATCATCTATAATTAACATTATGTGGATTTGCTGTTTTCCTTCACATCTGAGGATTAGCTCTCATCTTTTGCCATAGGAGAAATAGTAGGAACTTTTATTTTATAAACAGTATTGTGGCTTCTGTTCCTCCAACTAAATAATAATTTTGACTGTGTTCTGAATTTTACTATTGTGTTAAGATTGTGTTTTACATATGTGTTGAGCAGTGGTGAATTTTTTTTTACCGGTTCTGTGGGCGTGGCTTGGTGGGCATGGCAGGGGAAGGATATTGCAAAATCCCCATTCCCTCCCCACTCCAGGGGAAGAATACTGCAAAATCTCCATTCCCACCCCACTCTGGGGCCAGCCAGAGGTGGTATTTGCCGGTTCTCCGAACTACTCAAAATTTCCGTTACTGATTCTCCGAACTGCTCAAAATTTCCGCCAGCGGTTCTTCAGAACCTGTCAGAACCTGCTGGATTTCACCCCTGGTGTTGAGATGAGATTGTATGTATGTGTTAAGATAGTCTGCTATCTCTCATATCTCTTTCTTCAACACTGTATCCTGATTTCTCTTACTCAGACTTCACTGCAAACCAGCCTCATGTCTGCTTTTACCAAACATGTTCAGTCGAAGAATACCTGGTGTCCACACAGCTGGTAGTCACTGGTGGAATCAATAATGGTTGCACCATAGTTACATAGTCACACAACTTCCCATGCAGAAGATCCAAGCTTTAGTCCATGGTATCTCCAGATGCAGGATGAGAAAAGGGCTCTAGCGGTCAGTGCAGCCATTATTGACCTAAGTGGATCATAGGTCTCACTTGCTGTTAGACAGCTTCTTTCTATTAAAGTTAATAACATAAATAGATGACAACACAATTTACACACCCAGATGCAAGGAATGCTTAAAAAGATACATAGAAATGCTTTAATTAAGAAACTGTTGTTCAGCAGCACCCATGATGATGTCAATATGATGAGACATGCATTATGTCTTCATTGCATTTATATAATTATGTAGTGAATCATTTTACAAATGATACAAATGTGTGAGTCACATCATTAGTATATCATTAGTATAATGATATCATGATACAAGGGTTCTGCATTTGCTCCTCTTCTTCTTCTTGTCAAAACTCATGCAATTACACCAAAAATCTTAAGACTTAGTATTGCAAGGCTAATGATTTTTCTATTTGCCTAAGTTATAATGATTGAACAACTGTTTACTGTTCAGCAAGTTAAGATGCATATTGGGAAGCAGCCACAACACAGCCAGAATTAATCATTCTGTTTTCTTAAGCTTTCTAGTGGTCTTTCTTCTGCCCCATGAGCAGAAAATATATGTATTTAAAAACAAATATATGAATGAATCAAGACAGAAAAGAGTGGGAAGGAGGGTGTTGTATGTGATAAACCATGGATAATATTATCTACGCTGTTTCATTGAGAATACTCGGGAGCTTCTTTTCGTCTAGCTATATAGTCCTGAACTCGGAGTGTTACTAATGGGCATAAGAACATCTTCAAGGTTCATTTCACCAGTTTTGAGCCCAGAATTCTTGGGAGTTGCCCTTAAACTCAGTTTTATTAAAAAAAAATCCTCAGCCTCAGTTTTATTAAAAAAAATAAGAGTGTTTGTAAACTGTAATTTTCTCTAGGTTGCCTCCCAAAGATATATATTTCATTGCAGGGGAAATTTGTAATACATCTGGGAAATTCCACCTTTTCCCAGTGGATATTCTGCATCAGGTAGACTAAAATGCCAGTTCAGGTTATAAATTTCTTCTCAAGCACCAAGCAGATTGAATAAATGTCTGTCTCAGTAAATCACCCCTGTGAGAAACTACTTTCCTTGAAGAGCTATGTGTTTGGTTGTATCAAATTATATTTGCTTATAAAATAATAGTTTTGTACAGGGTAATAACCATAGTGGCAATATAACATATCTGGCAGAATACTGGGGAAAAAAATCTTTAACTATAATACAAATAAGCATAGCTTCCCTTCAGTTAATATCTCCATAGCTTTAGGTAGTGCATGTTTCTGTTCTAATATGTCTACTTCTTACTGATATCCAACAAGATTCAGGAGTTAGCTTTGGGACAGGAAGAGAGCATTCAAGTTCAGTCTATCATTTAATGCTATGCCAAGCAGAAAATGTTTTCCAACAGTATTATCCTTTCTCATTACAGAGGACTTTTTAATTCCTGGATTACATTTCTGAAAAATACTTGGTCCATATTTATATGAGAATGAAGTCCAGTAATAAATACTATTAGCATTACTAAGCAATAATAGTAAAAGTAATAATAGCAATGTTGCTGTACAATACTTGGGATTCATATGTATACAGATGTATGAATGCTCACATGCATGCAAGCAAACTTAATGCTTATTTGCAGAACTTTCAAAAGGAGAACAAGGATTGAATGATAAATATTTGAAGATTGAGGAACCAGTCAAAAGCTGTTATGAGGGGCTGTCACAAAGAAAAGGAGGGTTGACCTGTTCTCCAACGTATCCAAGGGCAAGACAAGAAACAATGGGTAAATCATTAAAATGATATGCAACCTAGAACTAAGGATAAACTTACTAACCATGAGAACAATTAACCAGTGGAATGACTTGTCTCCAGAAGTTATGGGTTCTTTATTACTGGAAGCTTTTAAGAAAAGTTTGGACAGCCATTTGACTGAGATGGTATAGGGTCTTTTGCTCAAGTAGGGGGTTGGACTAGAAGACCTCCAAGTTCTCTTCCAACCCTGTTATTCTGTGTTGTAACTCTTCTAGAGATGTAAAGTGCCATTGATAGACAACTAATACAATTTATGCTATTTTATCACTATCTGAACTTCAGGAAAACCACACACATAGGTATAGAATAGATGGTACCTATTAGTACCATCTAATAGTAACTGCAGGGATCGTATGGACAATCATTTAAATATGAGCCAGCATTGTGTGGCAGCTGCCAAAAAAGCCAAAACAATCCTAGGCTGTATTAATAGAGGGATAGAATCAAGATCACAAGAAGTGCTGATACCACTTGGGATATTGCATCCAATTTTGATTGCCACAAAAAAGATGTTGAGACTCTATAGTCTAGAAAGAGTGCAGAGAAGAGCAACAAAGATGATTAGGGTACTGGAGGCTAAAACATACAAAGAACAATTGCAGGAATTGGGTATATCTAATTTAAAAGAAGGACTAGAGGTGATATGATAGTGTTGCAATATTTGAAGGCCTGCCACAAATAAGAGGAGGTCAACCTATTCTCCAAAATACCTGAAGGCAGGACATGAAGAAATGGATGGAAACTAATCGAGAGAAGCAACCTAGAATTAAGGAGACATTTCCTGACAAATAGAACAATTAATCAGTGGAACAACTTGTGTCCAGAAGTCGTGGGTGTTCCACCGCTGTTGGTTTTTAAGAAGAGATTGGACAGTGATTTGTCTGGAATGGTATAGGGTCTCCTGCTTGAGCAGGGAATTGGACTAGAAGACATCCAAGGTTCCTTCCAACTCTGTTATTCTGTTCTGTTCCTTTTTGATTCTGCCTGATGTCCAGGTGGTAAACTCAGTGATGATGAAGGGTATCAAACATAACAGTAGCTGAAAGACTTTGTGATTTGTGAAAACACATACTTTTTCATTATTGAGGACCCAGTTTGTGGGGGCAATAAACTGACTTTGTATAAATATACAAAAGTATGAAGGCTATTGCTTAATGCACTGTAAGCCGCCCTGAGTCTCCGGAGAAGGGCGGCATATAAATCAAATTAAAAAAAAAATTCCCCTTTAATATTAACAGAGTTAACTATACACCAGCCTTCTTAAAACTGTCACCTTCCTGATATATTTGGAGTGCCGTTTCCACAATACTTAACAATTTTGCTCAGTATCTGTATTATCTGAGAACTAAAGAAAGGGCAAGAGATCAAAATTATAATAAGGCTGTTATATATACCAGATGGGAACAATTTAACATGATAGTAAGATCATTTTTTATTCAAAACATTTCTGGAAGAATTGCAAAATACTATTCTGTATAACCTTAATAAATCTATATACAGTGATCTCCTTGAGGATATTCCCAAATTAAAAATTGATGGTTATATTTTATATTCCAAATATTGGTACAATGGGTGTCAGGATGTGTTTGTCAATTCACAGAATGTCATGAGCTATTTAGGTCATGTTGTCTTAATGAAAAATTATGTTATTTTCTTAAAACAAAAAGAAAGCTACTGACGTTTAAACATTCATTTCAGTTTGGGAACTACTTTCAAATACATAGAGACCTTGGCTGTTCCCCGTGCTATAGTAGAGAGAAGTTAGCCACACCATACAATTTACTATTTCTACACTTCACTACTCTTCCATCTAAATCTATGCAACTAAACACAATACAATTTTCAAGTCCCAAAGTTTTTAAATGTAACAACTGAAGAACAAATAAAATACAATTATCCAATATCACCTAATAGCAAAGAATACTGTAAAAGCAACAGTAAAAGCAAAAATATTATAGTTTTTCTTATTGTTAGCACTTGAGAATAAATACTGTAAAATAATTTGCTACTGAAAAGATAATAAACTTGATACAACTTCTGAATCAGGATGCTAAGGTCTATATTTGGTTGCTATTTGCCACATCAAGTAGCATTGACTAGAATTGACCAGAATCATTCTACATTACAAAACCCAGAACACCTAGGAGACTTGTCCTGCAATGAATTTTGATTGATTGAATTTAATTCAGCAGTGCTTTTCTTATGTGCTTATGACTTTAAAAATACAGTATATCCTACAATATCAACATAATCCAAATGATACTGGAACACTGGAGGAGATTTGGTCCTGTCATTTTAAAACTTGTTTCCCTTATTGTTAAATGCATAAAAGTGACATGATACCAACTCTTATATCTGCCATTCTGCTGATTACAGCTTTCAATCCAAATGATAATTTTTTAACCCAAACTCTCAGCACTAAGCCTTCAAGGGATATTTCCTATAACTAGTTTTACCAATATTACTCATAATATCCACTCAGGATTGATCTTTTAATGTCTCAAGGTAATTTATTTTCTGGAAAAATTTTTTTTTTGTCAACAGCCCAATTAACAACTTAAAAGCCACACACAACCAGGCACCATATAAATACCACACGCAGAATAGCACAAAGCACACACTCAGCTAGAGAGAAATTCCCTGAGGAGGGGCTGCAGCACAAGTCCAAAAACTCAGTAGACTAAATTTCTGGTCCTGGTGACAACCCAGATTGGATCCTGCATCATTATCCTGGGACACATATATTTGCCTTCATTCATGAAAACAAAAATTGTTTTTTTTTAAAGGGTTTAAGATAGTATTGCATGGAAGTTTAAATAAGATTGTATTCTTGTTTTTAATCTCCTTTAATATCAAGTGTCAAAGAATAACTGATCCAAGGCAAGAGGACCTCAGGGATTCTTGCAATCCTGGAAACCTAGGATATAGCTCCCAATGTCTCTTGAAAACTTAATATAAAATTTAATTTTTAATGGAGTAGCAGGTGAAAGACTGGGAGAAACTGCTTGGAGAGCAAGATTTCCATTTGTGTGAGAGGAAGGACCCCACTCTAAATATGGAGGCCATAGAAAAGTAATGTTTCAAAGAAACCCTGCTTAAATATGGTTATGCAAGTCAGCCTGCAAATTTCTTACTATTTTCAGGATTATGTTTTTCCTCAGAAATGCATTAAAGATGCATTGCTGAAATCCATGTAGTTCATGCTGCTTTGTATTTTCAGTTGCTTGGGGCTTGAGACAGAAGGTGAAAAATTACTATACTGAATTTAAATATAAATGTATAAAATAAAATTAAAACAAATCAATTTAAAGTTTATTTTTGCTCCATCTTACTTTTTTGTCTGTGGCCCATGGATAGTAATAAAAATATACTATATTTTACTATACTATACTATATTTTAGTATTTACTATATTATATAGTAAAATATAGTATAACAGCATGTTATAACTTTGATTTCAGTAATATACATGCATATATATGGTCAAATTGAAGATATACATCAATATTCTACTTAAAACGTACAGTATTAGCCAGCATTATAAAGCCACTAGATTAAGCATGAAAACATGAATAACATGATAGAAAACTCTGTTTTTAATTGCTGTGCTTATCTAATTAATGTGTTAATGCTTAGCCATTAAAATTATACCATTAAAATCAGACAAAATAAATTAATGCACACCTTATCTAAGATTTATCACATTGGTTCTATTATGTAAGTTATGGTAATTGTAATGAACAAAGCTGTTTGCAATTCTAATTAATTTGGAATCACTTTGAAAACTAGTGCTATTCTGAAATCTGTGGGACAAATATCAAATTTCAATGTTGGAGAACTAAGGTTACTGCTTATTTAATTTTTAAAAAAATAATGAAAACCCAAACCTCTTGAATAAAAAAGCTGGCATTTGACAAAGAAGTGGAAATCAAGCTATTCTCTAAAGCACCTGAAGATAGGACAAGATGCAATTGTTGGAAACTAATCAAGGAGAGAACCAACTTAGAACTAAGGAGAAATTTCCTGACAGTTAGAACAAATTAATCAGTGGAAAAACTTGCCTCCAGAAGTTGTGAATGCTCCAACACTAGAAGTTTTTAAGAAGAGATTAGATAACCACTTGTCTGAAATGGTATAGGGTTTCCTGCTTAAGCAGGAGGTTGGACTAGAAGACCTCGAAGGTCCATTCCAACTCTGCTACTCTACTCTACTCTACTCTACTCTACTCTACTCTACTCTACTCTACTCTACTCTACTGTACTCTACTCTACTGTACTCTACTCTACTCTACTCTACTCTACTCCTCTATTCTAACTAGTTAAATCTTCCAGAGTTGTTTAAAGTTGCTAATCTGATCATTAAAATGCAAGTTTAATTAGCTGATCTGTATGCATGTTTCCAAAAACCAAACAGAGACAAGGAAGTTGGTATAGGATTTATTGTCATTCTGATATTAATTTACTATGTAATTCCACTACTTTGGGATATGTTACTAACTGCTTAATCCATTGGATTCATCTATTATAAATGCACAAAAAGTAATATGCTACAGTCTTTATGAAGCAGAATCCTCTCACCAAATATCAAAGGCAAAATGATAATTGCAAACAAAAACATCACACCTAACTGATCTAATGGAAGAACTTATTCACAGTTCTCTTTTATTAGAGGATATAGTAGAGTGACTAGGAAGAGGCATGAAAGAGCAATCGGGCTAAATGGCCCATGGGAAGGAATAGCTGAGTTCACTCTGGAAAACATACAGCCAATGTTTTAAGTTGCATTCCACTTGATGTAGGCTTCCCTGCTCTCATTATTATCAAGATGAATCTTGTTATTTCAAAGCTACTCACCCAATAGAAAAGACAAATCCAGCCATTGTTAGCCTTTTGGCATCCTTAATTATGTAAATGAAGACCAACAATGCTCTTGCATTGTCGTCTACTGAGGCTTGAAGAGTCCTATTTAATTTTCTTTCTTTCTTCAAAAACCAAGGCAAACAACTGCTCCATATAGGCCTGTAATGGCAAACCTATGGCACACATGCCATGTTGCCTGGCACGCATGGCATCACCGGTTCCTCTTCCAGGTTTCTGGCATGCATGTGTGCGCGATGATCAGCTGGCCTTTGTGTGTGCGGCTGTGCCGGAAACTGGAAGAGTTGGCCTTCCATTTTCCTACATGATCATGTGCACTGGCCAGCTGATCGTCGTGTGCGCATGCATGCCAGAAACCTGGAAGACTAGCTGTCTGGCGTGCATGTGCACACTGGAAACTGGAAGTCCATTTTCAGGCATGTGCATGCACCTGGGGCAGCTCCTCTTCTGGGTTGCGACCCAAACGAGTGCGCGCAGCAGTGGTGGGTTGCTCCCGGTTAGGTCTGGTTCTTGTGAACCAGTAGTAATGGTGGCAGGAGGCTCCACCCATCCACCTGGATGTCATCACGGACAATCTGCGCATGCGCAGAAGCTGCATGTGCGTGCTCCCATTGCGAACCGGTAGTAAAGGTAAGTGGAACCCACTCTGGCACGCACGCTATACCATCACTGATGTAGACTCTTCACCTAATCACTATATTAGTCAGATGCTCTCTTTAAGGTTTCCTGACTGATATTTTAGGAACAACTGGATGCCCTAACCCCTTGCTCTTAATGTTCAAGTTAAACAGCTAGGGTTCCACTCTTATTATGGACCTGTCTGCCATCTGATAAGCTTCAGTGACTAACAGTATGAATAATTTCAGGTCAAACTGACCATAGCAGCCAATTCTCAGTCTTTGGTCTGTTACTATGCAATCACTCGTACTGTAACCTAGTCAGAGAAAGGAGAGGAGCTTCTGGTAGTGATGACATGGCTCACTCTGTTTACATTAGCAGCACCCAACAGAGCATAAAATCAAAAAATTTGTATTAATGAGAAAAATCAACAGGTCTGAGGCTGCTACTTCACATTTATGAATATAATCAGCTTCCTCCAGATGCTGTGCCCTTGTGCAGAATTTGACCTCTTGAGAAGACAATGCAGCTGAAGCTAGAAAATTTGTCCTTGTTAAGAAATTTCATTTTCTGTGCTGCAAATTGAGCCCAAAAGTATTCTGTTTTTCCCTCCATTGCTATTTTTGTTGTTGTTCCACTGGTATACACAAAGAGAGAGGAAAAAAAGATGTGCAATCCTGTAATTTAATCTTGGCTAATGTGAAGGGATTATAGCAATATGTAATTGATTTTGTAGCATTCCCACTGGCCTAATACAGACACACTTCTCCATGACCTGAAAGAAATATATAGCCTCCTGTGTAAAACTAAAACAACTAATACATTTTTAAAAAGTTGCCAAGGCATCAAAACATTGCACTTTGAACACCGATGTCAAAATTCACTAATCAAAACGTTACATACCATAATTTCATATACAGTACATCTTTATGAAGTTGGTTCCACTTCTCTACACATCATGAATGTGTACAACGCCATCTAATACAACGACTACAGCTATTTCTGAATTGGGAAGCTTTGGTTATAGTCACACATACTGTGATCAACTCCTGATTGGATTACTGCAATGTACGCCACCTGAAAACCACTTGGAAACTACAAATGATTCAGAAGGTGGCAGCTCTAGCATAATTAATTCCATTTGTAAAATGCCACTACTTGGAGAATTACACTGATTGTGATCTGGGTACAATTTCAGCCGGTGGTTGTTCTTATTAGAAACCTACATGCCTCAGAACCTAGATATTTCAGAGACCAAGGTTGCTGTCCATTAAAGAAGATCTAGAAAAAAAACCCATAGAAGCAAGTCTTCTCCACTGCTGCTTCCTTCTCTGGAAAAGCATATCTTCAGAGGACAGAATGGGCTGGGGCTGCTAAATTTCCAAAAATCAGTAATTGTTAATTACCTTGTGAGAGGATTGACACATAGGAATAAAGGGGAAAAACCAGATATCCATTTCACAAAGGAAGGAAACTTCTGGAAACGACAAGCCAGTTTTAGGCACATCATTTATCTTACTTTGCTTGAACAAGAGAATGAATAAACCAACCATACAAAAGACCCCAGCTTCTAATTCTGGTCTCCTACGCATTGTACCCCATTGCCCAGTGTAAGCAAGAATATTTGGCCACTAAAAATATTTGCTATCAAATGCTGAGAAGAAAATGGTCTTTTAAACTTTCTGCTTAATATTTCCCCATTTCCATGTATATAAATTATTGTGTTCAATTTAGACACTTGAAGAAGAAAGATCAAGAAGAGTTCAAATATATTTATGCAGGCAATTTTATACTTTCCTAATATAGCTACAATTGAAAACCAAGCAATTTAGCTGCTTTACTGTCTCTGCATTCAACCTATAACACTTCTCCAGGTTTACATGAGCCATCCATGCTGACTAGAGTTAATACCTCAATCATTAATTTGCTTTTCTTCTGCTTCACCAGTTCATTCTCTGTAAAAAGAAATGTCTGTGCTTTTCAAAATATTTTTTTAGTTATATTTAGCTGCTGTTTCAGAAATAGCAAATATCAAGGATTTTATGAGGTAGAATTTGAATATTTTGATAGCGCCAAGATACATATGCTGTAGATATCCTCAGAGGGCAAAGGAAACAAATAATAATAATAATAATAATAATAATAATAATAATAATAATAATAATAATAAAAAATAAAAAAAAACAAGCATTGTGACATTCA
This sequence comes from Pantherophis guttatus, assembly GCF_059756535.1. Classification (NCBI taxonomy): domain Eukaryota; kingdom Metazoa; phylum Chordata; class Lepidosauria; order Squamata; family Colubridae; genus Pantherophis; species Pantherophis guttatus. The sequence goes on along the minus strand of NC_142068.1, from coordinate 26,997,153 downwards.
AACACAGGCCACATGATTAAAATATGTGCACCCAGTGTTGAGACCCAAATACGAAAGGCATTGACTTTGCATTTTTTGCATTAGCACAGCTTATACCAAATACATATGATGACTGTCCATTCAGAAGATAGAATGAAAATATAACATCTCAAAATCTATACAATGTTGTGTTATACAAGTGCTGTGTTATACAAGTGGGAACCCTGGACAAATACACACAGCGTCTTTCAACACTGCATATTTTGGCTTTGGATGTATCAAATCAGCATGACTAGGATCCTTAATTTTGCATGTGCTGCATTTGTATTGTTTTGGAACAATGTTTATTCCTGCCAAATTGTCTAAGCACAAGGCCCCAGAGGCATTGCTGTTCCTTCTAGAGCCTGAAATAATTAATTTTCTTCCTCATCTGGTGCCAGCATTGTACAGTGCCTAGAAGTGCTTGATAGGGAAATGGGGAGCATATAAATTTAATAAATAAATGAATACATGCTAGATTAGGATTAAGATGTCTCATCCCATTGGAATGTCAAGTTCATTTGGGTCTAAATCTATTTGTTAATTTGTTTATTTAAAACACCCTACTCTTACTTCAGAGAAGTTTACAATAAAATACTGAAGGTTTTAAAGAAGAGATTGGATAACAATAGGTCTGAAATGGTATATGATTTTCTACCTGAACAGGGGGCTGGACTAGAAGACCTCTAAGATCCCTTCCAACTCTGTTATACTAAAAATACAATGTCAATTAAATATACTTTCATAAGTACCCAAGCCAGGACTAGGCAAACTGTAACTTATTCAGTGAGTACTTCCAAAATTGAATCCCTTTCAATTGAATGTTAGTCTACATGTTATATAGAAACATAACTAACTAAGAAGGGATTGAGGTAATTTTAAGCAATTATATAGCGATTGTGTCCTTCCTACATTTGCTTTTAGCAAATTGTCTGCTTCCCATTTTTCTTCCTCCATTGCCTGGTGCAAAATGAGTGTTAGTTTCATAAATGGAGATGTGAAATCCTCTGGAAGAAATTCATGTAGGGGTAATTTGGAGCAGAAAAAAATGGCTGCATCAATTAGGGAGAAATACCCACTCTCCAACCTTTTCTGTTCAACATGTTTTTGGTTTTTTTTAAACAGTGGCTGGCACTTTCTTTGTGCACATTTGTAGTTAGCTACTCAGCCTGCTTTCAGTGAGAAATTCCAGGAACAGTTTATTCATTCTTTTAAAGTGCTCAGCTGTCACTATGCAGTTTTTAAGCTCTCTTCCCTGTTGCCCTGTTTTCACAAAGCCTGAAATTCCTCATTGCCATCTGTTATACCCATTGTAACAGGGGCTGATTTAAACGAAAGGTCAACCTTTTGACAGAAGTGAGAGGATGTGTGACAAATTGTTACTGAACTCTGAGAGAATGATAGCATGATTCTTGTGACTCTTTCTTAAACATCTTGCATGTATCGTGAACATGCTGTTTTCTTTCAGCCTTCCTATTTCACCTCCTCCTCACAATCTTACCCACATATACTTTCTCAAGAATTCAGCAGAGGTTACTCCTAGGTCAGGATGTGCATAGTATCTTTTTGTAAACTAGCCTCTTCTAAGAATGCTTGGACTTCAGTGTCTAGAATTCCCCAGTCACACAATTAAATAGTTGGTTGAATGGGTATCTTTTAAAAAAATAATGAGAAGAATACCTACAAGTATTAGCTTTCCTTTGATTATTTCATTTTCTTCCTCTTTTAGATAGCTGTAAAAAGAACAAAATTGGGTTTTTTTTCCTCGCTTCCTTTTTGTCCATTTGAGAAATGCACATTATTGCCAGAAACAGAACCAATGTTACTGCCACTCAAATGTACAATATAAAAGATTTTAAGAAAAAGTTGACTCCACTTTTGGCCTTATATTTGACCAGGTTAATTGGATAAATTGGATTAGACCATCTTCATCCTAATTTTAAAAGTGCATACTTCCTCTTTACCTAGAGAAACTCCAAAAGCAATTTATGTTTCAGGTTCCTAGCCTCCTATCTAATCTCCTTAGAAACTGAGGAAATAGAAAGAAAACTCATATGCCAGGTCTTAATGTTATAAAGATTCTTGAAAAGGTCAGATGAAGTCATAGTTGTACTCTTTCTAAATTACAAAGTTTGAGTTTCTGAAAGGAGCTCCAACATAGAATCATATTTATTTTGATTCTTCTATTTATCCAGACATTTATCTATTGTTACCTTCTTTTGTGGCCTTTGGGTAGTGATTCTATAAAAATATTTGACAGGAGTAATCCTCTCTATTACATAGTGCTCATATTTGGGAAATTGCACATAAGACCTCTATAGGAACATAAAGGTAAAGGTTCCCCTTGCACATCTGTGCTAGTCGTTCCCGACTCTAGGGGGTGGTGCTCATCTCCATTTCAAAGGCGAAGAGCAAGCACTGTCCAAAGGCTTCTCCATGGTCATGTGGCCGGGATGACTAAATACCAAAGGCGCACGGAATGCTGTTACCTTCCCACCAAAGGTGGTCCCTATTTTTCTACTTGCATTTTTTACATGCTTTCGAATTGCTAGGTTGGCAGAAGCTAGGACAAGTAGGGATTAGAACCACTGAACTGCCGACCTTTGAATCAACAAGCTCAATGTCTTAGCTACTGAGCCACCACATCATTCATATATATATATATGTTTTCTGAGGTTTTCGCGGGTGTTTGTATGTAGGTCTTTGGTTATTCGGGTTTTCTCCGGCATAAAATTGGAGGTTTCTTGGCAACATTTCGATGAAGTCTCATTCGTCATCTTCAGGCTGGTGTCTTCGGCTTCGTGCTTCTAGGAACAATGTGTGTGATCACAGCTGTTATTGACAAACGAGTCCCTAACACAAAGAATGACACCAGACCACACTCACAAACGTCGCCAAGACACTTCCAATTTTACGTGGGAGAAGACCCGAATAACCAAAGACCTATATATATATATATATATATAGGTCTTTGGTTATTCGGGTTTTCTCCCGCATAAAATTGGAGGTTTCTTGGCAACATTTCGACGAAGTCTCATTCGTCATCTTCAGGCTGGTGTCTTCGGCTTCATGCTTCTAGGAGCAATGTGTGTGATCACAGCTGTTTCTTCCTTTTAACTGCCAGTGGGGGTGTGAACTGATTGGGTGGGAGCTTGGCTGTGTTCTGATTGGGTGGAGGTGTGTTCTGATTGGTTGGGGGTTTGGCTGTGCTCTGATTGGATGGGGGGTTGGCTGTGCTCTGATTGGATGGGTGTGTGTTCTGTTTGGGTGGGGGCTTGGTTGTGCTCAGCTTAGTCTGAGTTGCAGGGGGATTTGAGCTGGTGAGCTGTGTTGCTGTTGTTTGGCTTCGTGTTCGTGGCCGTGCTACCTCTTTATGGCGGGTATCAGTCTGCTTCATGTATGGATTGGAGGGGGCTTAAAGGGGGTAATGATGCAGCTGTGGTCTGGCTTCTGGTCCACGGTCGTACCTCATCATCAGTGTGGGTTTGAATCTGTTTTCTGCGTGGATGTGTGGTGGTGACATCCTGTGTGGCTCTCGTGAGTGTGGGTCTGGTGTCATTCGTCATGTTAGGGACTCGTTTGTCAATAAGGGCGGGTTTCCAAATGGCTGGACCAGAAGCCAGATCGCACGGCCACAAACACGAAGCCAAACAACAACAACACAGCTCACCAGCTCAAATCCCCCTGCAACTCAGACTAAGCTGAGCACAACCAAGCCCCCACCCAAACAGAACACACCCCCAGCCAATCAGAGCACAACCAACCCCCCATCCAATCAGAGCACAGCCAAGCCCCTAACCAATCAGAACACACCTCCACCCAATCAGAACACAGCCAACTTCCCACCCAATCAGCTCACACCCCACTAGCAGTTAAAAGGAAGAGACAGCTGCGATCTCACATTGCTCCTGGAAGCACGAAGCTGAGAACACCAGCCTGAAGATGACGAATGAGACTTCGTCAAAATGTCGCCAAGACACTTCCAATTTTACGTGGGAGAAGACCCGAATAACCAAAGACCTACATACAAACACCCGCGAAAACCTGAGAAAACATATATATATATATATATATATATATATATATATATATATATATATATATATATGTGTGTGTGTGTGTGTGTGTGTGTGTGTGTGTGTGTGTGTGTGTTATATATGTATCATATATGTGTGTGTGTGTGTGTGTGTGTGTGTGTGTTTTCTGAGATTTTCGCGGGTGTTTGTATGTAGGTCTTTGGTTATTCGGGTTTTCTCCCACGTAAAATTGGAGGTTTCTTGGCAACGTTTTGACGAAGTCTCATTCGTCATCTTCAGGCTGGTGTCTTCAACAAGCCAACAAGCACTTCAAATGGGCAGCAGGGTGCTTGCTGGCTGCCTGAAAAAAAGCCTAGAAACTAGTGGATTGTGATTTCACTGAACTAGGGCTGCATAAAAATCTTGGTTTACATAGGAAGAACCTGGCTAAAGAGACAGGAGACATACATACATACATACATACATACATACATACATACATACATACATACATATGAACATAGGAAGCTGTTTTATTTGAACTGAGGATCAGCAAACTTTTTTTTGTAAAAGTCAGACCCCACCTCTGTGAGGATGACTGGCAGGTCCACAGGCATGATAGCCATTGGATGGAGTCAGCCTATCTAGCAGCTCTTTGAGATACTCCAGACAAGATTCCCAAATCATGAGTACTAATATTGCCATTATAGCAATAGCAATAGCTCTTATATACCACTTCATAGTGCTTTAAGTGCTCTAATCATATTGCACCCAACAATCTGGGTCCTCATTTTACTGATCTCAGAAGGAAGGCTAATTCAACCTCGAGCCGGTCAGGATTGAACTCCTGGCTACAGACAGAGTTAGATTGCAATACTGCAAAAGCACTTTCCCTCACTTTTAATTTACATGGCACTAGGGAGGGTTCTTTCTGATAATAGGTTGATAGGAGAGACTGATAATAGGTCACAGCTGCCCAAGATGCCTGGCCCTCTGCCTGTCTCTTGCTCCATAGGCTTAGCTGAGATTTAGGTATAGCAATATGATATCCACCCTTTCATTCTTAGCCTGGGCTGTATAAAACATGCAATAAACTGGATTTGGTCCAGGGACTGTAGTTTCCGAACCCTTGATTAAGCAGTATTCACCTGTGTTTAACCAAGTTAGGTGAACACCTAATGCATGCATTTGCAAACAAGGATTAAAGTTAGTTTTAATCTTGGCTGGATTATTTGCAGTTTAGTATACTGTACAGTCAAAGCCTATTTCCTTGATTTATTATTCAGAATTTTGTGTACTTCCAGAAAGAGCTTACATTGATAACCAGGTGAAACACAATATATGAACAAATCAATGAGTCAAAAATTAATGGATCATGATCCAGATTTATAGAAGTCAGTTCCACACATTTTTGAACATTAGTTTCTGCCAATCCTATTTGATGATCTCAGGATTGACGTTTGGCATTTTGACATGCAAAATGTGTGCTACATAACTGAAATATTATCTTCTCTCTTATTCCAGGAGGGAATTCATCTATCTGTTTATTAAATTGTTTCCCATGCCAGCTTTTGGGCATTTTTCACCTTACTTTAGTTTTTTTTTTTTTTAAATGTGGTCTTTCTTTTTTTTCTTTTAAATTAAGTTTTTCACTAAGTTTTTCTAGTAGATGAAAAGCAGAAATTATATTTTCCTAAATGAATACAATAAATATTCATACCAAGCTTCTGCTACTTGCCAGTGTAACTCACAATGCATAGTCTCCAAGGTAACCAAGGAAGCAAGGGCTTGTTTCAGTTGGTTCTGGCCCAATCATCCTCTAAACACATTCACTAAGTTTATTTTTTGTTTTATACTGGACTGGGTGATAATTTGGGATATAGCAGTTTGATATTGTTCTTAAACAATGCATCATTGTATCATATTAAGCATAAACTCCTCATGGGTAAGGAAGCTTCTAAAATGTTCTGGCCTCAGTCTTACAAATTCTGAGGCATCCTGGGGATTTTACTGTTGCTGATGGGTGGCTTCAGGTCATCACTTTCAGAAACAGCAAGGATTGCCTGCTATATTAATGTAATGGTTTATGCAATAAGAAAATATTCTCTTCGGATTAAATCTATTAATGGAGTATTTCCAAGCATATTCTTTTTGACTGGAATTCATGCATTTTTAAGGAGCTCAAGTACAGTACAGTTCAGGTAATTCTCTGGCGGTTTCTTAAATTGTGATTAACATTTTCTTAAATGTGATTAACACTTTCTTAAATGTGATTAACATTTTCCCAAAGAAAGTTTGGGAAAAAAGGGTCTTCCATTGCCTTGACCTTCCATTGCCACTTCCTGCAAGAGTTAGGGGATGAAACCTTCTTCCCTTTTGAACTGCTGTCTTGGGAAACGAAATGGAGGTTGCTCATGTTTTAATCAGCCAATTTTATATTTTTATTTGTTTTGTCGTATCAGTGTATACTTTGCCTTCATAGAAACTTACCAGCCATGTTAAAAGTCCCACCACAGCAAACATAGTGATAAAGGTAGTGATAAACTACAAAATGGTTTCACCTCATCAATGATCATGGAACCTAGTAACTCCACACATGCCCAGTAAAACAGGAAAACTTAGTTCAGCATCGAAATGTCAGTAAAATTTCATTGACATTTAATCTATTGCTAGAACAACAAAATATACCTCATTTTCAGTTCTGGGAATACAGACGAGCTGATTTAAGGAGAGAAGTTATTTCATTGCCAATGTATCAAGCTGTTTTGTAGATCCATTATCTGGAATTCAGCTTACGAACAAATAAGTAATCACTGCAGCTTCTTGATTGACATTTTATCTTCACTGATAGTTGTTTTTATCAGTATCTTACTATAATTATTTAGCAGGAACTGTAGTTTGGGGAAGGGTCATTTTCAAGAGCAGTTCCTCATAAATTTTGCATTATAATAATGTTTTAGAAAGGCATCTTTGACTGAGGTTAAGCTATAATCCCGGAACATCTGAGGTACAAGATGTACAAAGGAAAGGCATTCTGTATCACTGATAACACTTGGCATTTCGGTGATAACTGAACACTGAATCAAGAAGCACTTCCAGATTATGTTCTTTCACCTTCAGTGGGAGTGCAACATTACCCAGTACAGGCTGTTTACTCAATTCCAGACCTTAGAACTTTCATAGGCATTGAACCAGCAATAGCCTCATTCGTCTGACTCAAACTTAAGCTGGAATGCTATTGCAGATTTTCTAGAGAAGCTGGGATTCTGGGCCTTTTGCCTTTGCCCACCCAATAGTTCATTTTGGTTTTATGTTTGGTGATGGAGGACTCATAATCAGATTTATGAGTTCCCCTCCCTTAGGATGATATCACCAAGTGGACTTTAACCCAATAAACATCTTATTATTATTATTATTATTATTATTATTATTATTATTATTATTATTATTAAATCTTTAGTGAGATTCACAGCCTTTGAGGCTGGTTAATAGCTCAGCAGCTCGAGTCCTAACCAAAGACCTAGCAACTGTTAAGGTATCGTCGGAGGATGTAAACTGTTCCAAGTAAGGTGGTTTTTTGTAGAGTCAAAATGTTCAAGTCCGGTAAATTTAGAGTTTCTAAATAGCGAGGTAGCCATTTGGGTATTGCTCCAAGGGCTCCAATTACAATCGGGACAACACACAATTTCTTTTTCCACAGTCACTCAACTTCAATTTGCAAGTCCTGGTACTTTGTGATTTTTTCTTGCTGCTTATCTTCAATCCGTGCATCACCAGGTATTGCAATGTCAACGAACCATACTTTTTTCTTTTCAATTATTGTTCTGTCAGGTGTGTTGTGGACAAGTGCCTGTCAGTCTGAATTCTGAAGTCCCACAAGATGATGATGATGATGATGATTGTAATGTCTAGACAACGTGCACAATATGTTTCTTAAGAGAGTAAGCATTATTTGCATTCGGAAAAGCTACAGATACAAAACTACATACAGAGACTCCCATAATTCTGTAACAGAATGAACACTTTATATTGCAAGGGTTCTATAGTCATTTCACTGACATTTCAAAAGACAAAATAAGAAAAAAGGAGACTTTTGCCTAAGTTCTTGGAGTTTCCTTGTCCTTGAGGGCATTTACCATTTGACTGGATGTATAAAGTTTCTAGCCACCTAGATATTTTTATAATGCAAGAAAAGTAGAATTATATAAAGTACAATATAAAGATGAACTGTTATTGGAATGATTTAGGAGAATGAATGGCATAATACAAATTAACCCAAATCTTAAAACTATTTTGTATGAAATGAGGGAAGAAACAGCCATAGTTAAACATATGATTAATGGAGATAATAATACATGGATATATATGAATAGAGTGAATAAGCACAAAAGACTTGTAACCAACCGACACACTGTTTGTAGTATTTGCATTGAAGATGGTTTTTTATTTGTTTTTTATATATTTGTTTAAAAATAAAATTTTTGTCAAAAAAAAAAGTTTCTAGCCATTTATTATGGCTTCCCAGCTTTCGGAATGGCTAACAAAATAACAGCCAGTATGGCTAGTGGCTAAAGGTACCAGAATAGATCCGAGATAAACCATGAGTTCTGGTCCTGCTTGCACACAAAGTTGCTTAGTGGCTTTGATGCAGTTTCTCTCTCAGTTCTAGGAAGAAGACAATGTAAACTACTTCAAAAAATCTTGCTAAGAGAACTGCACGTACTTGCAAAGATTGACTTGAAGTTATGTGCGATTGTATAAAACAGTACAAAAATCGTATGGAAAAACCAGTAATTATGTAAAATAGGGCCCTATATTTAAAGATCTAAAAAGGAAAGAGACAGATGGATAGCTGTCACTGGAAAATAAAATGAGAGCAGTGCGTTGCATTGATAGATGGGAGAGCATTTCAGTAAAAGGGTACCATTGCCTATTTCTCTTCTGCATATATTGATTTAATGGTCTATTTCAGAGTAAGAAGGGATGCTGAGGTTTTAAAAAAAATTATCATAGTTTTGTGTGGCTGAAACCAAAGTGTTAAATGAGACCCAGATTCAAGTCTATCCTCAGCCATGGAAAGTCATAGTTGAAGCCCCATCACTCTCCCTTTGTTCAGCCTAACTCACACAGGAGATTTTGGTAAGAGGGAAAATAGGAGAAGGAGCCCTATATGTGCTGCTTTGAGCTTCTGAACCAAACTATGGGATATAAAGTTAAGAACTTACTTTGTGTTTTATTACCCTCTGTTTGCTTCTGATACATGCCAATTAAACTACAGTGAACCTCTCTTGGCAGATTAGAACAGAGTGTCTTGAGGACATAGCTTTAGAAAGAGCTCAAAACAATGTTAAGTGCTCAGCAGGTATTCATAGAAGCTAATTATAATGATGAACACATAGATGATATGGATCCAGAATCAGATAATGGAAGAATTCTTGATGCCAGTTCAAGTTACCACTCACCTGAGATACATAATCATCAATTTGGCATATCCAGCAAAAATATATCACCACTGTTGCCATTACTCCAACTGTAATTGCCATTACAGTTATCTTGCATAATAATCTTATATTTAAAGAAGATGCCATAATTCATTGTCCATCTCATCAAAATAGATAAAAGCAATCTTAGTTTATATACGCATTTAGTGCTACCTTTTTTAAATGTATCATTTGAGTAACAAAAAGTAAACTTCTCTTGCTTTAGGTGCTTCTCATTGTAGGGAGCTCTTCTTCTTGGCTAGAATGAGAACACCGTAGGGAGCTCTTGTTCTAGAAAAGATGGGGTTTCCAAGCAGATTCTAGTTGTCTTTTAGGCAAAGAAAGTACAGTACATGTTACAAACATTTCAAATTGCTATTTAGTTATAGAATGGACAGAGAAGATGTCACAATATAATAATAATGATGACTTTCCATTGCTACTTTTAATCTTACTTTTGACAACTGTCACAGTGAGACCTTGAAAGAGAAAGGGAGGGTCTTATTTTCATTGGACAACAATAGAAGGTGTGGAGCACTAGACATGCATGCCAGTGCCAAAAAAAGCTCAATACTTTATTTGTTTTTTGTGGCAAAGAAACACTTTGCATCCTTTAAGCAATGCATGGTTTAAATGTGCGTGTGTAATTTAGTTCACATCAAAATAAATCTGCACTTTTATTTAAATTTGCTAACCCTACAGCATCTGATCACAAAACAACATGTTGCTCTGGCTATAAGCATTAATTGTTGTTGTTTATCCTGCTGAATCTTGTGAGGAGCATTTCAGGGTGATGGGAAGGGATCCATCAGAAATGGAGGCTCAATTGTTCTTACTATTCCATGATAGATTGTTACTACTTGTTTAAATTTATAGAAGAGATGCACTGATGATGTTGATGCACTGATAATGTTACCTACTTGGGTAATGAAATGTCTGCAAGCAAATAACAAAGCTTAGAGAACACCAAAGACTCAATAGTTAATTTAAGTTAATCGGCCAGCAAAGTCCAGTGGGCTCTGGCGATGTAGCTAGAAATGTAGGTTAGAGGAAGAATACAGGAACCTTCCTTTGCAATTAAAATTTGATAACATACAATTCCCAAGTACCTTCCACCTCCATTAGCTATGTTGGCATCAGACCTTTGAAGGATCACAATTTATCTCCCTGCTGTAACCACTCAAACCTGGTAAATCAGTGTTTAAGATAGTTACAGCTTTTGAGGTAAAATAAAGTAGTGATAAAATAAAGCATTAAAATAGACCTCAACAAAAGCTACCATGGCGAAGTTTTCTAGTCAGGGCACCCAGTAATAAAATAAATGAATAAAAAAAAACCTGGGAAGCAAATATTACGATCAGTTGACAAATGTACTGTACTCTGTATGGTAACTTCAAGTCTGTCATATTTTAATTAATAGGATGTAAAAGGTCATATCATTTCTTCCAAATAATACTGTACTAATTTCTAGAATTATACGGCTTTCTGCTTTGTTTGCTTCTAACTTTGTTTTAAAGATAGCAAACATTAATGAAATACAGCTTGAGCAAAGAAGGCATATATGTTAATCACACATCAGAGAGAGAGAGGGGGGGGGAGGGGATGACATCTGGACAACAGTTCTTAATTCTCATTAGAAAAGTCCCTAACTTATCATTGTTCCAGTACATTATTTAGCAAAAAATCAAGTAAACTATTTATTGATTCTTTTTATGTAGCAGTTTTTACTTATAGATATTAGATCATACAGATGTCACACAATTAGTCACACAAAATAAAACAAATTAAACTGACTACATTGATTGTGGAATAAACTGGTAAAGTCTGCACTATTATTACTGAACATCACAATAATAATATAACAGACAGACAAATGGTTGGGTAAATAGAAGATTTTGACTGGGCATTGAAAAAAAAATGCTTAATACATTGTAAGCCACCCATTGTAAGTCTCCGGAGAAGGGCAGCATATAAATTAAAGCCAAAAAAAAAAACAAAACCACTTTTACTACCAATTTTATACCAGGTTTATACAGTGATTAAGGCATCAGGATAACAGCCTGGTGACCTTGGGACAGTCACTTTCTCTCAGTCCTAGAAAGCAGACAATAGCAAACTACTTCTGAAAAATCTTGTTAAGAAAACTTCAGGGACTTGTCCAATTGGTTGCCTGGAGTCACATTATCAAAGGGACCAATAAAAAAAGGGCAATCCACAACCAGTGAGTCACTGATTCTCTCCCTCATGATTGCATAATGCAGTTCCTAATAGGAGTGCATAGTTAAAGACCTCTGTCCATTTTGTGTGGGAAGAGGTGACTCTTCCACCATTTGAATCCATTCCCAGTGACAGCAGAACTGCACAGCCTCCGGTTCCAGAAATTCATGCTGTACTACCAACCTTTGGAGCTAATGAAGTTGCTTCTCCAATATTACCACCTCTTTGTAACTGTTAACATGGCAAAAGAGAAAATTATTAACAACACTATAGTAATTAATTTTATTAAATTAAAATTAAAATAATGTAGATTCTGCCCTATTCACCCACTTATTGGAATCTGATCCTTGGCATGCCATTTAAAGGGTGGTAAAATATATATATACTCCCCAGCCTGAAAAAAATATTGTGTGCGGCTAATATAGAGCTTGAAAACCAGTTCCACTGAGCTGACCAAGAACAAGGATCCAATTAAATGTTAAATGTTATTAAATGTTCTTTCATTTCAACAGTGTCAACACAGTGCTAGTCACATGGTACTGCCCATGAGGGGGCTTTATTTGACATCAAACAGGATTCCTAGGAGGCTCATTATGCCACTCTGCACACACCTTACAATGGGCTCTTTAATATAGTAATTATCTCTGTCTTTATAGTGATATTTCTTGTTCGCAAACATGGGAAATGCCTCAGAAGTATCAGAGTATGACTCACACACTTATACTGGGGAGTCTACCTCTCAAAACCACTCTTTTTTCTCTTTAGCAAAATTTTTCTAATGGAGACGGTGACAATTATGAATCTTGATTATCCCTGAAGCATGCAAATGAAGTGAAGGGAATACTCAAGAGAAGAAAACCTGCCAGGACATCCCACCCATGGGAGTGTTATGTTATGTTATGTTGTTATGTTATGTTTGTTGCTATGCTGTGCTGTGGTATGCTATGCTATGTTAAGATCTTATGTTACGTTATGTTATGCTATGTTGCGTTATGTATGTTGCATATAAAATCTGGATGATAAAAAATTAAAGCTAACTGCATTCTGGCCATTATTCTACTTTCCATTAATATTTTATCTTCTTTAAAGCAAGTGTATACATAAACATACTAATTTGTAAATTACTGAAGGACTTTTTCCCTTTTAATCAGTGAATGCTTGTGCTTCCTTTCTTAAATGCTACAAACTGGAAATTTACCTATATTCTCAATTTTCTTTCAGTTTCTGAAAAACCACTAAGACATCCTGTCATAAAACTGACAGCAAAGTTGGACTGTCTTCCTGCCACACCAGTTTCCTCATGACATGCAGGAAATGACAATTACTCATTTTCCCTTCATCCCATTAAACAGAGGATTAGAGCAGACTGAACTGTTTGGCATAGGGTTTCCTTGACCGCTGAGGCAATTTTCCCCCCACAAAGTCATTTATCTTATGAAATACCAAAGACTTTCAGTTTGCTCAGTCCTATTGTCCAAGGAAACGTATTTTATTTAAATGAGGTGCAACGATTTTCTGAAAGCCATACCATACATCTTTTTATGAATGGGAGCAGGAAGTGTCAAAATTGGAATGCTTTATCACAAGTAACATGCAATTTTCTTTTCTAAACTGGCATCTTGTTTCCTCAGCCTATTATATGTGCCTAACACAGCTGGGGGCTCTAATATGTACCTCGTATGGTTATCATTTTTGTCAGTTTCAACACCCTTTACAATTGGGTGGACTTGGTTCATAGAAAAGATGCCTCGTTTCATTGAAAAGTATTTTCACACTCTTTAAAAAATATTTGCTTCAGAAATAACTTTATAAAACAAACTGAAAATTGCAGTAGAATGAAGAACTTCACTTGTTGAAGAGGAAATGTAAAATAATGGTGATGAAAAGTAACATTACAACCAATCCTTGCATTTATGACCTTTGAGTCTGTAAAGGAAATGAAAACTGAAGACTGTAAGCACAGTTGTGGTTTCACTTAGAGACAATTTTACTTAATGTCCAATTTGCCAGTCCCAAATGTGGTTACTAAATGAGACTAATCTGTGTCAAATTAGTGCTAATTGATGTTATATGAGTAAAACTGCAGTGCTTTGTCTACATGATGATGATTTTGGCAAGAGGCTAAGAATTCCCCATTACAGACCTGCAACCTCATGGGATGATGATTGAGTCAGTTACAACCTGCATCTAATGAACATATGAATTAATGAATGGATAAACAATTTACTGAACCCCATAAACCAGGTGAATATTCCATACTTGGTGGCACACACATTTAATGGAAAAATAAAATAATGAGAAATTGTTTCACTTGAGCTGATCCTTGATTAGGCCAGAAGATTACAAAAGGAAGATGTAGCTCAATGTGGAGCATCTGTTTTGCTGCAAGAAGGCCTTGGTAACTCTAAGAAGGGCTGGAGAAACTTGCTTTAAACTCCTGGGAGATGCTGCTGTTAAAAATCAATATTAGTTATCTATTCTAAAAGTTGTATCCTTATTTAGGAATAGTCCTAAATTTAGGAAATTCAAAAGAAATTCAACACCCTTTCTTCCTTGGCCATAAATGTGTCTGGAAAGAAAAACTCAAGGAGAGCAGCAAAATTTTTCTGTATATAAAATTGACAGTAATCTAACACAGAAAATTCTACCTTATAAATCATGGAAGAATATTTTTGGTTTTAATGCTAGAATTCCATATGTATAATTCTGAAATTATACAATGGCCTATATTTGATATCTTTCTCCCAAATCACATAGTTCCCTTTTTGCTATTTTACTTAATATATCATCTAATCTAGGAGTGTCAAACTCACATTGTCATGGCGTCATCACATGACTTATTGGGGCTTTTTTGCTCTTCGCTAAACTGGGCGTGGGCATGGATGTGACACATCTGACCCGCGGGCCGGGGGTATGACAGCCCTGATCTAATCTAAAAATCATTTTGGAATATTGGTCATTTGGGATTTTTTGTGTGGCTCTTATGATGCTGCCATCTTATTAGAATTAAAAAAAAACACAGGAAACAGATGGGGGGAAAACATTTAGCAATACAGTAGTTCATTTTAAAGGTTTTTGTCTGTATATATGTCTTTTCCATTTTTCCATATAAAAATCATACAGAGTTTTCCTATAGTACCTGATATGCTCTTAGTGCTCCATGGAAAGCAGAAAAAAATGTGATTTTTCGATCACTGTTTTCATTAATTTTATTTTAAGCTTATTAATTTCATTTTAAACTTTACAGTTGAGAAATAATTAAGCAGATGAATGAATCATTCTTCTTCCAAAAATGTGTATAAGCTAAGCATTTGTTCACATACATTAAGAATCTATAGATCTTGTAAGAATTTTGAATATTATTGTCTATGGGATTTATGTTTGGCTACTATAGTGTTTGTTTCTGATTTCCTCTGGATTGAGTAGTTCATAAAAGAACATAACACAGCTCCACAATGTGAGAAATCATCCACACACAATTAATATTGTGAAAGAAAAAACAGCTCTATGTCACATTCTGATGCCCAGATCCGTTATTTATTTTCCTTTGAAATGGGAAGAAAAAATAAAGAAAAAATAAGAAGTATTAATTCTGTTCAGAATTCCAACTTGTGTGCATGGTAGACTTTTCAGTTCATATTTGCTGTGTCAAACACAAGAAAATTGCTAGACATGAGTTACAGGTTTTTAACAAAGAGTTACGATGCCAACCTAAGTTTAATTATAAGAAGGTGAACATTTTCTGAATAGGGTTATTGATCTTTCTTTGCTTTTCATTCTGCAAGTCTTGTTTTATAAACAGTCCTACTGATCTAAATGTAGGCCCGAGCCAGGAAACTCATTGTTCTGATTTTGTCCTGTGCTGCTCTAATATTGTTTGGCTCCACAAATTTATTTATTTTTTTAAAAAAATGTACAGCCACCCACTCACTCTTAGTGACTCTGGGCAGCCTACAAAAATAAACACCGAATATACAAACAATCAAAAACAAAAACACCTCATCCTCCTGGTGATAACAATGAATCAAAAAAGCCACTTGATGGGTTCCATCCTATTCTGGGTTACTCAGGCCCATTGGCAAAACCAGATCTTTAGGGCCTGGGGAAAGAATGCCAATATGGGGGCCAATCAGTGGGGAAATGCAGCCAGTTCTATCTGGCTTGGGCGAACCGGTAGCACCGGCGGCGGCAGGCTCTGCCCATCTGCCTGGATGTCATCACGTCCCATTTTTGATGCTCTGCACATGTGCAGGGGGGTTGCGCACAAGCGAAGTGCATGCGCACACGCGCACACTCCCATTTGCGAACCAGTAGCGAAGGTAAGTGGATTTCACCCCTGGGGCCAATCTAATCTCCACAGGGATAATGTTCCAAAGGGAGGGAGTCACCATGGATGAGGCCCTTCTTCTGGGTTCTCCCAGATATACCTCCTTAGAAGAAGGTACTCTCAACATTCCTGTTCTGGTGGGATGGTTAAATGAGACCAGGAAGGACGATCCTTCAGATAATCCTATTCCAAGTCATGTAGGGCTTTGAAGGCAACAACTAGCACCTTCATTACTGGTTGCAATTGGAAAGTATTCATGAAATATTCAGCTTTAGTGAGTCAGGTGTATCCCACTGAAGTAGAGTCCCATTAGCTCAGAAAGGGTAATGATGGACCAAGAATATCTACAGGCTCTGAGTACTGGAGCAGGAATCATACTAGCTCTAAAAAAGGAGACCTATTTTACTGTTGCTCCCTTGGAGCAGCAATTTGAGCTCGGTACTTGTAATTTGGGAGGTGTTAACCAGCCATCAGATGGAAAAGATGGAAGGAAAGAGAAGAGAATGAGCAGCAACAAGGTGGATAGACTCAGTTACATGGCTATGAGTGCACCATTGGAAGACTTGAAAGAACAGATAAGAAGAATAGATTGCCATGGAGAAATCTACTTACATGGTTCCTGGAACTTGAAAACAATTTAATGGCACATCATCAATCAATCCACCAGCGACCTACCCAGTAAGAGCACAATCCATATATTTGTCCTATCCTATTTCAAAACCATCAAAACTGCTACCCACAATGCCTCTTAAAGCAATTTCCAATTTTAACTATTACTTCTTTAAACATTTTGCAGACGGTCTGAACGATCTGTTTCTTTTTTCTTCCTCCAAGTGATATGCAATGCATAGCTGCCTTGGGATGGTACCTTGGCAGATATAGAATGCGACCAACATAGTGTATCCTGCATTTTATCCCATTTTCCTGGAACTTTGCAAACTACTCCCTTGTAGGATCTTATTAGTAATATGAAGATGGTAACTGATGCCAGAGATCTTTTATAAGAAATGCTGGTGGAATATGTTGAGGTTTTTTTTTCTTCCATTGTTGTTATGATCCTCCAAGCTTCACTGCCATTTATTGATATTGGTAGAATAACAGTATAGTAGAGTCAGAGTTATATTGCAGTCAGTCTTGATAGCTGATAAAGAACAATTGAGTGCATTTGTGGTAACTATATTCTTTTAACTCCTGCAGTAATTTTTGCCCTTAGTGCCTCTATCATTAGATATTATAGTTCCTATAGGGATGAGTTACTGCACATCCTCAATACAGTGACATCTGACAACTAGTGTATTTCCTTGAATGTTACCACCTTGTAAGAATAGATCCTTATTCAATTTTCATTGTCTTCTATTTCCAAATTAGTGGTCATGCCAGTCAACATACTGTATATTTGTTTTCACTAGCGATGCTATATCATCTGTGAACTCCAGATTCTTACATCCACATTGATTCTGTCAACGAATATCTAATTCCATGCTGTTCATAGCTGTTCATGGTGAAACCTTCCTTGTTTTTCCAAAAGTTGTTTGTCTACTGAAGCCAGCAGTTGCCCAAGTAGAATGATGCAAAAGACTTTGTCAGAAATGAGAGCACCATGTCTCTCAAATTGGAAACTACAGTGTTTTCCTGAAAACAAGACCCTGTCTTATATTTTTTTGAATCCTGAAATAAGTGCTTGGCCTTATTGCCATGTGCTCAAAAACCCGATTGGACTTATTATCAGGAGAGGTCTTATTTTGGGGGAAACAGGGTAATCAAGGACAGAATCAACCTAGAACTAAGGATAAATTTCCTGACAGTTAGAACAATTAATTAGTGGAAAGACTTGCCTTCAGAAGTTGTAGGTTCTCAAACACTGGAGGTTTTTAAGAAGAGATTGGACAACCATTTGACTGAAATGGTATAGGGCTAATTTACTTGAGCAGGGGGTTAGGGTTAGGGTTTCTTCCAACTCTGTTATTCTGTTAAATTGTTATAATTGGTGGAATTGCCATTCATTGGTAATTTGGTGAATATTCCCTTTGTCTGTTTCCAGAAGATGCATTCTGTTTACCAACATTCAGTCATCTGTTAATTTTTATCATCATGTGGTTTACCTCTAGTTTCGGCAGTTCATTTGAAATCTACCCATGCAGAGAAACTTACAAATACATTTGTTGAATGTTTTTCTGCCACAAAAACAATTATAATTGAATTTGCTTCAGTTCAGAGAATGTTTCAGTTTCTTAACCCAGTGTGTTTTACCCCAGACAGTAAATACTGGAAATAATAAAGAATTCAGAATTCAGGCTTCATTGCACATTTTTGAAAGATATTAAAAGACATGTTTTAAGCTACTTAGAAAAGACGGCTTAGGCTGCCATGGTCATTTTTCTAATGCTATGTACCAAAATAGTATACTGTAACTAATTTAGACTAATTTAGGAACACTTTGTAAAAAAATTCACATATGGTTGATTTGCCATTACTTTAATGTATATCCAGAAATCTAATGTTAGCAATTTGTTTGATGATATAGTAAATACTATATTACCAAACAAATTACTATAAGTTATAATACATAGTAATATTATATATAGTAAATTATATATAGTAATATATAATATATGTGTTGTGTATATAGTATATACTAATACTATGTATGCTTTCAATTTAACTCTGGTAAGATTGGGTGTGCTTTGAGATACTCAGATCTGGATAGTTTCTTCCTTAAATTTCAAGTGGATGACACTTCTCCTGGCAGACTTGGTGTTCAATTTGGGGGGGTCTTCTTCTTGCCTTGCTCAAAGAGCAGGTAACAATCATGGCTAGGAAGATCTTTGCACCAGTAAGTCTTTGGCACCAATTGCACCCACTACTGAATTGGGGAAGATAATTACTCATGGTGACTCATGTCTTGGTTACTGTTATATTGCTTTAATATACTCCACACGGAGCTATCCCTGAAGAGCATTTGGAAGCTGCAGATGGTTCGGAATGCAGCAGAATTGGGCGGTTCTTGGTATTCCATATTTTGCTTATATAGTATAACATCACTGCTGTGTGAGCCTTATTGGCTCCCACTGGACTTCTGGTTGCCAATCTAGATGCCTGTAAAGTTGTACATGGCATAGGGTCAGTCTTCTTGTGATTTGCCTATCTTTGATTCTACTTCCCCCACCAGATCTAATGGAACTAATATGTTCTATGTCTCTCCTAAGCTTCTATAGAGCTCTTTCTTTTCCTCCTGAGAGAACTTTGAGGAGATCAGAAAATGTTGCCTAGTTGTTTAATTAAAGATTAGTTGAAGTTGCCTTGTTTCAATATAACATAATTCAGATAGTAGTCATGCCTGCTTAAGAACATCCAAGAAATATCTGATTTGTTGTGATTTACATGCTAAACCAAATTAAAGGGATGCATAGGAAGATTTTATTATGCTCATGTCCTGCTTCTAAGATTCTCTTAGGAAATTGATTAAAAACTGTGGAAAATAAAATGTTTCACTAGATAGGCCTTTGTCCTATTCATGCACAGCAATTTTGTTTTATTCCAACCCAATGCAAAAAATAAAGTGGAACACAGGGGGACCAGATTTGATGTGCAGAAATAAGCCAGCAAAAGAAAGATCAAATTTGGTAACAGACAAAAGGTGAGGTCTATTGAGAAAAAAAAATTCTGGAAAATATATCTATACAGGAAAGTCAGTTGGGCAAGTAGTTCAGAAGGCTACTGACTCTCTGTTTGAAGTCCTGATCCCTCTTGGTTACCTGTCCAGATTGACAAACTACAGCCCTACCTATCGTCCTCCATGGACTCATTTAATCATCTAATACTGCATATACAAATATATTTTCTCATTCAATACATACAAATATATTTTTTCATTAGCCCCTCTCTCACACAGACAATTAATATATATTCACAGACAATTTATATATATATTTCCAAAGACTATTGTAATAGTCTTTGGAAAGCATATGTATAAAGCCACACACATAAATGCAACATATTGCTTTTTTTCTTTTTTTACAGAGAAGAAAATACAGATGCTTCCCATGGCCGCTGGTTGTAAAGGAGCTGGAGAGAATTCTGGATGTTTTCTTTATCTTATTATGCTTTTATATTTTAAACATATTTATTCATCCAGACCCATCTGTTTCTTTTTTTTAACTATTTTCCCTCCAACACCAGCCTCTAGGATTTTGAGGGAGGGAGAATGTCAAACCAAAAGAATGAGAGTTTTCACATTCAGCCATTGGCAATTCTTACTGAAAATAAAAAATTAACTTATAGCAACTATAATTAAACATAAGAATAATCCGAGCCATTTTTATAGATTAGCAGAATAGCAATATTCACTTTGGAACAACACAAAATCTGATCTTGACAGATTAATATATTTTTTTCATGCAAGTGGGGATTTATGGGTCAATCATACTCTTGTTTTGTTCTCATTTTCAAGAATACTTCAAGTCCTCTGACATTGCTTATCTAATGAACTTTGTAGCCCTATTTAGATACAAGACCCGTTGAGTATAGTATAGCTTATATTCAGTCATTATTTGACTGAAACATTTGACTATTTGATTTATTTGAGTATACAATTTTACCTTTGTTCACAAAAAGTGATAAATATACAGATACATACTGTAAGTAGATCATTTATCTTTTAGTAGCAGCATTAGCAAAAGTCAAAGACCAATCCTAGGAAAGATAATTGAGATTATGTTCATGTGACACATTATACCTAAATGTATGCTGCATGAACCACATTCTAATTTAGCATGCTGTGTAAATTCAGTTTATCTGTTGCAAAAATCTAAAGAATTAAATCATCTGAACAAACCATGGAATAGCACATACTGAGGATAAAAATTGACAAAAGAGAGATTAAAACAACTGGCTAGCATTCTTTGCAGCTTTTAATCTTTACCTTTCCTTCTTTTTCTTATCCTTTTTTTCTCATTCCAGCTTATTGTGATGTAGCAGGATCATCATTTGAAGATACTCTTACTCTTGGCATTTTCAAATAAAAGCAAGAGTTTCTTCCTACAATGTAATCTCAAACTGGTCTCACGATACCTTTATTTTCAATGGGAGATACATTGGAGTGGCTTGCTATCCAAAATTTATGTATATATTTGCACAGAAGTCCTTTCAAAAGAAATGGTACTGTTATACAAGATTATTTGAAGCCAAAAACTGGCTTTAAAGTAGAATTAAAATCTTTTAGAGAAATGGAGACTTCCAAAATAATTATAGGAGCAATTTTACAAAAATCACACAATCACATCTGACATTTAGACTAAGATTTTCAAGATGAATGTGAGTTTGAAAATGAATAAATATAACTTATCTCAGTGTTTGTTAGAAGCCACATTGGAACAGAGATAAAATCAGCTAGTGGATCATGTACTGCATTAAAAACAAACTGATTTACAGTAAGTTATCCAATGTAACAACAGTCAGTATTTGTTTGAAAATCAGGAAGATCAGAAAAGGTTCTGGAGGGCGATTGAGAAAGTAGTAGGGAAACACTACAAAAGGCTAGGGAAGAAGTGTATTATCTACCGTAAATTCTTTCCAGTCAACATTAAGATCTGGGCATGGGATGGAGACCATATTGGATATGCTATGGTAAGACTTGATAAGGGAGAGTGGTTGTGGCCTTTCCTGGAGTGTCACAATCATTCATTCTCCCTTGAGGGTGGAGACAGCAGCCAGACGTGGGTTGTGCTCATTGGTCAGATGTTGGACTGAGCCTGGAATTCTTCTTTAAAACCGCCCCCTGTTGCTAGGGCTCCCAGCTTTTTGCTCAGTCATCAGACTGGACAGTTGTGTGGATTGTGGCTCTAGTGACTTGGTTTTTAGAGCTATTCCTTCTATTTGATTCTTAGGTTTGATCATTGGACTGTTTTTGACTATTCTAGGCTTTCTGATTCGGATTTGTTCCTTCAGGCCTCACAGAGGCCCCTTTACTTTCTGAGGTTTTCTCCTTATCCTAGTACTTTCACTCCTTCCCTCCAGATTCACCACTTATACGGTCAGTAATTTAACTTTTATAGTGGAGTTTAGCGCTCCCGTGGGGGGTGGTGGTTTGTTCCTTCCTGGCCTTCAGCCATCTGGCAGGCCATTCGCCATAAAACGAACAGAGGAGCCTTGCGCCCCCTCCATTTACTGTCTGGCGGCCATTTTATCACAGTGTGTATTCGAGCCTTTGCTGTCATTAATAGAGCCTTGCGCTCTCTCTAAAACGCCGCTTGTCGGCTCTGGGAGTTTTCTCTGGCTGTGAATAGCGCGATCGTGCCGGAGTGTGGATTAGAGGTTTTGACAGCCCCTGCCCATTATTGCGAGCCCCACCACGCTAGCAAAGCCCTGTTCATGGCTGCAACTTACCATTCAGCAGTGGAGCCTCTCGCTTCCCCGATATCCTCCTGATTGCTAGTCTGTGCGTGCGCGCCGGCGCTAATTAGTTTCAGCTGTCTGGCGCTATTGCCGGCGCTTGGGCAAAGCGCTGACTGCTCCTATCAATTTAGGCAGTTTTCGCGAGGCTCTGGGCACTAATTGAGTTTGGCTGGGGCGCAGTAGCCTGCAAGGCATAGAGGAGATCTACGCTCCCAGCCTAGTTTCGCCTCCGCGCCATTTCGAGAGACTGTATCTCCTGCTTCTCTCAGGGCTTCCATTTGCCCTATTGTGCCTTCTCCCTCCGGCGGCCATTTTGACAGCCAACACACTTTGAAATATCAATTGAACCACTGCCCCTGGAGCAGCTGAGTCTTTCTGATTTATCCTCATTAGTGGGATTGCGTTTAACATTTAAACTCATTATGCCCAAATCCTTGGCCAAATCGAAACATGGCCGTAGGGCCACAGTGCAGGCGCAGTCTGTGGCGCAGTCAGTGGCCTTAACCAAGGAGGACCAGACACAAGCTCATAAGACGGTCACCCTAGGCACGAGCTCCAAATGGGCAACCAAGCCTCCCTCTAAGGGGACTGGTCAAGACAGGCCGGTCACTGACCAACGTAGGGAAGCTTCTGGGCTAGACCTGACGCACCCCAAGGGGCTCAGGTCGGTTTCTAGCGAACCTAGACGTGTGTCCTCTGCTACCCCTGATCAGGTGTCACTTCAGGATTATCAGTTGTCCACTGAAGCCACTGATATGTGGGGTTCTTCTTCTTTGGCCAGGGTCATGGTCCCTCCTGTGGAGACTTGCGCTCCCGCGCCCTCGGGGCTTCAGGCTCCATTGAATTCTGTTCCGGTCCGAACCTCTACGGAAGTCGGACCGGCTGGCGACCAAACCCAAATTAATTGGCGGCCTGAGGACATCCAACGCATGATTGCTGTGGCTGTACAGCAATCCTTGGCAGAGCGTGGTTTCCCTGCTCGTACTCCTTCCCCTATCCAGCCCGCACCTTCTGCCTATGAGGAGCAGGTAGAGGATTTTAATATGGAGGATGCTATTTCGCTAGCAGGATCAGATTCCCCGGCAATCTCCTGTGTTAGTGACCACTCCATCCAGGTTGACTTGGGAGTCCCAGAACCGGACTTATCGGAGGATGAGGGTTTGCCTCCAGATCAGCCCGCCTTTACAAGCCTGTTCCCTCAGGCTTTATTTAAATCTCTATTGTTCAAGGCAGTGAATACGGCCCAATTGGGCCCTTCTAACCCTCCAGAGCCTACTTCTGCAGTAGGACCCTTAAATCCGTTGTTTGCTGAGCAACCAAAACCTTTAACAGCTATCCCTACGCCTCCTCTCTTTTTAGAGGTCATACATAAACAATGGTCTACACCATCTTCGATGCCTGTTCCGTCCTCCACGGACAAGAAAAATTTCATTGTGTCTCCGGACCTTGATTCCCTGCTGCAGGTGCCTTCTGTCGACACCCCGGTGGCAGCTTTACTCTCTTCTTCCTCCCTGCCAGGGGACCCAGAGGAGGGTCTAAGGCCGGAAGAACGCAGGGCTGAACAGGTCCTGCAGAGGGCCCACTTAGGGGTAGCTTGGGCCATTAAATCAGCGGCCACGGCTTCTTTCTTCAATAGAACTACTCTCCTCTGGCTTCGCGAGTTGCAAGACAAGATGGCCTCTGAGGACTCAAGGTTGAAACAAGACCTCAACAAGATTGTTGCTGCGGTGCAATTTTCCGCTGATGCCACCTTAAATGCTACGCGGTTTGCAGCAAAGTCCATGGCCTCCTCCATTGCTGCCCGCCGCTTGGTCTGGCTTCGTCACTGGCAGGCGGATGCCAGGCACAAGTGGCGCCTAGCCTCTGTTCCCTTCTCCGGCACAAAGCTGTTTGGTGATCCCTTGGACAAGTTCCTGGTCGAAACCAAGGACAAACGAAAGATCTTGCCTGCAGTCTTTCGTAGAGGGGAACCCCGTTTCTCCCCTTATGGTCCTCGCCCCCCAATGAGGTCTTCGGAAGGCGGTTTGGGTCCCTCCCGTTCCTTTGGTAATTTCCATACGGGATATCTAGGCCCTAGACAGAGGAATTTCCAGGATAGAACTCCAAGGGGGAGAGCTTTCGGTTCCCGGCGGCCCTTTCGAGGGGGAGGAGGTCGCTCCATCCGTCGCCGTCGTTAGTGGTACCTGCGATCCTCCCATTGGCGGAAGATTGGGCCTCTTCGCCAAAGCTTGGGAGAGTACTACTTCGGATTGCTGGGTCCTGGCCTCCATTTCATCGGGATTGGCCATTGAATTTGTTTCCACCCCTCCTTTGACCTTTATACGCTGTCCCCTGTCCCAGATAGCCGAGCGTAGATCCCTCATGGAGGCGGCTATCAACCATCTGCTGGCCATCAAGGCCATACAACGTGTGCCTTGTGATCAGGCGGGACAGGGGTTTTACTCCCGGGTCTTCTTAGTCCCTAAGTCATCGGATGGGTGGAGACCTATTCTGGACCTTAAACGTTTGAACCAGTTTGTAATCTATAGAAGGTTCAAAATGCAATCCTTACGTTCAATCCTAGACGGTGTCCGGAGGGGTGATCTCCTCTGCTCAATTGATCTTACGGAGGCTTACCTCCATATCCCTATTCGCCCTTCCCACAGGAAGTTTTTGTTATGCTGGGGTTCACTACCAGTACACGGCCTTACCCTTTGGCCTTTCCTCTGCTCCCCGTAGCTTTACTAAGATTTTGGCGGCCTTGGCGGCTCACCTCAGGCTTCAAGCCGTTCGCCTCCAGTGCTACCTGGATGACATCCTCCTTATGTCATCTTCCCATCAGCAGGCCATGTCTGATCTCCGCCTTACAATCCAGACGCTAGTGTCGCACGGCTTCTCTGTTAACGTAGAGAAAAGCCACCTAAATCCCTCGACTAGGATCCTTCATTTGGGGGCTATTATTGATTCGGAGCAGGGTAGAGTTTTTCTCTCCCCAGATCGGCAGGACGCGTTGAGATCCATGGTAGCTAAGGTCCTGAGGGATAAGAGGGCTTCCCCTTTATTTCTTTCCAAACTCCTAGGCAAGATGGTCTCGGCCATCTCGATTGTTCCCTGGGCCAGGTTACACCTTAGAGACCTCCAATGGTTTCTCTTGCCTTTTCAGAGAACGGGCAGGGGATCTTCTCTCGCCAAGGTGGCAGTTCCAAGGGAGGTGCTCTCCTCCCTTCGCTGGTGGCTCTCTCCAACGCTCTCCAAGGGCTGTCTGTTCCTGGACCCTCAGTGGGTAACAGTGACTACCGATGCCAGTACAGTCGGATGGGGAGCTCACTGCGGAACTCAGATCGCGCAGGGGACGTGGTCCAACGCGGAATCTACCCGCAGCATCAATTGGCTGGAGCTGCGAGCAATTTACCTGGCGCTTCGAGCATTCCAGCTTCTGGTTTCGGGCGAGCATGTGTTGGTCCTCACCGACAACACCTCCGCCAAGGCGCACGTCAATCGCCAAGGCGGCACCAGATCACTTTCGCTGATGCAGGAAGCGAAAAGACTAGGCCTTTGGGCGGAGAAGCATCTGGCCTCATTGAAGGCGGACCATATCTCGGGTGTCTCGAACGTGACAGCAGACTGGTTGAGCCGCCAACAGATAGACCATGGGGAATGGGGCCTGCATCCTCTCCTTTTCCAGAGAATAATTGCACGTTTCGGAAATCCGCAGGTAGATCTGTTTGCCTCCCATCGGAACAGCAAGTTACCTCGCTTCTTTTCCCGTTTTCCCTCCAATCAAGCGGAAGCGGTGGATGCCCTGCACGCTCCCTGGCCACAGGGCCTCCTGTACGCCTTCCCTCCATTTCCTCTCATCCCGAGAGTAATTCGGAAACTATTGCTGGAACAGGCAGAGATCATCCTGGTGGCACCACACTGGCCGAGGAGATCGTGGTTTGCGGACCTCATACATCTCTCTGTGTCCCCTCCTTGGAGACTTCCATATACTCCAGATTGTCTCAGCCAAGGGGTGGTTCTACATCCGGACCCTCAGTGGCTTCAGCTGACTGCCTGGCGGTTGAGTGGGAAGCTCTACAGCGGGACCTCATCCCTTCTGACATAATTCATACCATCCAGGCATCGTGCAGGTCATCTACCCAACGGATTTATTCCGCTACTTGGCGGTCTTTTTCCTCTTGGTGTACGACTCAAGGTTTTTCCCCTCTCCAGGCTTCCATCTTACAGGTCCTTCGTTTTCTACAGTCGGGTTTGGACAAGGGGCTGTCTCCAAACACCCTCCGGAGACATGTGGCAGCTATTTCTTCTATCTTGACATATAATTCGGTTCATTCGTTGTCCCAGCAACCGCTGATCCAACGTTTTCTCCGAGGAGCAACTAACCTCTGTCCGCCCGTATTACATCGATATCCTTCCTGGGATCTCGCCCTGGTTTTGGATTCCCTTATGGAATCACCATACGAACCTCTTGCTTCTGTCAGCTTACGTCTGTTATCCGGCAAGGTAGCCTTTTTAGTGGCTATCACTTCAGCGCGCAGAATTTCCGAACTAGCAGCACTCTCCACTAGGGAAGATTTATGTGTTTTCCATAAGGATCGTGTGGTCCTCAGATTGGATCCTACATTTGTGACTAAGATTAACTCTCCTTTCCATTGTTTACAGGAACTGGTTCTTCCAGATTTCTACCCATGTCCTTCCAACCCATTGGAAAGCCAGTTACACACCCTGGATGTCCACCGGGCGCTCGAACTCTACATCCAGAGGACTGCGGCCATTCGACGAACAGAATCACTGTTTGTTTCATTTCTACCATCTTCTTTAGGTCAACGAGTTACTTCTTCCACGATGGGGCGTTGGATCAGAACGACGATTTTGAGTGCATATGAACTTCGGTCGTTGCCTCTTCCTCCCAATGTCACAGCACATTCTACCAGAAGTGCGGCGACCACGGCGGCTTGGTCTTCAAACGCCTCTTTGGACGAGATCTGCAGGGCGGCGACTTGGACATCTCCTTCCCCATTTATCAGACACTATAAACTGGATAAGTTCGCCTCTGCGGAGGCGGATTTTGGGAGGAGGGTGTTACACCGGGTTGAGGCTCGAGAGGGGTGTTCTGCCCAGACTGTCCCCGCCCGTGATATGGGACAGTGATCTTTGGTATGTCCCACGTCTGGCTGCTGTCTCCACCCTCAAGGGAGAAGGGGCGTTGGTCCTACCTGATACGCCCCTTCTTGTTGAGTGGAGACAGCAGCCAGCCCCACCCTGATTGCAGTCTGGTCATCTATGTCATTGTAGTTTTGACTTGTTGTTTACTGTCTTCTTTCCACACACCGAGTCTGGATTTCCTTCGACAAAAGCTGGGAGCCCTAGCAACAGGGGGCGGTTTTAAAGAAGAATTCCAGGCTCAGTCCAACATCTGACCAATGAGCACAACCCACGTCTGGCTGCTGTCTCCACTCAACGAGAAGGGGCGTATCAGGTAGGACCAACGCCCCTTCATTCATGCAATTGGCATCTCATGTTTTGTTAGCCCCAATATGGTTTCCACACCAGGAAATCAACTCTACAAGAACACTATAACTACCTTTACTGAGAATGGCTACAATGTCAGTCTTGCAAGTCTGTGCTCAAAATCACAAATGAGGAGGTGATAAGCAGCCTGGGAAAGCAAAGGGAAATAATCAAAGCCATTAAAAAGTGAATGTTAGAGTATTTTGAACATGTGATGTGACACCCAGAAAAATACAGCATCCTTCACTTAATCCTCTAGGGAAAAATTGAAGGCAAACGAGGTCCAGGCAGAAGAAGAACATCATGGCTTCACAACCTAAGGGACTGGTTTGGACAAAACTCAGCAGCACTTTTTCATATGGCTGTTGACAAAAATAGGTTTGCCAACATGATCGGCAACATCTGATGACGGACATGGCACAACAAGAAGAAGAAGTCTGTGCTGTCTCTCCAACCTTTCTTTATAATTCACTGTATCTGGGAGTGCTTACCGGAAGTGCTTCCAAATATGACCTTTTAAAAAAATGTTTTACCCCTTTTGTCTAAATAATGGTTCTTGTATAATGTCTAGCAAGATCATTTTCCTTATTCTTTATGTGTTTGGACTACTGAAATTTACTTTATTCAGAGTTACATTTGAAGACTACATGGAAATGGAAACTGGTACGGAATGCAGCTCTTCCAATATTAACTAGAAGAATATATTTTCATATTATAGCAGTACTACAGGAACTTTTGCTGTTTTGTTTGTAGGCTTTTTAAAGTCTTCAATGGCTTGGGATCTAGATATCTTTAGAATGGCTTACTTGTAATGGAATCTGCCTGACCAAGCCATGGAGGCAGAGAATTCATGCTAAAAGTCACCTAGAAAGAGGCAACAGGAAGAAGCATTCTCTGTTGAGATTCTACAGTTAAGTAATAACTTTCTTGCTGAGGTGAAAAAAGTCCCTTTCCTTTCAATTTTTCCCAAATGTGTGAAAGTTTGATTTTACCTTGGGACAACATGGGGCCAGAGATAGGGTAGGAGAATAATCAACATGGCATGGACACATTGCTTCAAGGATTTGTAGTATTTATTATAGAACTTGTTATAAAATGTATTGGTTAGTAATGTAATATAATGACAGGATCTGTAATCCACCTAGATATATTTTCCAGGAGCGGCATAGAAAAAGCAACATAAATGAACAGCAATAAAAAAAAATCCAAACAGGTAACGACAAAGGTAAAATTTACTATCCCCCTGAGTACTATTACAGTAATCATTTTAAGGCAACCTTGCATCTGTGTGGTGCTCTGGAGTGGCTTTTTGTACTATGGACTATTATTGGAGACTAAAACATATCAAGAACAGTTACATGAACTGGGCATGACTAGTCTAGTGAAGAGAAGGACCAGGGGAGACATGATAGCAGTGTTCCAATATTTGAAGGGCTGCCACAGAGAGGAGGGGGGCAAGCTGTTTTCCAAAGCACCTGAAGGCCAGACAAGGAATAATGGATGGAAACTGACCAAGGAGAGATTCCGCCTAGAAGTGAGGAGGAACTTTCTGACGGTGAGAACAATCAACCAGTGGAACAGCTTGCCTTTGGAAGTTGTGGGAGCTTCATCATTTATTTATTTATTTATTTATTTATTTATTTATTTATTTATTTATTTATTTATTTATTTATTTATTTTTAAATTTATATACCGCCCTTCTCCCTGAGGACTCAGGGCGGTGTACAGCCAGAATTAAAAAACATGAAATACAAATATTAAAAACAATTAAAATATATATAAATTTGGCCCAAAATTAAAAATACAAACCAATTAAAACATTTAAAATTTCTTCTTAAGCCCGGCTTCCTGGAAAAAGTGGGTTTTAAGGGCACGGTGGAAGGCACTAAGGTCTTGGATTCTCCTTATCTCTGGGGGCAACTGATTCCAGAGGGTAGGTGCCCCCACAGAGAAAGCCCTCCCCCTGGGAGTCACCAGCCTACATTGATTGGCTGAAGGCACCCTGAGGAAGCCCTCTCTGTGGGAGCGCACGGGACGATGGGAGATCGTCGGTAGCAGCAGGCAGTCTCGAAGATAGCTAGGCCCTATGCCATGGAGCGCGTTAAAGGTGATAGCCAACACCTTGAAGCGCACTCGGAAGACCACTGGGAGCCAGTGCAGCTCGCACTGCATGCTGCTCCCATCACTACCCGCGCTGCTGCATTCTGGACCAGTTGGAGCCTCCGGGTGCTCTTCCAGGGGAGCCCCATGTAGAGAGCGTTGCAGTAGTCAAGGCGAGAGGTGACAAGGGCATGAGTGACTGTGCACAGGGAATCCCAATCAAGAAAGGGCCGCAACTGGCGAATCAGGCGAACCTGACAAAAGGTCCCCCTAGTTATAGCTGTCAGATGTTCCTCCAAGGACAGCTGCATATCCAGGAGGACTCCCAGATTGTGAGCTCTTTCTGTGGGGGCCAAAGACTCGCCCCCAATAGTCAGTGATGGAGTCAACTGACTATATTGGGATGCCGGGAGCCACAGCCACTCAGTCTTGGAAGGGTTGAGCTTGAGCCTGTTTCTCCCCATCCAGAGGCTTTCAAGAAAAGACTGGACTGCCATTTGTCGGAAATGGTATAGGGTCTCCTGCTTGAGCGGGGGGTTGGACTAGATGACCTATAAGATCCCTTCCAACCTTGTTAATCTGTTAATTGTTGTTTCAATAGAACATTGTGATTTTCTAATGACTGCCAAGCTACTCATAATAGACCATTCTAAGAAACATCTCAAAACCAATGACTGGATGAATGGTAATTATGTTTGTGGTCCTTTTTTTAAAAAAAAAAAACCCACAGATGGTGGGTTTTTATAGAGATATTAGACAGAGATATTAGACCTTGCCTATAATATATTGGTTAACTCTTAAATAGAAAGAGTTGATAAACATTCCAGTCCTTGCTGTCGCCTGGTGGCTATTAAGATTTTTGTAAGCCAAATATATGAAGGTCTACTCTATATATACTCTGATTCCTATATAGGTCCTAGGACAGGACTGCAGCAAGGTTTAATAATAGCCTAAGGGAAAAAAAAAACAGATAAAAATATGACTGCCCAGCAGTTCTTAAGTAAGGGGAACAATATCATTAAAAGCTGTGCCTGAATACAAAATATGGCCTTCACAACCTTTCGATTCCAATCATTAGTTGAAAATTCTAACTATCATATCTTTATACCAGGTTAACCTATTCATTAATAAAATAAACTTCTAGTCTGATCAATTGAAGGCAGTGTTGGGTTGCCCCCGGTTCACACCGATAGAACTGGTAGTAAAACCGGCGGGAGGCCCCGCCCACCGACCCCGACATCACCAAAATGCTTCTGCGCATGCGCAGCCCCGTTGCAAACCAGTAGTAAAGGTAAGTAGAACCTACCCCTGATTGAAGGTCTAAACTCTGGGGAACGGGAGAAATGGTAGGTTTAAAAGTTCATAAATTCTAAGTAAGATAACAGCACCATAGTTCTGCATTATATCCAGATTTCTGCTTAAGAGTGCTTAAGTTGAGATGCTTCAATCCTTCCCAGCCCCTTTTGAAAATGGCAAAACAAATCAATTATTTAAAACAGATGTTGCTTCTGAAACAGGACATCTTGATCTACTTGCAGCCTTTTAAATTATATAAATGCTAATGGTGCCTTTTAAAGATCCAATGGAGAAACTTCAGACAGGCATCCTTTTTGTTAAATGACAGCAACTGTCAAGTGGAAAGCAAGCTTGTAATTTCAAATCAGTATCTGTCAGATACAAATTCTAAAACACACCTTGCAATGACTTCAAAACTTGGCTTTATCAGAAAAAGCAGAACTTGTTTTTTCAATTAATCAATATTCTGCTTTTACCAAAGATTAACGTAAAATTCTTTTGCTCACTTTCTAAGGTTAGTCTAAGGACACGATTAACTTTCTTTAACATAGAAGATTGGACCCAATTCCTGCATTGAATCTTCTTTTGTTTAGTGTCACAGGCTTCAAATTGGATGGGTGAGTATGTTATAAAGTTTGTCCTGAAAAACTGATAGTAGGAATTACTTAAGGCATAATTTCTTATTTTATGTGGCCCTATTTTTTGGAGTCCTTGGGATTTATTTGAAAGTCAATTTGGTGTAGGGATTCAATAGTTTGAAACCAAGAGACTGTGAATTCTACTCGTACTCAAAGCATGAAGACAATTCTAGACCATTCACTCCTTCTCAGAAGGCAATGGCAAACAACTTAAGAAAACTATGTGAACTTGTCTAGGCCAGGGATTGGCAACCTTAAACATTCAAAGAGTCCCAAAGTCCTAATTGGAAGCCCCTGTTTAATTCTGGAGCCAACTGGAAGTCCGGTTCCCTCATCATAGTCTCCTCCTAGATTGGCATCCTTTTCCCTCTACCTGTCCTAACCAAAAGCCCTATCAATCAGCAACAGCAAGCCAACCAGCAACAGGGAGCCACAGCAGAGGGATAAAAGAGCCACATGCGGCTCCAGAGCCGCAGGTTGCTGACCCCTTGTCTAGGCAGCCATGAGCATCTAGATGGGGAAAAAAGTTTACTTCATTTTGCAACCTTCAATGGCAAAAGTTTCTGTTTTTTTTTTTTTTGAATTTCAAGAATGGAAGGGAATTGTGAACAATGAACTAGAAACAAGGCTAGAAATAATCAGTGCAGTATTATTTGAAGTGAGAGGGGAGGGGAGGGGAACATGCCTTTTAAACTAGTAAAATCATGAAAGTTCACAGTAGGCCAAATTCAGCTCCCTAATCCTATCTCTGAAGTGCCTGGAACCCCACCGATTCTTTCCTCTTCGATTCAGCAAATCATTTTATTTTTGAATAACAATAGCACCTCAACATGTCCCCTAAAGCAGACTCAACATTTTTGAGGCTTACATATCCTGGAATGCAGCTTTCTTACTATCCTATGATTGTTGCAAATGTATCAACATCAAAGTGATTCCTCATCTGAAAAAAAAGGACCCTCCCTCCCGGATATATTTTCACTGTAGGTACCTCTAGAGCTACTGGTATGTTGCAAAAATATGAACTTCTCTTGCTTTCATTAATGAGACCTGAATTTTCAGAAGAGCCAAAAGTAGTAGAAGTCAATTGCTCTAGAATTGGTTAAATTGACTCAGCTTTAAGGAAAGAGCTAGGTTAAAGCAGATCCTTTTAATAATATAGTAATATACCATTTTAATAATATGGTAATTTACCATAGAAAAAGCTGCTGGGAGGCTTGGAAAGCCCCACCTAAAAAGATTCACCAAGGAGATGTTGGCAGATTTTATCTTCAGGATTCATAAGTGAATCATAGCTATGATGCAAGTACAAAATTTTATTAAGTTTATCTGCTTATGTAATGTTTAGTACTTTGCTTATAGTTGAAATCAATGTAAATTTCTTAATATGTTTTACAAGAAAACAAACGCATGGAAGGAGATTATATATAATTTGAATACTTTGCTTTTGGGAGCCAAATTTCTAAGGCCCTATCATGTAATGTAAATAAGAGTTAGTGAAGCAAGAACAAGGACAAGTTAAGGAGAAGATATATCATGAAAATGAGTGAAACCAGAGGCCTACTTTGCAGCAGGGTAGCCAACTGAAATCGATCCAGAGATCTCTGGATCTTAGAATATAGGCTTGGTCCAAAAAGAAGAATTGCTCTATCACTGGATCATAAATTTGGCCTCACTGTTCGGCAATCATAAGGATGAGCAGTTCCAGACATACACCAGGTGCTACTGTGAACTTTCAGTGAGATTTTATGGGATTATGTGATCCTCTTATCTCTGTGAGATTTTTGTTTACCAAAACTTTTTGAGCTCACAGAGATTTCAATTTATTTTACTTTGAGAGAGCTGACTGTTTATATCACGAGTTCTCACATTGATAATATTTGAAGCAACACTTGTTGATTCAATCTACAGAAGAAAGAGAGGCAAGATAGGTCGGAGATAATCCTGTGTCCATAGAGCCAAATATCACTGAATTTCAGCTGTGAAACTCCCACATTCAGTAATGTTTATTTTAGCATGGAGAAACAGTAATACGGCCTACACTTAGTGTATCAAGTTTCTTCTGAGCTTTTTCACCTTAATTCTCCACATGAAAATGTTCTAGTATGGAATGAAAAAGTCAACTATTCCCCTGAGTAATATCACTATCACTAGATCCGTGCTTTGCTCTTAGATATGCTTCTTTAATTGCCTGGCTTGAACTTGGCCCTGTGTTGGGAACCTGGTATATTTGATATACTGTCGCTTTGCTTCACTTAGAAGTCTTGAGCATATAGATGGAGGCCAGACTTTGATCAAAAGATAAAATATAGCTCATTTGGCCTTTCCTCCCATTAGCTAGTTTTTAACTTTCATTATTTTCTTGATATATTCAAACCTGAATATATGATTAAAGAATTAAAATACAGTACGGTACAGGCAAATCTTGAAATTTCAGTGTATAAATCATTTTTGATGTGGATTTAGTTGCCAATGATAGGCACATTTTTTTATGATTTCTGCTCTTCAAGCCCAGCTACAAGGTAAAAAGAAAAAAAATCATCCAGACAGAATCTTTTATTTTTAACTAGAAAAGGAAATTCATACTACAGAGCTTGGAAGGAAAAACATACTATGTGTGCCAAATTGTCAAATGCATAAATCTTAAGTTGTTTTGATTTCTAACTTTGGGATCCTGGCCTGTGCTTAATTCTGTGAAGAGAAATGTTTACAAGTAATGAGTGAAGGCTCTCCCCCAAACATCAATTTTTTTTGTTGTAGCTGATGATTTTAGAAATCTATTATTAGATTGTATAGCTTGAGATCATAGGTTTTTTTTTTAAAAGAAACAATCTGAAACTATTCCCTTAACAAAATCAGGCTGGTAAATATTAATTATACCACTATTATATTATAATGCCATAGTTGCTAACTTGCAGGACAATTCTACGTTAGCTTTGCAAAATAGTGCAATTATCGTATATTAATGATTAAAATCAGAGAAAGAGAGTGTGTGATTGAGGCAGATTATATAGGTACAATATACCTTTTAACATAGAAGTAAAAGTGTTATAACTTAGTTAAGGAATACAAAGGGAATGGGTGCATTCTGTATTATGTCCAGTACAGAAAATGCAACAATCTTGAACTGGAGCTGCTCTGAACTACAATAGCTATCCAATCCATGCTTTGATTACATCCTGATTTGATTATTGAAATGCACACTGCTTAGCTCCATTCTTAACGAGTGTCTGAAAATTGGAATGAACACAAAATATGTCAGGAGCACATGGCAAATTGTTTTCTTGACAAATTTAAGGTGTCAGTAGTAACATTTACTGTATTGCCCATTGACCTTGATGTGCACTCTCTGGTCATAAAGTCAGTAGAAGATGTGCTGATTTTCAGATGTTTTTCATTATGTCTGGCATCCAGAGAAGATGTTTCATGAAGAAATTTCCCTTGGGAGGTGTGCTCAACTCACATTTTGTCAACTTTCTGGAAGGAGGTTAGAAACTTCCTTTTCATCCAGCTTTCTGCCTCCAAGTTCATTTTGATAGTGATTTAATGACACTTTGTTTATGATTTTTTAATATAGATTTATAAAAGTTACAGTAACTTTTATAAAAGTTATAGTAAGCAGAAACGTAGAATAAAAATGTTCAAAATGTATAAGAAAATGTCCATGCATGATCATCAAATGGGAACTTGAGCCACTGATGAATGAGAAGAATTAATCAATTAAATCTGGTCATTTCACTGAGATGATGATCGACAAGCCACTCCCACATACTTTGATCATGTAATCTAACTAAAAAATGACTATGGTTTATAAGATTGAGGGAAGTGAAAGGAGCGTATGGAAAAGGAGAATGTACAGAGTTAAAAAAACAACAACAGGATTGTCTTTGGAAGAGCCATAGAATATTATTAGAGCTTGGGCAAGAAGGTAAGGCTTTGCTTATGAGATCACTAGGACTTCAGCCTTTAAAAAAAGTTTTAATTTTAGTCCTAATGATAACCTGTCCATTCTAAAACTGCCTTACCTTGCCATTTGCTTTGGTAAAATTGTAACATTTACCCTGTGAAGGACAAGAAGAGGTAATTTGCACTGCCCATCCCTCACTGTTAAAAGGGGAAAAAAGCTATTTTTTTTTCTTCAGCCATTATAAAATTAATATACATTTTACAATGAGAAAAGACCCCCAGGATGTGAGGGCGATCTGGCTGCGACATTGATCGCCAGAGTTGATTCGGCTGATCTGGCTGGCTAGGCGGGTGTCCCCTTCCTCCCTCACCACTCCATGTGCATCCCTCCCGAAGCTGCGTGCTCGGTGGAAGAGGACAACCATTCCAGATAGAAGGAGTGTACCGATCTTCGGTCAAGGGTATACGAGAGCTGCGTTCCCCTGCTAGAACCTCCAAACAAGCTCGAGAAAAGACCCCCAAATAAAGCAAAATTCCCTTGAAGAAATGTCTGTTCTAAGATTATTGATTTAACTAGCCTACCCACCTTATAGAAGTTCTCAAACAGCCAACAAGATATAAAAGAGAGGGAGAACAGAGAGTGAGGGTCATGTGATTCAACCTATAAAGAGTGGAGCTACACTAGCTGTGCATCTGAAACATATTGTTTATAGCAGGGGTGGGGAACTATAGCCCCTTTATGACTTGTGGACTTCAATTCCCAGAATTCCTGAGCTTGATTTACAGTATGTACTCCTGTGCCAAAATAAATTATGCAACAAAATAAGAGGAAAAATGAAAGTTTATTTTAACAATCATCTGCGAATTTCACATATGCCACTGATTTTATTAACATGGTCCTTTTAAAATGGAATGATACTATGGAAGATATTTTTAAAAAATATGTAATATGACAGATTTAAGATGTTGTAAATCTGAGTGAAATTCTAATAATGCAGTACTATTGTATTGTAATTAAGGTGTTGGA
Source organism: Pantherophis guttatus (assembly GCF_059756535.1). NCBI lineage: Eukaryota > Metazoa > Chordata > Lepidosauria > Squamata > Colubridae > Pantherophis > Pantherophis guttatus. The sequence goes on along the minus strand of NC_142068.1, from coordinate 26,960,248 downwards.
TTACAACTGGGGAGATTGAGCTGGAAGTCCACCCTAAGCCATGGGAGTTTACAGGGTAAATTAAAACAAATTTCTTTTTTTAGGCAAAAGGAAGCTAATTTCTGTAATGCCCTTCTTATTCCCAATCAAGAAGCAGACAAAATTACATTTTCTGCATATAACAAAGCTGGAATTGTAAAATCTGCTAGCATTAGAAGGTGATGAGCAGAAGACAATGTATAATTTGAAAAGTAGAAGAAGTAAAACATATTCTTTCTTTATCTTTCTGGATAGTACCAGTTCCAAGAAGATGCTTCTGGGGAAACGTCTAACAGGTAGATGCTTAGAATAAAGAATTAGGATAGAAAGGACCAATCTTTTATGTACTGAGAATCCCCTTAGTTTTTTTTCATGTAGCTTCTCCTCCTCTTCCTCAAACACTGATTAGAAATCCACAAAGTCTGAAAAAGAGGGATGTGGACTGTGATTTTTGGCTAAATGATGCAGGACCAGATGATGGTTCAAGGTTAATAGGTCCCCTCTGAATCAAACCTGCTTTTCAATAAGAGTATTTTCACTCTGGATTCAATACAGCAATTTTATTTATAATTGGCACTCTAGATTAGTTCCTTGTTCTTACAGAAATTAATGACAGTGATTCCACTCAGATGGACAATACACAGTACTGTTTATATGATTTAATATAGAAGTCAGTACTGGAATCCACCAATCTTTAATTTATCTTAGTAATTCTGGTGGGATAAAATCACTTCCAGGAACTTTCCACTTAATTGTGTATTAAGGTCCTGAACCTTGGCTATAGAGGCTAATTGTTTTCTTGTGAGTCTGATTCTCAGAGAACACTTTAAATCAACTTGGCTAACAACAGCTAATAGCAAACTCCAATTTTTAGATCTCTCTTTGGGAAGCCCCTGTCTATTGAATTTTGAAAATGTCAGGATGTCAGGAATCCTCTTAAGCAGCTTATCTAGATTTCTAAACTCATCTGAGCCTGGTATCTAATCCTGCAATTTTTATTTTTATTTTCTTTCAAATGGCCATGCACTATCATCCTATCCTTCATCCGGAAAAGACGCCTGGAGAGTAGTTGGAGGACCAGCCGCTCCGAACCTGACCGAACACTGGTGAGGTCTCATATTAAGACCTACCTAGTGGCGATAAAAGCGGCGAAAACTAGTTATTTTGCCGCTCTTATCGCGTCATCAGATAATCGCCCGGCCGCCCTGTTTAGGGTGACCCGCTCCCTCCTCCATCTGGAAGTGCGGGATGACCCCTTGCAGGGTCGAGCTGAGGATTTTGTGCAGTATCTGTATGACAAAATCGCTCAGATTCGGGAAGGGCTGGCCTCTGACTGGGTATGTCCAGACGGGATGACTGAGGCAGGTCATGAGAGTGTTATCTGGGGGGAGTTTGATCCTGTGGGTCCCGAGGACATGGACAGGGTCCTGGGACGGCTGAATGCGACCACATGTTTATTGGACCCGTGTCCCTCCTGGTTGGTACTGGCTTCCCGGGAGGTGACACGAGGCTGGCTCCAGAAGATTGTTAACGCTTCTTTGAGTGAGGGGGTCCTGCCGGCCGCTTTGAAAGAAGCGGTGGTGAGGCCCCTCCTCAAGAAGCCTTCTCTGGATCCAGCTGTTTTGGCTAACTATCGTCCAGTCTCCAACCTTCGCTTCATTGCGAAGGTTGTTGAGAGTGTGGTGGCGCAACAGCTTCCCCGGTACCTGGATGAAGCTGTCTATCTAGACCCGCTCCAGTCCGGCTTCCGGCCTGGGCACAGCACGGAAACGGCATTGGTCGCATTGGTGGATGATCTCTGGAGGGCCCGGGATAGGGGTTGCTCCTCTATCCTGGTCCTGTTAGACCTCTCAGCGGCTTTTGATACCATCGACCATGGTATCATGTTGCACCGGTTGGCGGGGTTGGGGGTGGGAGGCACCGTTTTGCGGTGGTTCTCCTCCTACCTCTCTGACCGGTCGCAATCTGTGTTGACAGGGGGGCAGCGGTCGACCCCGAGGCACCTTGCTTGTGGGGTGCCACAAGGGTCGGTCCTCTCGCCCCTTCTGTTCAACATTTATGTAAAGCCGCTGGGTGAAATCATCCGTGGCTTCGGGGTGGAGTTCCATCAGTACGCTGATGACACCCAGCTGTACATCTCCACCCCAGGCCACCCCAATGATGCCCTTAAAGTGATGTCCCAGTGCCTGGAGGCCGTGCGGGCCTGGATGGGGAGAAACAGGCTCCAACTCAACCCCTCCAAGACCGAGTGGCTGTGGCTTCCGGCGTCCCGATATAGCCAGCTGACGCCATCGCTGGCTATTGGAGGCGAATCACTCGCCCCCACGGAGAGGGCTCGTAACTTGGGCGTCCTCCTGGACGCACGGCTGTCGTTAGAAGATCATTTGGCGGCCGTGGCCAGGGGGGCTTTTTATCAGGTTCGCCTGATACGCCAGTTGCGCCCCTTTCTAGATCGGGACTCCCTACGCACAGTCACTCAGGCACTCGTCACTTCCCGCCTGGACTACTGTAATGCTCTCTACATGGGGCTCCCCCTGGGGTGCACCCGGAGGCTCCAGCTGGTTCAGAATGCGGCCGCGCGGGGGATTTTGGGGGCGACGAGGCGCTCCCACGTGACACCTCTCCTGCGCGAGCTGCACTGGCTCCCGGTGGTCTTCCGGGTGCGCTTCAAGGTGTTGGTGACCACCTTTAAAGCGCTCCATGGCTTAGGGCCGGGGTACTTACGAGACCGCCTTCTGCCACCAATAGCCTCCCACCGGCCAGTACGCTCCCACAGAGCGGGCCTCCTCAGGGTGCCGTCCGCCAGACAATGTCGGCTGGCGACCCCCAGGGGGAGAGCCTTCTCTGTGGCGGCGCCCGCCCTCTGGAACAACCTCCCCCCAGAGCTACGTACAATAACAGACCTCCGGATTTTTCGTCGGGCCCTGAAAACCCATTTATTCCAACTAGCTGGGCTGGCTTGAGTCAAATTTTAAATGGTTTTTAAATTGGAATGTTTTAATTACGGCCAAAATTATTTAATTATTTTAAACAGTTTTTAGATTTTGTATGTTTGTATGTATGTCTTGTTTTTACTTTGGCTGTTCACCGCCCTGAGTCCTACATTGGAGAAGGGCGGTATAGAAATTTAAACAAATAAATAAATAAATAAATAAATCCACTCTAGTTCTGAAATTTCATTGGTTCTTCACCTTGGCCAACTTGGAATTGCTACCCTTCACAGTCCTGGAGAGCAATATAATACGTGTGTGTGTGTGTGTGTTTGTGTGTGTGTGTATAAGCAAGTCTTGGCGTATTCAGGTCTTTTCCCGTGTAAGATTGAGAGTATCTTGGCGATGTTTTGACGAGGTCCCACTCGTCATCTTCAGGCTGGTGTCTTCGGCTTCGTGCTTATGCAAGCAAAGTGTGATCGGAGATGCCGGTGAGGCATCTGGTGAGGATGATTGGTGGTACCAGACATCTGGAAACTAGCCCTAGTCAACAAACGAGCCCCAGCCACAAACATTGACACCAGACCCAGGATAACACATGATGCCACCACCAATCATACTCACCAGATTCAAACCCAATCCCATTCCATAGATGAAATGTAACCACTGTCCAGGGGCCGGACCACAGCAGCATCGCCAGCTGCTGCCCCCCCCGATCCCCACACAAAGCAAACTAACACACACCATAAGATCATAACAAGACCTCAGACTCAGAGCCAAACCAAAGCCCAGGATGTTGCATCACAGCCATCTGCTGAAGACAATACATCACAGAACTCAGGATGTCACAACACTAGAGCTCAGGATGCTACCACACAACCCATTACCCAAGTCGTTAAAACACAAAAGACTAATGGGCATACAGCTAGGACCTCGCCCACACAGGATGTTACGAAACAGTCAACTAATCTGCAAACATCAACTCCATCAACTAATCAAGATGCAACACAGCCAACCAACCCGCTTACAACAGCAAAGCCAGCAGTCCCTACCTCCCCACCAGTATTTATAGAGAGACGGCATCTCCGATCATGCTTTGCTTGCACAAGCACGAAGCCGAAGACATGAGCCTGAAGATGACGAGTGGGACCTCGTCGAAACATTGCCAAGATACTCTCAATCTTACACGGGAAAAGACCCGAATACATCAAGACTTGCATATGTATGTATGTATGTATGTATGTATGTATGTATGTATGTATGTATGTATATATCTGCTCTAACTTGAATACATTTATTAAGAAGTCTCTCCCTGTAAACATGCATACTGAGAACTTCAGAAAAACATCCTGTTCTCTATAGGTGGAGAAAGAGGGATAGATGAGGGGAAACATGTGACATATACAATATTCCATTCAGCTACAATCATTTCAACCAAAGCAACAAATCGGGATATATTTACTTGTTTATTTCATGTTATATCAGGATGGACTGGACAAACCACAACTATATATGTAAATTTGATGTGATTTAAAATATATTTTTAAATTTTGTGAGATCAAAGTCAGATTTCATTATAGATTCAAGAATTACAAGCTTTTTTTATTTTATTTTATTTTATTTTATTTTGAATTTGTATACCGCCCTTCTCCCTGAGGACTCAGGGCGGTGAACAGCCAAGTAAAAACATCAAGTACAAATATTAAAATACAGTTAAAATATACATATATAAATTTGGCCCCATTAATTAAAAACAATAAACAAAACACTTAAAAACACTTAAAAAATTAGGCCAGCCCGGCTTGCTGGAAAAGGAAGGTTTTAAGGGCACGGCGGAAGGCACCGAGGTCTTGGATTCTCCTTATCTCTGGAGGCAATTGATTCCAGAGGGTAAGTGCCCCCACAGAGAAGGCCCTCCCCCTGGGGGTCACCAGCCTGCACTGTTTGGCTGATGGCACCCCGAGGAGGCCCTCTCTGTGGGAGCGCACGGGTCGATGGGAGGTCGTCGGTGGCAGCAGGCGGTCTCGAAGATAGCTAGGCCCTATGCCATGGAGCGCTTTAAAGGTGATAACCAACACCTTGAAGCGCACCCGGAAGACCACTGGGAGCCAGTGCAGCTGGCGCAGGAGTGGTGTTACATGGGAGCGCCAGGCTGCTCCCGTCACTACCCGCGCTGCTGCATTCTGGACCAGTTGGAGCCTCCGGGTGCTCCTCAAGGGGAGCCCCATGTAGAGAGCGTTGCAGTAGTCAAGGCGAGAGGTGACAAGGGCATGAGTGACTGTGCACAGGGAATCCCGATCAAGAAAGGGCCGCAACTGGCGGATCAGGCGAACCTGACAAAAGGTCCCCCTGGTTACAGCCATCAGATGTTCCTCCAAGGACAGCTGCCTATCCAGGAGGACTCCCAGATTGCGAGCCCTCTCTGTGGGGGCCAACGACTCGCCCCCAATAGTCAGTGATGGAGTCAACTGACTATATCGGGATGCCGGGAGCCACAGCCACTCAGTCTTGGAAGGGTTGAGCCTGAGCCTGTTCCTCCCCATCCAGATCCGCACAGCCTCCAGGCACTGGGACATCACTTCAAGGGCATTGTTGGGGTGGCCTGGGGTGGAGATGTACAGCTGGGTGTCATCAGCGTACTGGTGGTATCTCACCCCAAAGCCACGGATGATCTCGCCCAGCGGCTTCACATAAATGTTGAACAGGAGGGGCGAGAGGACCGACCCCTGAGGCACTCCACATATAAGAGGCCTTGAGGTCGACCTCTGCCCCGCTGCCAACACGAACTGCGACCGGTCGGAGAGAAAGCTTGCCAAACCTGAGTTTACAATAATCCATGTTTCTAGGTTTTGATATTACCAGTATGGCCATCCAAGGTCCAGTGGGAAGTAATCAGGAATAATAGTGGAGTTGGAACAGGAAGCACTAAAGGAGTATTTTCATCCATAAATTTGAGAATATAATGTTTAAAATATGTAGAACAACCAGGAGATTAGATAGTAAGTGGAACCAGCCTGCTAGAAGAAGGAAGAAAGAAGAAAAGAGGCAATGAGCTGTCACTCACAATGACAGATAGGTGAGAGAAATAAGCATTGGACTTAAGCATAAATTGTCACACAGAGACATTAGTCTTACCTATGTAGCCGCAAGCTTTCCTTTTGCAACAATTAAGGAATGAAAAAAGATAGATGACAATAGTGTAATGCCATCGGAAGCAATGGACAGCTCATCCCATGTGCTGCAGTGGTTGCTAAGGCAACAAACCTTTGAAACACTAGAAGTAAACACCAAATCTTCAGGAGAAAGCTCATTCTGAAGTAGATAGTTTTCTAAATTTGTTTGAATGTATCTTCAGATCAGTAAATGTGATTAAATCAGGTGAGGATTCTTTATGCTATTGAAAAGAGCAATAAGGCCTTACCTATTAAAAATGCAATCTTTGTTCTCTATGAAAAAATTAAATGCAAAAATTTTGAGAAAGTAGAATACCCCGATTGGCTTATCACTGAGTTGTCCTCCAGTTGTAATCATTCCCCTTTAGATACACGTTCCCTTTTCAAATACTGTATACCAGGTCACCTTAGTGAAATTCCCTTGTGTTCCCAACTATAGGAATTGACCAGAGGTGAGTTTCAGCAAGTTCTGACCAGTTCTGGAGAACCGGTAGCGAAAATTTTGAGTAGTCCAGAGAACCGGTAAATACCACCTCTGACTGGCCCCGATCCTATCTATTCTCTGCTTCCCGAGTCCCAGGTGATTGGGAGGAAACGGATATTTTGCAGTAACTTTCCCCTGGATTGGGAAGGGAATGGAGATTTTACAGTATCCTTCCCCTGCCACGCCCACCAAGCCACGCCCACCAAGCCATATCATGCCCACCAAGCCACAGCCACATAACCGGTAGTAAAAAAATTTGAAACCCACCACTGGAATTGACTCATATAAGAGAAAATAAGAGTGCAGTGAAGAATGGGGACAAGTGTTCACTGGTCATGGACAGAGTGTTCAGAGTTATCCCAGTTCAGGGGCCAGAATAAGAATTATTAATCAGCAGCAGGAATGGGGCTAGTTGAAGGATAGTTGAAATATGGTCTTTGGCTGTGGAATGGTCCTACGACATGAGTGACCTATGTGGTATCATTATTTTCAAGGTCATCCAATTTAGAAAGGCCATTGAAGTATTGAAACACAGACGAAAAGACAGAAGGGTCATCCCTTGGCAAACTAGTGTTTTAAAATATGACTGCTCTTTCTATGGAAGATATTCATATTCAAATATTGTGTTAATTTTCAAGAGATGCCTTCAACCAAATTCTCCAGCATTTATTTTTTATGCCAATCAGTGGGGTTTTAAAATTGGAATCGTGTTCGGATGAGAGTAACAAATGGGAACCAGGGGAAAATTAGCAGCTGCAGTGATTGTAGAACATTTTTCTTGCCAGCTGAATTTACCTTTGCATTCTACGTCATATCCTACACACACACACACACACACACACACACACACACACACACACACACAGAGAGAGAGAGAGAGAGAGAGAGAGAGAGAGAGAGAGAGAGAGAGATGCAGACACATTCACACATTCATACATACACGCACTACAATTTCTCTTTAATGAATGCCTCATTTTGTTCTGAAAGGACAGGCCATAATTTGTTCCAGTTGAAACATGTCATGGTTGAAACATTTAGGACAAACTAGACAAGAGACAGAAATCCATTAGAAATCTGTCTCTACGTTTTTCTCTAAGCAGAATGTGGCTCATGCTTCAGTAAGTTGCCTTCCTCCCTATTCACTCTAATTGCTTATCCATATATCTAAATTGTCAAACAGGGAAATAGTAGCTTAAGATGAAGAAGGATGTTATTTGAAATATTTGTTCATGGGTCATGCCTTAGATCATTATGAAGAACAGTCAACAGTAAAGAGATCTGTAGAGAGAGAAAATGTTCAAAACTGTAACAATTAACATGACCATGAAACTTGGAGAAAACATGTAATGATGATATACATGAGATTTATCTCTCCCCAGGCCTCTGGGCATTTACTCTCAGAAATTCTTACAGGAAGGGATGCTTCTATACATAGGCTTCTGCCTACAGAAATTTGTACTGTATGTACGATCACTTGGAAATGGCAATTGATGCTAGGAGTGAACAGCTTGGGACCTAGCTCTTGTATTAATTTATTTACATTTATGGATTTATTTCTTCATGCTGATATTCTTCAAATTTCCCTAATTTGAACATGGAGTTCAAATTAGCATATATTAAGTCATTTTTCACTTTATCATCATATTAGTAAGCCAGTGGACTAAATTGGGTTAAAAGAAAGTATCAGGAAGAGTAATAGGGGAGAATCCCAATCCAACATTCTAACTACTACAACATGATCGTACAGCTTAACTGTAAGCACAACCAAACAGTACTCAAGTATAGGGATGTATAAATCAAAATCATTCCAACTGTTCAAATTGATAAAATTGATCTAATTAATTTTGAACATTTTAATCAATTCAGAAAAATTAATTCAATCAAATCAGATGTCCACAATAATTTGGAAGTCCCAGTTCAATTTAGATTACTGAAAAGCAGGTGTGCATTTATTTATAAAGGATTAGTACATACTGATCTGAGGTACGTGCAATTCAATTATTTTATCATTTTGATAATCCAGATATGTCTGAATTGATTCAAATGAATTCAGAATTTAAAATATTTTCACAGGCCTACTTAAATAATCTGTAAATAGCCCAGAATAGACATGTGAATGCAGGCAGTCCTTATTTAGTGATTGCCTCATTTAGCAACCATTCACAGTTACGACCAGCCCTTTCATCTACAACTTTCACATATCTGTAAAGAAAAACTGAAATAAGATCCTAAACACAGTTGTGATTTCATTTAGTAACTGCTTTGCTTAACAACTGAGTTACCCCACCCCAACTGTGGTCATTAAACAACGACTACCTGTATATCAAATCTCCAGGACTTGCTGTACTTTACATGTGATACTTTAATCATTTAATCATGTAGGGCATACTCTATATATGGTATGTTGGATAAAAGGAATCTGCAACTTTGAAATGTAACTCTCAGCAACTTTTACTTTTGGTCATAAGATAAGACTGTTGAAGATATAGTGTAAGAATTGTGTAGTTGTCTGTTATACCAGAGTTTTGCACAAATAGGGGAAAAAGTCCTTCTGGAGGGGAAGATATCTGATGCTGAAAAACAACCACTGCTCAATTAGCAACTCTATTTTCAGTTAGCAGACCATCCACCACTGCTACGTACCAAAAATAGACTATGGTTTCAGCCTAATACTTTCAATTTGTTCAATCACAGCAGGTTAGGTAAATCCAAAATGCACACACATCAAACTGATTTAAAGTTTGCAGAAGAAGATCAATTTTATCATGTCTTTACTTTTTTTAAACTTTTATTATATTTATATACCGCCCTTCTCCCGAAGGACTCAGGACGGTGAACAGCCCTGGTAAAAACAGTATACAAGACAAAAATTTAAAAACTTATTAAAATAATTCAATCACTGGCCAAATTTAAAACACCTAGCTAAAATCATTATTTAAAACCCCTATCAAAACCCAATTAAAATCCTTTATCCCGTCAGACTGGCTTGCTGGAATAATAAGATCTTCAGAGCACAACGGAAGGCGCGGAGGTTGGAGATCCTTCATATGTCTGGGGGCAATTCATTCCATAGGGCTGGGGCCCCCACAGAGAAGGCTCTCCCCCTGGGGGTCACCAGCCTACATTGTTTGGCCGACGGCACCCTGAGGAGGCCCTCTCTGTGGGAGTGTACTGGTCGGTGGGAGGCAATTGGTGGCAGAATGGGGTCCTGTAGATAATCAGGTCCTAAGCCATGGAGCGCTTTAAAGGTGGTAACCAACACCTTGAAGACCACCGGGAGCCAGTGCAGTTCACGTAAGAGGGGTGTTACATGAGTCGCCCCCATTATTACTCGTGCGGCTGCATTCTGGACCAGTTGGAGCCTCCGGGTGCTCCTCAAGGGGAGCCCCATGTAGAGAGCATTACAATAGTCCAGATGGGAAGTGACAAGATCGTGAGTGACTGTGCGCATGGCGTCCTGATCCAGAAATGGATGCAACTGGGAGATCAGGCGAACCTGATAAAAAGCCCCCCTGGCCACGGCCATCATATGATCATCCAAAGACAGCCGTGAATCAAGGAGGACGCCCAAGTTGCGAGCCCTCTCTGAGGGGGGTAAGATCTCATCCCCAATAGCCAGCAATGGTGTTAGCTGACTATATCAGGCTGTCGGAAGCCACAGCCACTCAGTCTTGAAGGGGTTGAGTCTGAGCCTGTTCCTCCCCATCCAGATCCGCACGGCCTCCAGACAACGGGACATCATGTCAAGGGCATCATTGTGGCCTGGGCTTGAAATGTACAACTGCGTGTCATCGGCATACAGTTGACACTTCACCCCAAAGCCATGGATGATGTCACCCAGCGGCTTCACATAAATGTTAAACAGGAGGGGCGAGAGGACTGACCCTTGCGGCACCCCACAAGTGAGGAACTTCGAGGTCGACCTCTGCCCCCCTGTCAACACAGACTGTGTGTGGTCAGAGAGGAAGGAGAACCACCGTAGCACGGTGCCCCCCACTCCCACCCCCTCTAGCCGAAGCAGCATGATACCATGATCAATGTTATCAAAAGCTGCTGAGAGATCTAGGAGGACCAGGACAGAGGAGCAACCCCTGTCCCGAGCCCTCCAGAGATCATCAACCAATGCGATCAATGCCGTTTCCATGCTGTAACCCGTCCTGAAGCCTGACTGGCACGGATCTAGATAGACAGCTTCATCCAGGAATCGAGGAAGTTGTCTTGCCACCACACTCTCAACAACCTTCACCACGAAGCTGAGGTTGGAGACAAGACGATATTAGCTAATACAGCCGGGTCCAGGGAAGGCTTATTGAGGAGGGGCCTCACCACCGCCTCTTTCAGGGCAGATGGGAAGACACCCTCACTCACCGAAGCATTGGTAATCTCCTGAAACCAGCCTCGTGTAACCTCCCGGGAGGCCAGCACCAACCAGGAGGGACACGGGTCCAGTAAACATGTGGTAGCGTTAAGCCTCCCCAAAATCCTGTCCACATCCTCAGGAGTCACATGGTCAAACTCCTCCCAGATAACACTCTCAAGACTCACCTCCATCATCCCGTCCAAGGCTATCCAATCAGAGTCCAGGCCACCCTGAATCTGAGCAATTTTATCATGCAGGTATTGTCCAAAATCCTCAGCTCTACCCTGCAAGGGATCTCCTCACTCCCACCTGTAGTAGAGAGTGGGTCACCCTGAACAGGGTGGCTGGGTGGTTCTCTTCAGATGCAATAAGAGTGGAAAAATAGTTAGATTTCACCACTCCTATTGCCACTAGATAGGTCTTGATATAAGACCTCACCAGTGTTCGGTCAGATACGGTGTGGCTGGACCTCCAATCGCTCTCTAGGCATCTTTTCCGGTGCTTCATCTCTCTCAGCTCCTCGGAGAACCAAG